>NC_081565.1:51408381-51506856 GCF_022355385.1 Mustela nigripes
AGTTGTGGAGGAAGGTGATAGGGTAAGAATATGAGGTAGTTATAGTAAACCAGAGGAAACTTAGCAAGGCCTGTTAGAATTCTTCTCTGCATCCCTTTTTCTTTGGAGATAGGGATACACCTTTCCTCTTGGTGTAGGGAAGGCATCTTGCATATGGCCTTTTATGGCCTGTTTCCAGTAAGAAGGGCCAGGAGAAGGTCAGCATAACCTTCCTGATTGTGCCATTTTCTCAGATTCCTTCAGCTTAAGATATTCAATATGCCAGCCTACTTAATACAGTTAATAATTGCAGTGCAAAAAAAAAAAAAAAAGGATTTTAGAAAATAAAGATTGGAAAAAATAAAACCAGTTTTCACATGAGTACCTATTTATGCTCATTATAGATTATTATTTCTTTTGTTTTGGTGGGTGTAGTACTGGGAGGTATTAGATTGTGACCTTACTGAGCTTTTCCAAAGGATTTTTAAGTTTTTTTTTCCCTGTAGTTATATCATTAACATTTTATTCAAGAAATTTCAATTTATTTATAAATGCAGTGGAATTTAGTTTTTCTAAGCTACATTTTCCTGTTCTTGTCTGAAGAAACTAGTTTCTTTTTCTGTAGAAAAGGAAATATTTTAATAGTCTAGCAGTCAGGAAAAAAAAAAATTGGAAGAAAATAGGCCAGTATGTCATCAGTTGTTGCCTCTGAGTACTGGGATTATGACTAATTTCTGTTTTTTTTTTTTTTTTAAGATTTACTTATTTTAGAGAGACAGAGAAAGTATGAGCAGGAGGAGCAGAGAGGGACAGGAAGAGAGAATCCAAACTGACTCTGGCTGAACATGGAGCCCCCTGTAGGGCTCAGTCTCATGACCTTGAGATCACAACCTGAGCCAAAACCAAGAGTCAGGTGCTTAACTGATTGTGCCACTCAGGCACCCCTAATTTGTTCATGCTTTTCTACGCTTTCAAGATTTTCTGTAGCTAAAGTATATTGCATTTAGAATCTGAACAAAGGAAAAGGCATATGTGTATTTTAGCAGATTTTCACATGCCTAAGGAGTCAAACATTGCCTGTTCTATTTATTGCAGAAACTGGAACCTTGGTTCTAGGCAATTAAAAAACAAAGCCCTGGGGTACCTTGGTGGCTCAGTGCGTTAAGCCTCTGCCTTCAAATCAGGTCATGATCCTAGAGTCCTGGGATCGCGATGCATGGGGCTCTCTGCTCAGCAGGGAGCCTGCTTCCCTATCTCTCTTTGCCTGCCTCTCTGTCTACTTGTGATCTATCTCTGTCAAATAAATAAAATCTTAAAAAAAAAAAAAAAAGCCCTGTTGATGTTTATATAGCTTCCATAGCTACCTGCTGTTTGGATTGGAAGTACCTACATTCACAGACAACCTTCTCATGGGGTTTGCTGTTGACCAAAGGAAGCAGTTGTGTTTAGGACTTAAATGGCAGAAAGGGCTCACCACTGTCATTACTGCCACATGGGTCTTTACCCACTACTTCCTGTGTGTGTGTATTCTGTGGACATATGTTCATTATATGTGTAATGCCCATTCAGTGTATTTGTGCAGTGGAAGTGGATTCACAAGGCAGTGAGAGGAATCGTGGGGTAATTTCATCGTTTTCTCTATCATGTTTCTATAGTTTAGTGGACAGTGCAAAATGAATACCTGCCTGTGGGTAAATGCACTTAAGCTCCTCTTACAATTCATAAAGTTTCGAATGTTACTTCTAGTTGGGGGAACTTCTTTAGACCATAACATGCTACAGTTATTTGAAAAAATTGCATAGAAAATTGGTGTTTGAGCCCAGAAGATTGCTTTGTTACTTTTTAAGTGTGATCTTGGGGCTCGTACTTTTAACCTCTGAACTTTGTTGTCCTTATCTGTAAAATGGGGATAGTAATAATGCCTTCCATTAGAAGCCATTAGGGGATATATGAAATTTTTTTGTAACTCCATATACGTTTCATTTATTGACTAAGCCATTCTTGGCAGACTACCTAACTTTGAATGGAGGTGATTTGGATCACATCCCTGAGTTCACAGCCTAGAGCCAAATTGCATTTGTCCATTCTGCTTAGAAGAGGGGAGGTCAAAGATATATAGCTTTAATCTTATGTTTTTCAGAGACTATGCCTACTCTAGCCCCCATAGGTTCCATTAAAATACTCAAAAATAATTCATTTTCTTTTCCTAATGACTTGGCAGAAATTTAGAATTGAAAGAAATTAGTAACAACCAATCTTTCCTTCATAATTCCAGATCAATGAAAGAGATTCTTGGGTACTGGAGACAAAAGAAAAAAATCAGTAGGAATGCTCAGGGTGAATTGATGGGTTGCAGAGCTGGTAATTACTTTCATAGAGCTAAAACATTAGCTTAATATATGGAAGCAGAGTAGATGAAAATCGGGATTTGGACGCCTTTCCCCAGGGCTCTGATGGATATCCCACACTTTCCTTCTGGAGGCAGCCTTCTCTTTGATGGGATAGCTCTCCTTTCTTTCCTGGGACTTGATACAGATTTTCATGCCCCACCCTGGTAGACCTTTTGTTTTGGTTATCCTGGACAGTTGCTGATAAATATGTATTTTTGTTTAGGTCAGCCAGCTTTCACAGTGGGAGGAAACGTCTGTCCCTCAAGAGTTTTCAGCTGGATATCAGATATTGACAGATTGTGCTCATCATGGGGTTCAAATTTCTAGAATTACGAAGCTTTAGATTTTGGGCTTTTGTTGCCAAGGAGGTTTTACTTTTATTTAAGATTTATATGAGAAAGAGAGTGAGCGTGTGAGCATGAGCAGGAGGGACAGAGGGAGAGTGAGAGAAATTCTGAAGCAGACTCCGCACTGAGGGAGGAGCCCAACACGGGGAACAGTCTCACAACTGTGAGATCATGACCTGAGCTGAGACTAAGAGTCAGACACAACCTACTGCACCACCTAGGTGCCCCTAGGAGGTTTCACTTTTAAAGCTAACATGTGTTGATTGTTTATAACTTCCTGGTGTGCTATGCTATGAAAGATGGTGAGCCCATAATGAGATTTAGTGACATGATTATTTAGTGATATGTGTTTGCCCCCAAGGGGCACATATATATATTCAGGTGATAGTCAAATCCATAGTACATGAGAGCTCATTTAATCTACAATGCTGTCAGCCCCAGCCCTTCTATTATACAGTAGAGAATTGGATATCTAGAGAGAAATAACTATTACAAATTATTAGAGCCAAGAATGGATTTGAATTCAAGTTTTCTGGGTTCAAGTTGCTTGTTACTTTATGGGAATAAGAAAAGTAGCTACCTTATGGAATTTAGAAAGAATTAAATCCAAGAAAATCTATATTAAGAGTTAGGAACAGTGAGTGACATGGAATAAGACTTAAAAAAATGAAAGCTGTCGGGCAGCTGGATGGCTCAGTGGGTTAAAGCCTCTGCCTTTGGCTCAGGTCATGATCCCAGGGTCCTGGGATAGAGCCCCGCAATGGGCTCTCTGCTCCGTGGGGAGCCTGCTTCATCCTCTCTCTCTGCCTGCCTTTCTGCCTAGTTGTGATCTCTCTCTGTCAAATAAATAAATAAAATGTTGAAAAAAAAATGAAAGCGATCATCATGGTCCTCTTCCTGTTTACTTACTGTCCTCTTCCTGTTTAGTATTACTATCATTACTACCACTGCTGGGCTTTGTAAGATGGACGGTTCTTTGGTGTGTGCCATGTTGGAGAAGCTTTTGCTAATAAATGGAAACAGGTACTCAATTTATCATGATTCTATCTAAAGAAAATTCCACAATGTTGGGCACTTTCACTTCCATATAGACCCATGAAAGGCATTAGCAAAAGATAATTGCTAATGATAATTGATAATTTGTAATTGATAATAATTGTAATTGATAATAATTGATAATTTGTAATCCTAATTTTGAATTCTGTACATTTTACGTATATTAATGGGTTAGTAATATTTCAAACCTATGAAGCTTTATCAAATGTGATTCTGTTGAACTATATCCTTTTAATAGCAGGGGTTCTGTGGAATCATGATTCATGGCTCTGCACTCTCCTGTACTTCCTTGTCTCTGTAGATATCTACATGGAATATGTAATATTTCAAGTATTTAAGTTTCCTAATCTGTCAGCACAGAGCTTTCATTTGGAAGACTTTAGTTATGAAATATATTCTGATGTAATTACTATTTTTTTTAAAGATTTTATTTATTTGATAGAGAGCAAGGGAGCACAACAGGGGGAATGGCAGAAAGAGAGGGAGAAGCAGTCTCCCTGCTGAGCAGGGAGCCCATGTGGGGGACCCCAGGATCATGACCTGAGCCCAAGGCAGGCGCTTAACTGACTGAGCCACGAGATCCCATCTAATGAAACTATTTAAAAGATCAGACTTTTGAGGAATTTCTAGTGACATGGAAATATACGCCAATATATTAGTTGAAAAGAAGTGGACACAAACTGACAAACTGTAGATAGTATGACCCCAATTTTGTGGCACATAAGAAGATTGTGTGTGGGGTGCGCCTGGGTGGCTCAGTGGGTTAAAGCCTCTGCCTTCAGCTCAGGTCATCATCCCAGGGTCCTGGGATCGAGCCCTGCATCGGGCTCTGTGCTCAGCGGGGAGCCTGCTTCCCCCTCTCTCTCTGCCTACTTGTGATCTCTTTCTCTGTGTCAAATAAACAAATAAAATCTTTAAAAAAAAAAAAAGTGTGTGTGTGTGTGTATACATATATATATGTATATATATATGAAATGCTAGATGGAAATGTACCAAATGAGAATAGCATTACCTATTCTCTGGGGAGATTAATAGCTATCTTTAAAATTTTTTATAAATTTTTTTTTTACTTTATTTGCATTACCTGTAACTCACTTTTATACTTTATATGAATTATGTAAGAAGAAAGAAAGAAAGTCAGTTGTGCTTTGGTAAGAGTGATTGGTGAATGCCTGTTTGTGTTATACCAGGTCTGACTCTGATGTATTTGCATTCAGTCTCAGGCAGTGTAGACTCATAGAAAGAGTGTGGACTCTGGAGTCAGGTTGGTGTGGGATTCCAGCCTGCTGCCTTCTTAAGAGCTTTGGGATGAGGCACATTGCCTTTCTGAGCCTTAGTTGTCATTAAACCCAGATGCTGTCTCCTTTGCAAGGTTTCTTAGTTCTGAAAGCAGCTTGCTCTGAGAGGTGCTTGGTAAATATTTGTTCTTTTTCTCCTCCCAACTACAACTCTTAACCTCCCAGCCCCCTACCCCAAATTCCACAAGGATTAATTTAGGGAATAAAGAAACTTGGAAAAAAGTTTCAGTGTCATATTAGTATGTTTAGTGGTTTGCCTTTTCAGTCATCTTTCTACTGTAAGTCTCACATCCTTGGGAATCAAACTCCTGACCATCAGGAAGTGTCTTACTTCAAAGGATAAGGAAACTGAGCAAACCAAAATCATGGAGCAGTGTGAGAGCATGCTTCTCATCGAGTGCTGTCTGGGCAGTGTTGTGGAATAGAGTCTCCAGCCTCCTCTCCCTGGCAGTGATGTGGAGGGTGTGGGGAGGACTCTGGGGCTGAAGTAGCGTTTATAATACAGGGCTGTCTGGCCTTCCCTGAGCATTCTTTTCCCTTCCAGGATTCCTGTAATTGTCATCACATGGCTCAGTCTCCCAAATGTTTCTGGTATTGCAGTGACTTTTGGAGTGTGTTTAAAAAAAAAAAAAAAAAGCCCGAATTCTTTTGTGTCTGTTCTGTGGTATGTGGATGTGTACAGATCCTATATCTCAGGAATAAAAAGAAACCAGTCAGATGTGGAGCCCTCCTCATCATTTCTCTTGAGCCTTGCCAATTTCTTTGCTGATTCTTTTCTACCTGCACTGTTTTATAGGAAAAAAAAAGAAATAAGTGAGGGAAGATCTAGGCAGTAGTCCTCCTTTCAGCCCTAGTCAGCTGACCTTTTGGTCTCATTACTTTTGGGGACTTTTGTAGAGCTTGCATCTCTTTTGGATCTATTAAAAGACTCAGAGTGGTTGAGAGTTGGATAGTGGGTGAATCCTGTGAGGAATGATTCAAAGCCTTGGACCCTGCCTGGGCATGGAAGAAAAGGGGGCATGGGAGACAGACCCTGAATTTCATTTGACAAAATTCTAATGACAGAAATTACAGCATTAATTGGCAAGGCAAGTATTAAGGTGGCAAGAACAACCAAAAAAGCACAAAGGGAAAGATGAGATGTGTTCAAGGAGGAGTATGTAATACAGTGTAGTTTAAAAATGAGGAACGTTTCAAGGCGCCTGGCTGGCTCAGTCAGTAGAACATGTGATATTGATCTCCGGGTCCTGAGTTCAAGCTTCCTGTTGGGTGTGGAGCCTACTTTAGGAAAAAATGGGGATGCCTGGCTGGCTCAGTAGGTGTAGCATTCAACTCTTGATCTCAAGGTTGTGACCAGCCTCATGTTGGTTGTAGAGATTACTTAAAAAATAAAATCTTAGGGGCGCCTAGATAGCTCAATCAGTTGAGCGTCTGCCTTTGGCTCAGATCATGATCCCAAGGTCCCGAGATCGAACCCTGTGTCTGGCTCTTTGCTTAGCAGGGAGCTTGGTTCTCTTTGCCTCTTACCCCCCACCTTGTGTGCGCGCTCTCTCTCTCACTCGCTTATTCTCAACTAAATAAATAAAATCTTTAAAAAATATGAGAAAAGTTTCATGAATTTGTAGTCATACTTTGAGTAAGGGTCAGTCTAATGATTCCAATTTTAAGATTAATGCTGTCTGTAAAGATGCAGAAGGAATGGCCTATGCCGTCAAAGACCATTGCATTCTGAGTTTTTGAAGGTATTTGAATTTTCCTTCATTGTAAGTCTGTAATTGAAAATCCAAATACAGGAAGATCTTGCATGGGGGGTGTTTTTTTATCAGATAATCTCTTACAATTTGACCTTCACTGCTTTCCTAGAGAGGCAAAAATTGTCTAGGTGAAAAGACAGCTAATTAAAAAAAAAAAAAATGGAGCCATTGACACTACTATGCCCCTGTATGTTTTCTCATCCCCTCATTCCCTAAGTGGAGACGGAGTAGAGAGGTGAGGTTGGATAGGATTGCTCAACTGGATCATATTGGGAATTGTAAAATTGAAAAGAACTGATACGTTTTTTTCTGATTCATGTTAGCTGAGAAATTGTACTTTTTAAAAGCTGCTTTGCTGGCTCTTACTCATCAAACTAGAAAAATAGTTCATTGCATTCTGGTGTCCCCGTTGTCTTACGTTCAAGTGTTCTGTAAACTCAGAATCAGATCTAGATAGTGGTGTTAACTGTTGATCTATTGACATAATAGATCAACATTAACTGTTGACTTCTTGACATAAAACTGCACTTTTACAGATGTCATATGAATCTTTAAAAACAATTGAGGTCAACAGTGATGTCTACGCAGAGAACCATCCCACCTCTCTCTTTGCAAGTGTCTGGGGTGGGGAATGGGAATAAGCAAGCCGTTGATTTTAGCAATGATAAGAGACAACCCATGATTAAAATAAGAAAAGTCTAAGTCGTGATGATTTTATTTATCTTGGCAATGGTTGGTCTAAGAGTGGGCATGTGACTCAGTTCTGGCCAGTAATTTGTAAGAGGAAGTCTGCAGGGAGAGGGTAGTGAAAGTCTCCTGTCTGAAATGAAAAGCAAATGATGGCTTGGAATTTGGCTGTGCTGCTTACCAAGGCAGTGAGCAAACATGAGGATGGACACTGAGATAGGAAAGGCAGAGCTGGTATCATTGACACCCTGACTACATGTTTGTTCTGTGAGGCAACTAGTTGTTTAAAATCAACTGGATTTTCTGTTACCTGGGACCAGCCCAATTTCTATCTAATAAAATGCTTCTATGCTTTATCATGCTCCTTCTATTATTTTCCTTTCAGATTTGTGAGGTAGTTTTTTTTTTTTTTTTAAGATTTTATTTATTTGTCAGAGAGAGAGAGAGAGAGAGAGAGTGTGCACAAGCAGGCAGAGGCAGAGAGAGAAGCAGGCTCCCCACTGAGCGAAGAGCCCGATGCAGGCTTCCATCCCAGGCCCCTGGAATCATGACCTGAGCTGAAGGCAGCAGCTTAACCAGTTGAGCCACCCAGGCATCCCTATGAAGTAGTTCGTAAAATCTGTAAGTCACACAACCCACTATGTATCATTTAAAGTATTTTCTATTTCAGGACGTAAAAGACAGATTCTCCTTTTTGGTGGGATTGAAAACTAAACTGCCCCTTCCCAAAGCAGGTGCACCTCTGCCAGTGAAGTCTTCTTGTTGACCATCTCGTTTCACCAGTGACGGAACCTTGGTGAAGGTGTGATGGGACAAACATGTTTACATTTGGTTTGTATTAATTTATTTTGTTTCTGTTCTTTGTAAATTGGATAGTCTTTGCTTAGCAACTTTTTTTCTGCTTTGGATTATTAGGATTGATAAGAGGAGAAAAGAAGTATTGGGTATTATTAGAGTAGTTATTCAGTTTTTAGTTGGTATTCCTTTGGGCGATAAGTTTTATTTGCTGTCTCTCTTTGTTGGCAGTCCTGTTGCTATATTTAAGCCCCCTCTTGCAGTATATTTTACTGTTCAGTAAAGAGAACTCACTTTATTTCCCAAGATGAATTATAATTAGGACTGCTTTGTACTAAGACTCTTTCTCACTTAATACCCCATAAGGAGATACAAATGTTCTAAATGTGTCCTTCTGAATGGACTATATTTTGAGAGGAATCTACTTATTGTTTTTAACTAATTCTGTTGCTTTCATATCATACATCCTTATTAGACTCTAGTGTTTCTGTTCCATATGGAATTCCTTGTGAAATCAGACCTTAACAAACAATGTTATTAACGTTCAGTGTCAGTGTTACTGAAAATGTCAATGAAATTTGTTGGTTCTACATATCTTGTTTTTATGGCACTCTTGATTTTTTATACACTCATGATAAATATAATTCCTTCACTATTCTTGTGAAATGAATTTTGTTTCTTAGTTCTTTTTTTTTTTTGGTATTTTTGTTTCTACTAACTAGCATAAAATAATTGAAGATATTTGAATTCTCCCACCTAGTTTTTTTGCTCCTTTTATAGTTCTGCTTAGCCCCTTGGATCTCTGGACATTGTGCATCTTTTTCCTTTTGCCAGAAAATGTCCCAATAGAACTGGACCCTATATTGAGTCATAGTGAATTGGATTTATTCAATTTCTAGGATTCAGTGTTTTATCTTTCTCGATAACCATGTCCTTCTGTGGTCTGAGAAAGCAGTGAAAAAGTGAAGAAGTTCTGAAGAACTTGATCTATATAGAGTTATAATTTTTGAGCTCAAATACAGGCTTTACTGCTCACTATTTGCATACCCTTGGACAAGTTATTTGACTTCTCAGAGAGTGCTTTAGTATTCTTCTATAAAATGGAGACTATAATGCTACTTACCTTGTGGGCTATTTTGAGAATTATATGAGAAAATTTAATGAAAAGATCTTTTGGTAGTGCTTGGTGCACACTAAGTGTACACTTGATGTGATGGTATTTGGTTGAATTTTTCAAAGTGCGTTTTAAAGTCTGTTTTTTCTTTAGAGTCTTCACAGTGGCCCTGTGAAGAAGGAACTGTTATTTAACTGTATTTTATAGGGGAAGTCATAGAGGCACAGCATCACTTCATAACTTTGTTACTTGTAACTGAGTTTGGATTATAATCTGACTATTTCCTCTAATTTGTTAGACTTGACTGTGAATTGAGTTGTTAGGAAGTTGCCTTCATTTTGTGATGCTATAAGCTAGAAGGTATAGATGGGAAGGGCATACATTCCAATTCCTTAAATTTGTCTCAGTGGTGAGCCAGTTGATTAATTCTAAAATTATTATAAATACAAATAATTCTTAGTTTGCACAGTTTCCATATGCACAATTTTCAGTTATTATAGTTAATTAAGTAACACCAGTTTCCAAAAAACACAGTTTAAATTTCATTTATAATGTTAGCTGTGAATAATTGTATAATAGTCAAACTAGCACACCATGTTATTTGGTCCTGAACAGACAGCAAAGCATGTAGCTGTGTTGCTTCTTGTCTCATTATAACATTTCATAAGAATGGGTAATGCAAAAAGGGAATTGGCTGACAAAGATCAAGGTTGCAGCAAAGAAATGAAGAGTTGATAATACTTACAAAGAGATTTCTGGAAAAAATACCTGACCATGTAAATGTCAGCACTGCCACTGTTGTAGACACTCCATACATGTAGCCAGAGGAGCTCAGCGAAGGGTAATTGGGACAAATTAGGAAGGTAGCTGTGACTAAAAGGATGAAGACCTAACAGAGGAAAGGATGCTGGCCAAAAACTTCACGTTAAAGGAACTCCTCAGAGGAATACTGCAAGACACTAAAACACAGAGGATCAAATGTTGGATGCTAGTTCAAACATAGAAGTGTACCCCTTCACCAAGGGATCAAAAGATGCTCATTTGGTATTTTAAATTACACAGTGAAGGGATGGCATTACGAATGACACTTGATTTTTTTTAATAAAAGAAGAAACTTTTTGGGGCGCCTGGGTGGCTCAGTGGGTTAAAGCCTCTGCCTTCGGCTCAGGTCATGATCTCAGGGTCCTGGGATCGAGCCCCGCATCGGGCTCTCTGCTCAGCAGGGAGCCTGCTTCCCCGCTCTCTCTCTCCCTGCCTCTCTGCCTACTTGTGATCTCGATCTCTCTCTCTGACAAATAAACAAATAAAAAATATTAAAAAAAATAAAATAAAAGAAGAAACTTTTTAATTCTCAAAGCTTTGAATACTTAAAATTACAGTATACTAAATAAATGTTTGTTTTTCCATTTTCCTATGCATATATAGCTGATAGTTTTTAATGCTCTGACAAAACATGTTAGAGGTTGCAAAAAAATAATAATTTTCCTAATGATTGAGATTTGATGATTGAGATTGCTTTGTGTGGTTTCAACTTGCATGGTCATTTCACACTTCAGTTATTTGATGAAAGACCAGATTATTATGTCATAATGTATGTGTATAATATATATAATACATTTCTTTGAATGCAGTGATCGGGAAATATCCGGCATTATGAGAGCCTAGGGGAAGGGCATCCAACTTAATTAGCTTGGGAATTTGAGGGGTGGGAGAGACAGGGAGGCAGCCTGGAGGACTTAGGAGTTAATTGGGAAAAGCTGTGTTAAAGAGTGAGCCAGTGGTGAGAAGCTTGTGTAGGGAGAGTACAGGACATTTGAAAAAGTTGATTTTTGCTGGAATGTGGAAGGCAAGATGGGACAGATAAACAATGCCATGGAACCTGTAGGCAATGGAAGAGTCCTTGGGGTTTTCCCCAGTTTTTTTTATATTAGGGTAGGATTTATATAGAGTAAAATGAACCCGTTTTAGTGTATAGTTTGATGTGTTTGATATAAGGCCCGTAACCAGCAGCAGAGTCAAGGCAAAGAACATTGATATCACCTCCTAAAATCCTCAGTGCTTCTGAGTAACTAAGCGCTCCTCTCACCCTCTCAACCACTGATCTGGTTTCTGGCCCTGTGGAGTTAATGCCCTTTCCAGAATGTCTCATCAATGGGATTATACAGTATGTAAACTTTTTAAAAAAATTTTTAAAAAGATTTTTATTTATTTATTTGACAGAGAGAGAGATCACAAGTAGGCAGAGGGGCAGGCAGAGAGAGAGAGGAGGAAGCAGGCTCCCCGCTGAGCAGAGAGCCTGATGCGGGGCTCGAGCCCAGGACCCTGAGATCATGACCCGAGCCGAAGGCAGAGGCTTTAACCCACTGAGGCACCCAGGCACCCCTACAGTATGTAAACTTTTAAGTCTGCTTTCTTTCTCTTAGTGTAATACTGCTGAGATTCATCCATGTTGTTGCATGTGAAAGCTTTTGGGCTATAAGCGGGAAATTTTTCTGGGATTTGATTGGGGGATGGATGTGAGAGGCAAGAATAGAGGCAGTTACTCCAAGTTAGCCAGGTGCTAATGTAGGAGAGTTGCAAAGGTAGCGCTTGATTTGAGAGGTGCGTGGGAGGTGGAGTTGGTCTCAGCTGAGCTTGGGAACACAGGAGTAACAACAGATGGGGAAGAGGAGACTCTGTATTTTGGATGTGTTGAGTGTGTGAGTGTGGGATTACCTTGAGGTGAAGTCCAGCAGGAGGTGGGCATGTGAAGAAGTTGATTTCCCCCCTTTCTTATCCTCAGGTTCTTGCCAAATCCAATTTGCTAAACACTGACCTTGCTTGATGAAAGGGCTCCCTGTTCTGTTCATCCTACCACATCATCATGAAAAATTTGCTTCCAAAGTCTTGTTTGGCCTTATTGCACTGTTGTTGAACAAACTTGTCATTTTTTAGAAGAATGTCTTTACCAAATAGTATCAAATAACACCATTCATCTGCATTTAGCCATTGTTTTCCTTAGATGACTATATAAATGTTTCTAGAGAAGCTGTGGTCCTTGTAGCTGGATATCAGAGTTCAGTAGTCGTGAACCAGCCACAGGTCAGGGATTCTCTTTTGTTCTCTTTTCCATCAAAAGGCATTCTCAAGAACTATGTTTTTGTAGGGTGCTACATTTGAACCAGTTTGAACCTTATGGGATGGAAGTAGTGATGAAGGAACACAGTATTATCTGTATTTAAGATGTGGCTGACTGTTTTCTGTGTAAGTTCTTGATTCAGTGAGGATCCTTAGGCTGCATCCAAACTAATAGGAGAATTATGTGTTTCATAAATGTCTACATCTGGCCTAGGAAGGGAAGTGGTGGGCAGTTGTTTGCCTCACTGATGAAGAACTTTTCAGAAAGGTGATTTACCACACAGTGGCCTGTACCTGAAAGGTATTGCCTGGAAAATTGGCTCATGGCCATAATTATAGCTAACACAGCATTTTATAGTCAGGACAGCTCCATAAGGTAGGTAATATTTTTTTCATCTCTTACGTGTGGGGAAACTGGAGTACAGAGAGATCAAGTAACTTTCCCAGAGTCAGACAGCTAGTTCTGGTAGAGCTGGAATGCAAAGCCAAACCATGTGGCTCCATAGTCCATATTCTTATGTACACCATGCTGTTCTTAGAGTTCTAGAATGCTAACATGGGAAGGACTCACAGGAATTATTTTTTTTTTCCTCACTCTTCATTTTATAGTTAAGATCAATGCAGGCTAGAGAGGCTCTGATGCCTCACTCAGGATCACGGAGAGATGGTAGAGGTAGAGCTTGTTATAGGGCCCATGCCACTCTCACAAATTTTATACCTTTGTCTTGGTTGCTTGTATCTGTGAAGAATAACATTGAAGTAGGAAGACTGGTACAATTGGTGTTTAATTCCATCCTTTTCCTTGGCCTCCGCTCTCTCTTGGCTGGGAATGTACTAACTGACTCTCTTCCTGCCCCCTCTGTTACTTTATTATTCCCAAGGGATTCTGGAATCACCATTACTGATTTTGAGCCTGACCTGTTTGATCATTGTACGATCTTTGCTCTTTCCGTTCTCTTTTCAGTAACAATTGGGGAGGGGAGAAGCTGTCCAACCAGCTGGGTGAGAGTTGAGTGTGGGGATGAGAGAGGGAGAGGGGACACTTAAAGGGTTGAGCTTATTGCACTACAGATCAAAGACCTTTCCTTAGGGGTGCTGCCCTTTGTGATTTTGCTTTCCTGCTTCACCAATACCTACCAGAGTTTACCCCTCTACATTCTGTGCAACGCATTTACTTGTCTACAATTGGAATTCAGAGCTAGAAAGACAGTGCCAATGAATTTGCTTGCCCCAGACACTTATAGACATGGAACAGGGCATCTGGGAGAGAAAAGGGAGCCAGGCCATGATAGTTTACATTTCATATTCGTTTTTATTTTATTTTAAGGAGCCACGTTTGGGGCAATACATTAATTTTCTTTAACATTGTTAATCTTTCTTTTATAAAAAGTTCTTCATGTAAGCTTATTCAAATAGAGACGATGTTTTTCTTCTGTTTCCTCCTTTTTCCCTCCCTTCCTTCCTTCCTCCCTTGTAGAGTGGGTCCTTTGTGTGTAAAAATTTAACTCCTGATCTCGTCTCTTCCACCCAGAGTGAAGTCGAATATTAGTGTATTATGGTCATCTTTCTCCAGTGACTTACCCTTTCTCTACATTCTTTATAATTAAAAATGTCCTTCTCAATTTCAACTCAAAATACCTGAAAAGACTCCTTGTTTACTTAAGAGAAGGCAAATTTCCCCAGGTAAGTTCCCATATGTTTTCTGTAAAAACTGGCACACACTTGCTTTGTATTTTACCCCTGTCCAATTAGATTGTTACAACAGTAATCAGCCAGTCTAAGCCACTCATCTGTTTTTGCCTGATTTTCTTGGGTAATTTTAACTCCTTTGGTGCTGTGCAGGAAAGTTTGCTTCCTCCGATTACACAGAAGTGCCAGATTCCTGAGATCCACCTTCCATTCAGTTTCCTCAGATGGCCGTTGAGCCGTAGGACTGTTCCTCTGCATAGAGGCGTGCTACCCTTCAAGGACCTGGGAAGGGCCCCAACAGATGTGCTCGCATTGTCATGTCTTTTTCTGAGGTTTGCATATGTTTCTTGTGCTTTCTCTTGAAGAGGGTCCTCGAAAGCCTATGAGCTATAGGTCTTACCTAACCTGCATATGTCTTGAGTTGATCCAGTCAAGAAATACAAAGCAAGAGCTCTATCCCCTTAGTCACCTGATCCAGTGGCTTTCTCTGTGGACTTCCTGTTCTTCTTTTAATTCTTCTAGTTGTGGTCTCTGGAAATGCGGAACTGCTTTTCATCCACACTATCAGAAGGTAGAAGCCACAACAGAGAGATACTTTAAAACTTAGACAGTTAAGTTTTACATGGCAGTGGACACAGATTTGCTTAGTGGAGAGTTGTGCTGGGCAAAGGTGAGTTTAAGGTCCTAGTTCTTTCTCTAATACACGAGCATGGGTCCTCTTCAGGAAAATACACTGGAAGCTGTCTCTGTGAAATGCACTGTAATGTCAGCTTGTACATAGGAACCTTAATGAACCTCTAGAAGTGCCCATTTTTCTTAGGTTCTCAGGCTCAGATACCTGAGTGATCATTTTCTTCCTGTTTCCTCTCTTACTCCTTTTGCTGCCAAATCCTGAAGATATTTTAGTTTGCATTGTCTCTTAGAACTGTCTTTTCCTTCAATAAAGAAAGAAAGAAAGAAAGAAAGAAAGAAAGAAAGAAAGAAAGTCTTCCTATGATTACTGGGAGTCAAATGGCAGTGGTGATTTATAAAGGGAATTACCACTACTTTACTCTCTCTCTCTCTTTTTTTTTAAAGATTTAATTTATTTGATAGCACAGGCAGGGGGAGTGGCAGGCAGAGAGATAGGGAAAAGCAGGCTCCTGCTGAGTTTGGAAACCTGCTCAATCCTAGGAACCTGGGATCATGACCTGAGCCTAAGGCAGATGCTTAACTGACTGAGTCACGTAAGTGTCCCTCCAGACTAGATTTTTTAAAAAAATATTGAAAGGTGCTTTGTCTTATTTATTTTCAGTGTTGAGAGGTGTTGCAGGTACTCAGTGAAAAAGTAACACCAGATTACTACAAAGACTTTTGGGAAAAACCCACTCAGCAAACGGAACCCTTATTATCTGTGTTCCCCACCACAGTGTGGGCAACTCTAAAAGAGGGGCTGTGCTCTTTGAATCTCCAGTGCTGGAACAGTGCTGCAGCAGAGTCTCTTGGACTAAAAATATAGTCGCATTTGTTTCTTACTCCTATGATGCTTTCCTTCATTCTTTAAGTGGGATTTTTTTTCTTATATTAACCAAGAATTTCGAATTTGTGTCGGACTTATTGGAAAAACAAACTACTGGTTGAGGTGTCACTAATCACTTTGTATTTGAAATTTTAAATTAAAATCCGCTGATGTTTTTTATGTATCAAAAAAACTTAAAACTTTAAATGAATATTAAAATTTATACTTGGAAAATTATCAGTGTAACTTTATCTAGTTGGGTGGATGCATAACCAAGGTTAGAGATGATCTAGTTTTAACATGACCTTTATTTTTGACTTGAACTACCTTAACATTTCTAAACCTCCCTGAAGGAAGATTGAATATAGCAGTGGTATAAATAAAGTAGAGGTTTACTTTGTGAATTCTTAATTCAAATGTATGTATACCTTTGATGATCAAGTGCTAAGTAAATAATACAAAGTAGTCTATATTGTTTGAAGCTTTTATCAGCTCTCCCCAAACCTTGAACCTAAGTTGGTATTAAGTGTGTCTTAGTGGTGCCTGGCTGGCTCAGGCGCTAGAGCACGCTACTCTTTATCTCAAGGTTGAGTTCAAGCCCCTTGTTGATATGGTATAGAGCTTACTTTAAAAAAAAAAGTCCTAAATGGTATAATTATTTCATTGATAGGCAACCTGAACTTTGAATAAATTTGCAGACTCTTAAGCCCTGTAATATGCAGGGGAGTAAGCTTAACTATAACATAAGAATAAGCCATTATGATTTGCATAATTTATCTCTTCAATATAAATATTGTACTCCTATAATAAAATTGCTGTCCTAGAAGTCAGATTTTGATTGTCTGAGTATTTGTAGAACTGGAGGAGGTTTTAGGATAATGTTTATGTTTAGATTTAATTTGAATGGTAAGTTAAGATTTATGTTGAGCAGGGTACAAAATGTTTTATTTACTTTTTCTAAGCTTATGAATAAAAAAGCAACATCTGAATCTGATCTTTGGGAAGCAAGTTCAGGACATACGGTATAATTCTATTTTAATTGTTTCCCTTAATTGCACCTTATTTCTGTTTATTTGCAAATGGTATAATTAAAACATTAACATATTTAATACCCTGTGATTGGATATATTTAACTTTCTACTAAACTCATGCTTTAACATTTTCAGACTCTGAGAACAGGAATACATAAGACCTGTCTTCTGCTTGTATTACTGAACAAACTGATGTTTTCATGACATGAAACACACACTCCTAGTTTACTTAGAGTAAACATGTGTAACAATTAGGTATACTTAACTTCTGTGACTGGATGTTTATTTCTTAATTCATCCATTAATACATAAATTTTTTCCCCAAAAATATTTATCAAGCTTATATGCTATGCTACAAAGTATAGTTGATGTAGTGGTGAACAAAACAGAAACATTTCTTTCTTGCCCTCATAGTATCTTAGAGTCTGGTTGGGGAGAAAAATGTGAAACCAGGCAACCATAGTATCTTGTGATAAGGCTGTGGAACGCCAAGGCCAGGGTTCCATCAGCACACGCAGTGCCGGAGACTTCTAGAGTAAGTGACACCTCTGCCTTTTTATTCTTCAGAGTTAGCCTGGTGAAGTGACAGGTTCTAGGAAGTGTGGCTAAAAATGTTCCTGGCACTAGGAACAACATTGATAAAAGCCCAGAGTAAAGAGAAAACTCGGCATATTGGAAGACTAGTATATTAAAACCTTAGGCAAGTAAAACTCAGATCATCAGAACTGTCACTTTGGGGCAGAACATTTTTCATCCTTCCTTTGATGAGAAGATGAGAAGTAACTACAAATTTGTTGTTTGATTCCTGCCCCCCATAATAGAAATACTTATTTATTTGAGAAAATGTGAATTGTAACTAATAAATATTTAAAATTACTCAATTTTAATACCTAGTGATAACTTTACTTGTGATTTTGTAATCAACCTTCCTGATTTTTTCCAGTGCATCTTTGATTTTATAAAATTGAGATGACACCGAAAATGCTATTTTGTAACTGACATTTTGAGCTTATATAAAAGTTATAATTGTTTTCATAACCTTGGGGCTACTTGTTAAATACTAAATTCAATGGCCATATAGTATTCTGTCATGGACCATTATTTATTTGTATAGCCCCCATTTTTGGAAAGATGTGTCATTTCCAACATTTTGCTATTTTAAGTATTGCTGCAATTAATGTATTTTTATTTAAAAATTTAAACCCTTCTCTATTTTTCTAGGGTAATAAAAAGGTATGTCATTTCTACTGTGCCCGTGCTTTTTTTTTTTTTTTTTTTTTTTTTTTTTAAATATTAACTGCTTGTTTCCATCACCACCCCTGAAAATCAGTCCAGCCCTGGCAACATGAGGTCTTGAATCTAGATCTTCAGATCTTTGGCATTTAGACTTTCCAAGATACCTGCCTGAAGAACAAATTTGGAAATGAATCCCATTACATCTATATAAATAAAAGCATAAGTTGAACTTGATCTTATATGGCTGGACATGAAATGTAAGGCTAGTCTTGTTACATCCAGGGTTTGTTTTTTGTTTTTTTAAAAGAGTACCCACATGTCTCTAGAAATGATTCACCCAGAATTAAATGATTCATCAGAATTAAATCTTTTATAGGGAATATTCTTTAACTGTATGATTAAATAGGCTTTCTGTCAGTGACTTGGAATATTATCTTAGTCTATAAATACCTCTGTGGAGTTAAAAATCGAAAGAAAAATGAATGTGTTTTTTGGGTAAGCATTTTTTCTTAAAGATGTAGAGAGGATTGTTTCATATGGAACCATATGGAAGATCCTAATAGGAACCACTTGCCTTACAAGGGTTTTGTTTTTTTTGTAGATTTTGTGCTGTTTCAGGGCTGAAATCCTGTGTCCACCTTAGCACTGAGCACATCATACTCAATAAATATTGCCCAAAAAACACTTAAAGAATAACAGCTTTATTCAACTATAAGTCACATACTATCAGTTTACCTATCTATGCAGTGTTTATTGGTTTCAGTGGTTTTTAGTGTATTCAGAATTGTGTAACCATTACAACAATCAATTTTAGAACGTTTTTATCACCTCAAAAGGAAATTTATACCCTCCAGCTATCATCCCCAACACTGCCATCCCCCTGCGGCTGTAGGCAACCTCTGACCTACTTTATATATCTGAATTTGCCTATTCTGGATATTTAATACTAATGGAATCATACTACATGTGGTATTCTGTGACTGTCTTCTTTCACTTATATAATATTTTCAAGATTTACCCATGTTGTGCCATGTGTCAGTATTTCATCTCTTTTTTTTTTTGTTGCCAAACAATACTCTGTTGTATGTATAAATTATCAATTGATGGAAGAAACACTTCTTAATATTTAGGTGCATGTGGGTAGGTTTGTATTATAAGGGCAAAAAGTAAGAAATGAAGTTGTAAGATTCCAAATTGGAGATGGCTTCAAAGCTTGTTAGTGGTAAAGTTATGTGTAAGTTAAGAATTAAGTTCGTATGGTTGTGGGTCAAAAGGAAGACTGTCACATCAATGAGGACATCTTGTCCGTTCTATCTCTTGAATACTTCTTAAGTTTGCTCTCTTCTCCTTGTCTCTGGGAACTGATTTAAGCCGCAGCTTTTGTTTGCTCATTGCATCACCACTGTCTTGCCCTGCAGCAGGCGAAAGGAGCATTTCACATTTCCAAAGTCATTTTCCCTCAGGAGTCAGAAATCCTTAACAGATCCGGCAAGGCTGCCTCTCACATCAGCACTTGCTGCCTTTCCCCCCCTCCCTTTCTATTCTCTATTTATTTTGTATTTAAGAGGGATAATAGAGTTCTTTCCAAAGTTGTTGCTTGAGCACCCGAAATTTCAGCTTGTACCACTTCAAGAACTGTGTGTTACGAATCCTTTTGGATTCCAGTGTAGTGGGAAGAGCTCATGAGCTCTGGGGTCCCCTGAGCATCAGAAACCTACTTGTTTCCTTTAAGCCTTTTACCTGCAAAATAGAGGTAAGACTTCACAAGTTGTTAGGAAGATTAAGGGAGATAATATGTGAAGGTATCTGGTACACAGAATGTGCCTAATAAACTATGTCCTTTCTACTTTTCATTTGGATTAAAGCATTAGAATGTAGTGATTTGGGTACCCTTTTTTTTGCTGAATATAGAGACTGATGTGTTATGATGGTTGCCTATAATTTGAATTGTTTTCCCTCTAAAGTTTGTGTCTTTGCCTCAGAATTCTGTTTTTTTTGAAGTCTCTGGAATTTTACTACTGTCTAACACCTCTGCCTAGCAGCAGTACTTGGTACACATCCCTGCTTATAAGAAGGCAATTATTTATTGTCTTTTTTCCCCTAAAACATTTGTGTGTCTATATTTTTATATTTCCACATTATGAAAGTAATTATTATTCATTTAAAAAGTAAGAAAATTCAGAAAATAAGAGATAAAATTTAGTTGCAAACAGATCACCTGCTCTGGTGTCCATTGTGGTTTATAATTTTCCAGTCTGTTCTCTGTGTGTATGTGTGTGTGTGTGTGTGTGTATAAATGCCCATGTTTTTTGAAATAGAAGTTGGATGATTAAAAAAAAAAGAAGTCGGATGATCCTGTATGTTTTGTTTAATTGCTTTTTCCACTTGCCCATGTAAGTGTTTTTCAGTGTTTGTGTCATGGAGGCATATAATTTTTTATGGCCTCCTGGAATTCCAGTGTATGGGAGTACTGTGATGATGGTCACAAGTCCTCTTTGAAAGGGTATGTAGGTCGTAGGTAACTTTTGGTTATTAGGAACAGTGCTAGCTTTGATTTTGAAATCATGAGTGATTCTGATACGCCTTTCACCTTCTGAGCAAACAGTACTCATGAAGTAATTTCTCTGAGACTTAAAGCCAGATCCTCCTCAAACTTGCTCCTCTTGTGTTAGTTAGTGACAGTACTTTCTCTCCCTCCACTTATTTTGCTCCTTACCTGGTGCTAGTGTCATAATTCCCATATGCCCACACCTCCATTCACCTTCACAAAAATCTTCATTTTCTCTTTGCCCTGTGGGTGGTGTCCTGTCTCTCCTTTAATTTTCAAATAATTATACCTTCATATTGTTTAACTTGTCTTACATTTCACTGTTGATTCTTATGATTAAATTTACTAATTTGCTTCCATTTTAGTTTTTATCACCTCATCTTAAATCAGATTATTTAAATATTTAATTTTATTAATTATTCTAAAAGAGAATGCTTGCTTTCTTCCAAGTGAGAGACTCAGTGGAGTGGTTTGTATTGTGTAGTACAGTCAAAAGATACTGTCTTTACAGTTAATTATTGTTGCCCCAAATTGGGATAGTCCTAAAAGTGTTTTTAATTCAGGACTGCTTTTCCTCTTTCTGGGTCTAGTTTTGGCTCCTAGCCAGTCGACTATGTCCTTAAGGAGCATTAGCCATTTTAAATAATTTTAGTATGAAGCTAAGTAAATCATATAGTATATAGTATATAGAGCTGTAGCTATTAAAGTTGAGCATGCATCTGAATCACTTGGAGGTCTTGTATATTCACAGACTGCTGTGCCTTACGCCCAGATTTTTTGATTCTGCCCATTTTGGAGAAGGCCTGAGAATTTGCATTTTTTATATGTCCCCAGTTGATATTGATGCTGTTGGTCCTGCAGCCATACTACGAGAATAACTGTTCTTAAGGGACATAGAAATTATTTTTGGATTGTCTGTATTCTTTGTAATTATTCATATTCTCTTTCTCTTTAAACTAGTGGACATAACAGATGTAACTGAACGTATTTTAGTAGAGCTGTTACTGTTTATTTTTATTTTTTTAAAGATTTTTATTTTTTCTTTTGAGAGAGAGATAAAAACAGCAAAAGCAAGGGTGGAGGCAGAGGGAGAGGGAGAAGCAGACTCCCCACTGAGATGGGAGCCTGATCCCAGGACATGGAGATCATCACCTCAACTGAAGGCAGATGTATCCACCCAGGCACCCCATGCTGTTACTATTTTAGAAAACAAACAACAAACAAAAATACTTATTAGTAAAATACAGAAAGGTTATTGGATATAGACCTATAGCTTGGTGTGAGCCAGACCAGTAGCCAAGGTGTTTGGACCCTTGTTTAAGACCCAAATCCAAGACCCCTAGTTCAGGGTCTTGGATTTGGTCAGGACAGGTTTTCTTAAATCTCGTATAGTCCTAGTTTCCGTGGAGAAAAAAAATGATTGCTACTAGGTCTCTCCTGTCCCTGTACTTCCTAAATCTGCAGGCAGATCCTGAGTGTGTTTACACAGGCTCACAATATCAAATATCTCATTTGAGAAATGCTTATGTGTTATCAATAAATGCTCAAAGTAGACAAATAGAGGCATTATTTTAAGATTTTATCATGATGGGAATTTAGAATTTAGATATGGAAATACTTTGAAATCATAGATACTCCAGATGGCTTTTGACATCAGATTAAAAGAGAACTGATGGTTCACTTGTCAGCTCTGCTAGAATATCAGGTTGAACCTGGAAGAAAAGAGGAGGTGAGAGAGAAATTTTAAAATAATGGGAATTGAAACTGTCTTTGAGTACATTTGATTCATTGGATCCAGTTTCAGTTCAGTGTGCAATTCTCTGGTTTCTTATCAGATATAACTAGTAGTTGTTACATTTATTAGTGTACTGGCAATTTGGACCTTCGGGTTTGAAGTTCTTTCTGAGTGACAGCTGACATGGGGGAGAAGTGTAAAACCTTTTGCAGGTGGCTGGCAGACATGTTATTTGTATTTCAGTGGAAAGGATGCTCTATTAGAAAAAGCACAGAGCAAAGGGCTTTTGTAGAGGATCACTTAGCATGTAAGTGTGTGAAAGGTGAGGCTACGGCGATGCCTGGCAGCTGATGAGAACACAGCAGAGGAAGATGAACAGGAAGTTTCTGCGAATCAGCTCGGCCTCTCCTGTTCAGACTTGGTTAGAGGGCCACCATGTTAGCCAGATGCTTCAGTGAGATGACAGGGACAAGTCTCTCATTTGCTGTCACTGTGAGTTGGAATGTTAAATCCTTTTGACTCTTCTTTTATGGTTGTTGTGCTCTGCCTTACCGCTCCCCCCGCCCACCACTTTTTGATGACAGGACATGTATAGTTTTCTTATCTCCTCAGAAATTAGGAGAAAATTTCAGCAGAGTAAGAAACCTTGTGACCCAGAAAACATTTGCCTGAAGTGTTCCCATGTGAGCAATGGGCATGGGCATGTACTAAAAGAGGGGGGAAAAAGGCTTTTTGTTGAGAGTGACAGGCAGACAGGACAAGCAAAGTTGAACTTAAATCCTCTCATTGATATTGGAAAGTCATAAGCCTTCATATGACACTGCCACATTTGTCTCACTGTGTGATCTGGAGCTCTGTAGCTTGTACCAGTGTGTGTGTGTGTGTGTGTGTGTGTGTGTGTGTGCGCGCGTGTGTGTGTGTGTGTACAGTGTAAACATTTTATGAACTGCAGTGTCTGATCCATCCGTCTGTCTGGGCAAGAATGTCCCTTGATAGTAAAAAGAACAGCAATCAGGACAGAATTGGTCAATGCGGCATGTCTAATGGTGAGAAGATATTTGAAGGACTCGCTATAGACACAATAGTCTCTCTAAATAGCCTCTTTGCACCCGGAGTCTTATTGCAAACAGGTTCATTAAGGAGAGACATTCTGACACACAGCATCACAGTAATGAAAGTAGCTCTGTTTTTCTAATATTGTATCTTGCCACTTCAGTTATGCTGCTAGTACAAGATTTCCCTTGTGTTGTTGTATATTTCTCCAGAAAAAGAATCAGTCTTCATAGAATATACAATTATTTTGTACAGGAATGTATAACTCATACCTAAGATCCAGTCCTCCCTGTTTATGTGCACTAGTGCAAAAATAATTGGCAAACACATCTTCCAGACCAAAAGATTCCAGCACCTTCAATTTGTTGGACTAGAAGATGTTGAACCAGAGTTATAATAAACTTAAAAAAAATGTGTAATGTTCAAAATGGATTTGTGATCAATCATAAAAGAAAAAAAATATTAGTACAGTATCCCATGAGGTGTAATTTTTTTTTTTTCCGAGGGTTTTAGCCAACTCTAGTATAGTATCTGTTCAAAGAGGGGGGAGATGCAAAAGGTTTTCATCCACCAAGCTTTACATATAACTACTATATGAAGACTTAAGCTATTGGATTTTCTGCCTGTTAATGTACAGCATGAACATTATGAACATGGAAAAAAAGGTTATATTGGTTTAAAAATGGATATGGAAAATTTAATGTGCTCAAGTGGGAACAATGGCATATTAAAAAAAAACACTCATGACACAGATCTAATAATTCACTTGCCCCTGTAGGAGAAGGGTATCAGCTCTGATACTGGTTCATAGTTTATTTTTATATACACCCCTGGTCCCTGCAGTATACCCAGTGTGTGGGTTCCAGAGAAAAGAAAGAAAATAATCTGTAGGGAAATCAGCCTGGAAACCTTTCATTAAATACATTGTACTTTGTATTGTGTCGTTCACAGAATCTTCAAGAAATAAAGAAAGGAAAAACCTGTTATCAGTCTGCATGTGTGAAATATTATATTTGAATACTATCATTTGTTTTAAGATTAAGGCAGAGGCTGCAGACATATTAGTTATTATTCACTTACATCTGGTAGATAATGCAACAGAGATTTAAAAATTCTTTTTCCATTTGTAGTCCCCACCTTCCTGTCTGTCTCCCTGCCCCCCTGCCAAACAATGGCAAAGATACCACTTTAACTTAAAACTATGCCAGGTACAATATTTTCATGTTAGCTGTGTTGCTTCTTTTATAGAGGATTGGGGTGTTGAGGGTAATAAAATGAGTCTTAAAATTCTTGGTGGAGTTTATCTGTCATTTAGCAAAAGATGTGTTTCTAGGGAAAATTGGAGAAAGCGTTAAATACATTCTGCCATGAGAAAAATATACACGCTAGGGGTGTAACTATGAATAGTGACACCTTTATCAAGTTGAATGTCCTTTGGAGTAAGCCTTTGTCTTGTCATTATAGTTCATGTATTGCTGTTGCTGGGCCTTTGAAATCTGTAAACGTCTTATCTTTTTTGCTGACTATTCATGCAGGATACGCTAGGCAAGCCAACTGTGACACATATTCTGCCTATACTTGTATCTGTCTCTTGGATGAAAATGAACACACATCTTAAACCTAAACCTTGGGTGCCATATAGTAGTATTTAACAAACTTCCAGAATAGCAGTTATTAAAGAGTTTAGTTTTGATCTCAGATACCTGGGAACACATTGTCCCACACAGTCTGTTCAAAGATTTATTATTTCTGAAGTAGCTTATGTTGAAAACCATTTTTTAAGTAGAGAGGATTGTAAGCCTATCAATCTCACCAGACTGGTAATTCTTTTTACACCTGTTAGACTCAGTGCCACCTCTTGGCCTCAGGATGGATACAGCACATTCCACTCCAGACTAGGTCATCCTGCTAAGAAAAAAAATATTGTATGAACTGGGTGAGGGATGCATAACGTTTCAAGTGAAACAGCCCTTGGGAGATTGGTCATCACAGTCATGGTGGCTAAGCTCCTAATTTGGAGGCAGTTGTCCCAGTGTTCATGTGGATCATTTCAATTTCGGTTCCTCTCCTCTGCATACCTGTCAATTGAGTTCTTAAGCCATAGACTGTTAATTTAGAGATGTTGATGTCTCTTAGTACTTGGGATTTGGAAATACTTTCTGATGGTGGGTCGTGAAGAAAGTTTCTATTTTTCAAGGGTGGCTTAGCTCTGGGGAGAGGTTTCTTTTTACTGCCATCTCTGTTTCACTTAAATGGAAGAGCACAACCAGTCCATCTCTATGGATATCGAAGGCTGGCCCTGATCTTTAAGTGACAATGGGTGGGCATCCCTCTCAGCCCTACCAGAGTGACCAGTCTCTCATATTCTGAGATCAGGACCTCTCTGCTCTCCCAGAGTGACCAGACTCTCTCACATTCTGAGATCAGGACCTCACCTTCTGAATTAGCTCTGAGCTGTAATACTGTGTCAGGTGCCCTGCAGTTGAAGTGCTTCAGGAAGGAGTGAGGTTTCTGTTTTTAGCCATGGCGGTTGGGTCTAACATTTATCTGAGGCCAGTAATTCATTGAGGAAACTGTTGGGCTTCATGTGTGTAATACCTGTGGCCCTTCTTTCCAGCCTCCTCCTTTGCAAGGTCCCATTGCTCTGCATTCCCTTCGGGTATTTATCCTGGACCACTTTTAGAGCCTGGAGACACCCTGTAGGGTGGTGTGCACTTCACAGCACCATGGCTTTCTCAGGATCACAAACAAGCTTCCATGGCAATGAAACTCCATCCACATGAATGTAGTAAGAGGTGGCAGATCTTACTGTGTGTCCGGCTTTGTGCTTAATGCTTTGCATGCATCATTGTTTAGTCTTCATATTAAGGTGGTAAAATAGAGACTACTTTTGGCAGGTGAAGAAACGATGTCACTAGTAAGGGGCAGCACTGGGATTTTCAGATCCAAGCCTGTTCTTATTCCCAAGTCCATGCCCATACTGTTGCTGACATCACATCCTAAGCTGTGTGCTCTCCTTGAGCTCTGCTCCCCCTTCCCTTGGCTCTCATGCCCTCGAGTGACTTCTTCCCAGTGCTTGGGGGCAGTCTCCTACTAGCCAAGTGACTGTTAGCCCTTTCCCTGGAGCTGCATTTTCCCTATCTGTAAAACAAGGGGGAATGATTCCTCTTATTTAACCTGGTGTTGTAAATAGATAATGAGGTAAATGTCTCTGAAAGCACATGTTATTTATTGGTGTCTTCTTTATGGCAGGCACTGTGTTAGAACTTCTGGCACAGTAGTGACATGGACAGACAGAGTCCCTGTAAAGCTTGCAGACCTGTGGACACAGGAAGACACTGAAACAAAAATTTATGAAATTTTGTAGTTGTGCAACTGTATGTCCAAACCATACATAGATAATGAGCAGACTTCTTCAAGTTTAAGCCATAGTCTGTACAGGTGCTAGACTTTTCCAGGGTCCTGTTGGTGATGCTCAAAGAAAGTCCCTTACTTTCTTTAGTATCGCCTAAATTTTTTAACATTGTTCCCCATTTCAGGTTTCTCGAAGTCAGAAACCTGCGACTTCTGCCTCTGCCTGCTCCTCAGCTTTCTCTCCTCTGTTCTCCTCTCCATTCTGTCTGCACCCCTATTACTTAATTCCTTACCTTTGCCTGTTTTGCATTCTACCTTTCTTTGATTTCTGAACCTAGTTTAAATTTAATCCTCCTTCAGATCCTAGCTCAGTTTCACTGGCTTTAAGTCATACCCCTCTTTTGATAAATATTCTTTTGTTTGTTTATTTATTTATTTATTTATGCTGAACCATAGGGTAGTTCAATTTTTATTTTTTATGTTTTTATTTAAATTCAGTTAGCCAATGTATAATACATCATTGGTTTTTTATATAATACTCATAAATATTCTTTTAAAACACTAATCCCAGTTTTGCAATTATCTTTGCTTGTGTGGAAATCTGCTTATTTCTCCAACTAGAATGAAAGTTCCCTGAGGGTAAAAAAAGCCAGCAAACTTTACACTGTACACTGTATAGACAGTATCTGAACTTCTTGGTAGAACTTGCTGTGCTCTCATATCCTTCCCCATTGTCTCTTTTGCTCTTCCTTAGCCAGGTAGACTGACACTCTGTAACTTGCCCTGTCCTCAACATTGATTAGAAAGACTAAGCTTTATGGCGAAATCCTCCCCCAACCACTTCCATTAGCCTGACTGGGATCTCCTCTCCTTGTGGCTTCCATGTCCCTGTGATGGGCCATCCTCAAAGCCTATCATATTGCTTCGCTGTGTATTGCTGTGCTGCCCACCACTCCACCCATCGAGGATTGCCCAAACCAAGAAGGTTCCCACTCTTCCACCCACAGTTTCAGTTCAGCCACTTCTCACTGCATGCCTATTGAGCGTCAGGCACTAAATGAATGTTTGAGATAAAAACTGGCCTGTAGTGTGGGGAGAATTCACCAGCCAGCATTTGGGACTAACTTTGGTAGTGGATTTCATTCCTCCTCTTCCTTCCTAATATGATCCCAAACTTTTTTCAGGGAATGAAGTATATACATCTATCCTTAAGAGATGACAGGTAAACTGTTCTGTAGAAACACAAGCTAGCCAGATATTCATTAGGATGTCAAAATAAAACCCTTTTTGCCCAGCTTCTATCTCTTTTTAATGGTGGCTTTTAAAATTGTCAGGCTCTACATTTACACTTACGAGGTCCCCCTCCCTCTTTTCTGGCCCATTCCATAAAACTGGGTGGGGGAGCTGTTTTTGCCACCAGTGGTTTATGGGAGGGCAGCTTCCAGCCAGCCTTCTGTCAGAGCCCATTCTAAAGTCCCTACTCTATGCTCTAGAGGTAAGCAGAGGAATAACCCTCTTCTCAGCCTTTAAGATGTATTTCACTTATTTCTGGCTCCTTAATTATTCCAAACTCCAGTATGACTGTGGAGCCCAGAGTTAAAAGTAGAAAGTGTTTAAAAGATTTGAGAAATGAACTGATTTTTGTGGCCTGGAGAAGTGAAGACCAAGGTATGAGTTAATCACTGTTTCCAAAGACATGAAATAATTTTACATGGAAGGTGGTGCCAGCTGTTAGCCATTTGAGTGAAAATAAACAAAAGGACTTAGGTTGCAGCTGGAGGGATTTTAGTTAGGTAGAAATTTTTCATTAAATGGTTCTGGGTGGGAACTGGGTTCCCATCCCAGTAGATTGTTGATTTAGGTCCAGATTGGAGGGCAGTAGGGTGGATTTTCGGAATTTAAGCATCCTGAAAATTGGGCTTTGTGATTAAAAAAAAATCAGCAGCTGTGAAGGCCCTCTGTGCACAGCGCAGTTGAATGAGGATTCCCTCCTTCTTCCCACCTTCCCCCAAGTTGAAAGAAATTAACCTCAATTAAAGAAAATAGTGATGGATGGCTACAGAGATAAATATGATATATCACACAGGAAAAACTACATTAAAAGAACATTAAAGTTGGGACAGATTGCGCTAAAATGAAAAAATTCATAGTTAAGTTTGAAAAGTGTTATTGTTTACATCTCTGCTAATATGTGGACCTAACAGGACATATTAAGAAATTATGAGTGTTCTCTGCTGTGCTAAGAAGTCAGTTTTTTGACTTGACACACTCTGCTTAATATCCACTTTCATTGCCCAGCTTTAATTAAGGTATCGTCCATGAATGATTATAGCCCATGGAAAAAAACCTGTTACTTTTACCAGAAGAGTTTTGGTGCTTGTTTGAATATTGAGTTTTGGAGGGGGCCAGGTGGTGTTTCTGTGACTCTCTGCATTTCTTCCTTTCTTTTTTTTTTTTTTTTTTAACATTTTATTTTTAAGTAATTTTTGCATCCGGTGTAGGACTCAAACTTAAAACCCAGAGATGGAGTCACATGCTCTACCTGCTGAGCCCGCCAGGCACCCGACTCTGTGCATTCAATACCTGAGTATATTTCAGCTTTATTAAGTAAAGAATTTCTTTTGTAAAGCAACTAGTTTTTTTTTTTTTTGGCTAAAGCTTTAATAATAACCTAAGAATAGTTTTTAAAATGTTGAGTGATATCATTTTGTATGTATTGAAAGCAAAATTTAGCTTTTAAAAACCCTTTTCTTTAGAGGTTGGTTTTTGCTACTTAATAATAGATCTAAAATTTCATATGTGTTCTGTAAACAAATTATTACATTGTAGGGGCCATAATCACAAATCCAATCACACTTTTAATTTATAAAATCACATTGTGGTCCTAGAAAGTCTTCTTTACCTAAAACTTTCACCTAATAAGATTTAGTGTACTGTGTGTTTTTGTGTATATGTACATATGTTCACTATATCAGGGACAAAAATCCCCTAAGTGGGTCTGGATTGACATGGTTTCAATGCGGAATATAGAGTAAATATTTTGTATGAGAGAGCTTGAGGAGTACAAAAGTTAATCAATCCTTAGCTGCTGTATCCCATCTCTGACTTCAGAGAATTGTTACTGTTGCCTATACTAAGAAACAAGATGAAAAAAAAATAATACCTTCCAAAAATTCCAGTATATATTCTAACACTAAATTTCATATGCTTCCTGAAGAGGATGCATCTCTACAGCCACCCCCCTTCTTGCTGTCTTTTTTGCATTTTGGGCAGGGAGGGAGGAATTGAGTTCTTCATTGACCACAGCTTATTTTTGGAAGGGGATGGTGAAAATTAACCTATTTCTGAAATCACTGAGCAATGAAGAACAAATTGAATTTAGTAAATTTATATACTAAGTTTCAAAATTTTATTTTTAATGCAGAAAGAATTTGTGTCTTGTAAATATGTGTAGGTAAATAAAGTCATACCGACTTGGATTATTCCACATTAATAAAATAGCAAATGGGTTAAAATGTTATATTAGTAATTTTAAGGAAGGAAATATGAGCCACAATTATTATAGATGTTTTCTATTTTTGTTATTGAGTCAAATGAAATTGCCCTCATTGAAATGATTATTAGCCAATAGAATTTGTTGCATACTGACCTGGGTAATAGTAATTTTGGTACATGGTCTCTTGTCACAGATTTTTAGGTTAATTTTCTTCCCAGATGAATGAGTTTGTATTTCCAAGTAATTAAAAGAAAGAGTTCAGGAGGCTAAAAATTCAGAGAGAAAGAGAGTTCAAAATAAAAAATGGAACCAAAGTCCCTTTCTGGTGATTACTTTGGGACACCATGCATAGTCCCTCTTTCCTAGTATGGAAAATAAAACCTGTAAGCCTGTTTGGAGTTTTAAATGTAATAGAAATATAATGCAGCATCATAAGTGTGCAAACACGTTTTAAAACAGGGTATTGTATGGAAGCAATTACTGGCAGTGAGTGAGCTACACACCCCAAGAATGGGTTGGGGCCAAAAAATGGAAGGGTTTCTAAACAGAATTACTTTTGTGTGAGTTAACTTTTATTAGGAACCAATCCTAGCTCTTATTTTAATTCTGATCACATACTTGGTAACCCAGATAAATAAGTAACAAAGAGATTTCGTGTTAGGATTAGGTTATTTTTTTCTCTTGGTGAGGTCTCCCAGTGAAGAGTGATTAGTTTTTGTAGTAGGAGGAGGACATGACGTCCGTAAACATGAACATGACCAAATGAATGCATGTACAGCTTTGTGGTTTTCAACCTTCGGGTCTTGTAATGGTTAAACATGTTGTTGCTGCCCTTTGTGACATGATACTTGAGCATTCTTTAGCTGGGTGTGTTGTATTCATCTTTAACAGATTTAATGGGAACTAGGAAGGTTAGATTTTATTATCTGCCAGTAAACAGGCTCTGCAGTTTTTCTCCCACTCCCTACTAACTTGGAAAAGACTCTGGTGATAGGTGTCTCCTTTCCTGTGTGTTTTGGTCTCTCAACTATGAAGCTGGGGAATAAACCCTCATCTCAAAGTGATTTTGCGGTGTACTGTTTGAGTGGGTGGCATGGGTCTCAAAAAGCAAAGAGAAGATACTTGATTTCTGTAAAAATGTGTTTGTCTGCCGACAGATTCTCTGCAGCTCTTTGGACCTCACTGATAGCAAGTTTAGGCAGATGTGTTTTCTCAGGCCAGTGTCCAGTCACCGTAGCCCCTTAAGCCAGAGAGAGCTATCTAGGATTGGACTCCCAGTTGAGCTGAGCAGCCGGCTAAGCAGCAAAGGGACCAGCAGCCCCTTAACTGTTATCAGAACGTGGTATTGATGAGTGAGGCTTGGTCAAGTTACTTAACCTTTCTTCCTTGATTTTCTATTATGTAGACTGGAAATGATAATATCTGACTTTGATCTCATAGGGATGCTCCAATCCATTAAAGTCATTAAAGCACTTTAAGGTATGAGGCACTAGATACAAGGCATCTTCATTATTGTTATTATTACTGTTATTTCATTAAAGTGCCATATACAAAGGAGGGCTTTTTAAATGCTAAATACTAAGTCTCAGAATGAGCTGTATGGATTCAGTAGTTGGCAGGGGACATTAAGAGGTCAGGTTACCTGTCTCCCTACTCTTGAGGCCAGTTTCTGTTCCTAGCCACCTCTGTTAGTTTGTGAACAGAAAACCAGACTATTTTTGCTTGAAAATTGAAAAAGGAAATTGAGGCAAGTGGGAGATGGCTATAATCTATCTCCAATTTTTTTCCCCCTAGGAGCAGCCCTTGGTGTTGAGTTCCCTGAAGTGTGTGCTCTGTTGGTACCCGCCCTAATGTTCATGCACCCTTTCTGTGGCTTGCATATTCAAGAGTTTTAGAGTGGCTTGTGGGCTTTGATGAATCCCCATTTACAAGTTTCATTCTCTCTGGGTTTTTTGAAATATCATTTCTCCCAAAAAAGAAGAAAGATTGAGGGTAGAGTGGGTAAACATCTTTGTTTTTGGGTAGTGTTGGAAGGGGTTTTTTACAAGATGATTATGTTTCCTAGATCAGCCCTCTGGCATTTTGTCTTGAATACTTCCTCACACCTCATATAATATTCCAGAAAGAGGTGCACTTTTATATGGCCTTGGATGGCATTAACTAGATGATGTCCTTGAGAAAATGGAAGATCAACTCTCCTCTCCCGGAATAAAGTTTGCTTCCTGAGGTACATGTTCTTTGGATCTTAAAGTCTTACCTTTCTAAAATAACCTACCTTGTCCTTTGTCTTAACTTCATGAGACTAATGAGGGTGACTATGTTGATTCTTCTTGGTTAAGAGATTTTGCTACTTTCTATTTTTATTCTTTTTAATTTTTGATACTCCAAATACTGTGATGTATTTCACTTTTACTACCTTATTGGACCAAATATTCTTGGGCATGATACAGATATAACGTGGTGGCATGTCCAGGTTGCAAAGTGCTTGTTCCTCAAACACAGTGCTAGTTAGATGTAGTGCAAGAGAGTTAAGTGCCATGTTCTGAAATAGAAGTTAATACTTTTCATCAAAAATGCTTTGCAAGGGAGTCTAAGGAAACAATTACAAGTACTAAAGAATTAAGAACTCCTAAAATAAATACACATTGGTCAAAACAATTCATCATTTGTTATTTGGTTTTCTAACTTTACTTCATTTACTAGAATCCTAAAGGTATAACAAGTATGTTGCTTTTAAATATGAGTAGAATGTTATACTTTTCTCAGTCTCCTCTATCCCCCAAGTATTAGGGTCTGACAGTGGATTTTCTGATATTCAATTCTTTATATGGAAAGTCTTAGATGAGATTATAGTTTTGTATTTAAAGAATCACTCTTGGGGAGCAGAAGTAAGAATACAGATACATGAAATTGGGATTGTTGTGGAAAATCAGGTACATATGGCTACTATAGTCATAATATTAATTTTTCAGAATCAAGACTAAAACAAGTGAAATTCCCTTTAAATTGCAGCTAACTATTGCTACCTCTATTCCTGAAGTATTTTTTTCTTCTTTATTTATCCCTACATGTGAAAATTCTTAAGAGTGGATCATGGCTAACAAAGCTTTTTTGTTCAGTATTCTATTTTTTTGAAGAGATACAGTAGCACTCATTATTTTTCCTCCTGTTTCCCTCCTTCCCAAATTTCATATCAATAATTTCATTTTCTTTTAGAAACTAAGCAGAATTTAAAGTAATTTGCCACCTTTTTTTGTGGTTAAATATACCTCCTGGGGAATTCACAGATGACTTAAATTCACAGATGACTAGTGTGATTTTTAGGTATTTCTGAGTGGTCAAACTGGGTCATCCTTGGAGATGACCCAGAGCTAGTGGGACTGTAGGAGAGGACAGGCATGAAGCAGATAGTTATGTGGTTATCGAGGATCCCCTAGTATTCATATTCCTGTAGTTGATAGCCAGCATTAGGTTCATCTTGATTTGGATATTTCTCAACCTTTTTCCACTATTAGGGCCTGAGGAGCCTTTTTATATGTTTCATCCTAATCCTTGCCCTCTCCCCACACCCACTATGCATTAAATCCTAATGGATAAGATTTTGTTGGGTAGTGTTGAGCTTTGGAGGACCGCAAACTATTGTAATATCTAATTTTTTTCCTTCTATTGACTGCATGATTTAGACCACAATTTGAGATGTTCATTTTTTCCCCACCATTATTGAAATGTAATAGATATATAACATGCAATTTTATTTTATTTTATTTTTTTAAAAAGATTTTTATTTATTTGACAGAGACAACAAGAGAGGGAACACAAGCAGGGGGAGTGGGAGAAGGAGAAGCAGGCTTTGCCTGAGCAAGTACCCTGATGCGGGGCTCGATCCCAGGACCCTGGGATCATGATCTGAGCCGAAGGCAGTCGCTTAACTGACTGAGCCATCCAGGTGCACCATAACATGTAATTTTAAAGTATACAGTGTACTTACTTGATGCATGAAATTAAACACCTTAATTATCTACATAATTAGCTTTGTATGTGTCTGTGGGTAGAACGTACAGATTATTCAACAGCTTGGCTATTTATATTCTAGTGAGTACATTTTCTGAGACTCAGTAGTGAGTACAGCTATGGTAGTTCGGTGGTAATTACTAGTCACCTTGAGCAGAGGTTACATTGAATTTGTCTTCTCTGTCTTAGTTTTAATATGAAGGTGGGTACTTGGTGGTATGCCTAGATAAGCTTTGTTAGGACAGTCCTGCCCTGCCCTCCCCCACCCCAAGGAAGTAGCATTAGAGACTTGTCTGGTTGTAAAAATTTTCATTGCAGGTGAAATTCAGAAAATACTTAGCTCATAGTCTTTCTTCAAAAATTGAACTCTTCTATGATATTTTTGTATTTCTAGCTTTATATGTGATTATGGAATGCTTTCACAGATTTAAAAATGTAACAGTAAAACTGAATTATGTATAAATGACATTGTTAAGAATGGTGGTTCTCCATAAGTGACTCTTAATCTCACAAAACAAACTGAGGGTTGCTGGGGGAGGGGGGTTGGGAGAAAGGGGTGGGGTTATGGACATTGGGGAGGGTATGTGCTTTGGTGAGTGCTGTGAAGTGTGTAAACCCTGTGATTCACAGACCTGTACCCCTGGGGATAAAAATATATATTTATAAAAAATTTTTAAAAAAAGGCAAAAAAAAAAAAAAAAGAATGGTGGTTCTCATGATGATTTGTTTTTAAGCTGTGTTTAGTATTCCTTTTTCTCCCTATATAGTGTGAGGGACATTAACACTGATTCACACTAATACTGGTAATTCCTCTTTTAGTTTGAAACCTTACTTACATTCTATCAAAATGATAGGATTTCAGAGGAAAAAAAAAAAGAGGGAAAAAAATCTGATGGTTTTTTGTCCCTGAAGTCTTAAAAATAACTACACTTTTCCATTAAAGTCATTTCTAACATCTATACTGAAAAATACTGCCCCTGAATAAAACAAGCATCAGGTGTGGTCCTTAACTTCTCTCTGAAAAAAAGACATTTTCATAAGAAAAAGTACAAAATAATATTAAAGGCAGTTAACTAAATAAATCTCAATTCCAACCAAAGATTTTTGTATGAAAATTACATTTCCATATTAGTGTGAGATTATAGCCAGCTGTGGTAACCTATAATCCATTTCCCTACATTGCTTTTTGGTGTGAACTGAAAGCTGTTATCCTGAAATTAAGTCTTATAACCCATTTGAGCTGATTTAGTTTCCGGGAATTTATCACTGGTAAATCAGAACAGATTCCCTCAGGAATTTATGTTTATACCAAAAACATACACCCTGACCCTGGAATACTTTCCTTCTTCCCATTCAAATGGAAGAGAACTAGTAATTTTTTTTAAAAAAAGGTTTATTTAATTGTTACATCTATAAGTGTAAGTAAAACCAATAGATTCATCAAAGACTGATTGTGACAATAAGATTCCTTGATATATTGTGCCTTAACTGCATAATAAATTAGCAGACATCACATACTAGGCAATTAGAAATGGTATTACTTCTTAGGTGGGAATACTAACTTGAAAATTTTGAATAACTTTTGTGCAAAATAATAGCAGAATAATGTTCCCCCTCCCCAACCATGTCCAACCCTTAAGAACCTGTGACTGTTACCTTACATGATAAAGGGAAATTTGCAGATGTGATTAAGGTTAAAGACCTTGAGATAGGGAGGGCAGCCTGGATTACCTTTGTGTACCCAGTCATCATCACATGAATCATGAAAAGAATCTTTCCCTGCTGTGGTCAGAGACAGGTGAGAATGCACGAATGGTTGAGAGATTACATTGCTGGCTTCAAAGATGGAGCAAGGGGGCCTCCCTGAGCTCAAGGAACGGAGGCCTATAGAAGCTCCCTGGAGCCTCTTGAAAATAATACAACCCTTCTAGCCCCTTTATTTTAGTCCCCTGAATCCTCTGTTGGACTTCTGACCATTATTCTGTAAGGTATTCTGACTATTATCTGTAAGATGATTAATTTTTGTTTTTTAAGTCACTAAAGTAGTGGTAATTCATTATGGCCCCGTAGAAAGCTATCATTCCTTCCTTTATGTTTGTAACTTACTGAATAAAATTATTAAGGAAATTTGAAAACTACAAAGGAACAAAAGCTGTTTGGTAACATGGATAATACTTAGTAATACAACTTCCTTATATATGGGTTGGTACAATTCATTTTGCTCTTAAATAACAATGAATTGTTTGGCTTTGCAACTGTGATTTTTTTTTTCCTCTAGTACTACCTTTGTATCAGGAACATATAGTAGACATTCAATAAATGTTGAGAACAGTGAGTAAAGTTACAAGGGCAAAATTAGCATTACAAGTGCAAAATTAGCATTCATAGTTAACATTGGAATTTTGAGAAAGGGACTTGAAGAAAGCTAGGAACATAAATGCTTGTGTTAGATCTTGAAGAAGTGTCTCTAAGCTTTTGACAAATGTATCTCATGTTTTTGTTATGTTTGATAGTTGTCAAGGAATTGCTCAAGATCTTATTGAACTCAAACCCCAGGGTGTGTAACTGGGTTCATTTCTGTCTTGATTAGTAGGGCACCAGGAGTAGCCAGAAAACAGTGGTTATGAGGAGGCTTAATTGTTCAGATAATGATTTTTTTTTTATTAAATTAGTTACAACAAACTTTAAGATATAATGCCATATAGCAAGAGATTTGAGATCAACATAAATACACATAATAATACAGGTAAAACTACATACTTTTAAATTGATTTTAAGCTGCTGCTTACTTTCATTGGCCAACATGTTGGGACATTCAGTCAAGTATTTATTGAATCTCTTTGCATTGGGGATATAGGTGCAAAGAGCTCTGCCATCACAGTGCTTATTTGATAAGGAAGTTAGAAATTAAATAATTTTAAGTGCTGAGAAGAAGTATAGGGTGCTATAGGAATGGATAATAACCTACTCTAGTCCATGTTAAAAAAAAATCTCTGAAGGTTTGGGAAAGGGCTTAAAAGTGATGAGAGAATGGCTGGAGCACACTGTAAATTTGGGGTCATAATGAAGGTTAAAAGACAAAGCTGGTTAGGCTGGCAGAGGTCAGATCCTGTAGGGTCCTCTGACAGGAGTTTGGAAAAATCTGCTGTAAATTGGAGAAGAATGGTTTGAATGAGAGAAAAAGTCAATGTAAGAAAAGTTGAGGTCAGAGGCTATTTTAATTATCAAAAGATGTAGTCTGTTTTAGGGTGGTAGCCACAGGGGTGGAGAGTGGATAGATCCAGAGATTATTTAGGATATAAACTTGAAGCTTTATGGAGATTGCATGTGGCTTTTCACAGGGGCAGGGAGAGATTGTTGCAGAAATAAAATAATCATGCCAATAAAAAGGATACCTTCTTAACCACCTAGAAGTGAGAGAAAGAACACAGTTTATTATTGGGGAAGCATTAATAGATTTACATGTAAGATAACACAGAAGTGACTACAAAGTTGGGACAAAATCTCACAGTTTATACATCAAAGCAGAATAAAGTGCATTAGTGTCTCATCTTCTTGAGAGAAAAAGGGCTTGTGAGAGTGTTCTGTATATCTCAAGAGAGACACTTGAGCTAATTCTAGAGGTTTGTTTTTACATGTTGAGGTGATCAGGCATGTGACCTTGGAGATACCTCTACACTGAAAACTGGAGAGTGGACGTGGTCACTAGAGACTTAACCTCTGTTCCAAAGATTAAGGTAAGGACTGAGGTTCACTGTATCTCCAAGGGAGTGCTCTTAAGAAAACAGGAAAAGATAAAATAATCTTTAGGGTCTTTATAAATGGAAAAAAAATTATTTTCCAAGTACTTGGTGGTCAATGGGACCATTTAATGAGTCAATTCTGGTGGAGGAGCAGATTTGAGGAGTCCTAGATCAACACTTGTGGAGGTTCCTGTTAGACATTCCCCTAGAGACCATAGGTAGACAGTTGAATCTGTTTGTAGTGTATGAGCAATCTAGGCTTAAGGTTGGGATTTGGGGGACATCAAAGATCAGTTGGTAACTCAAGCCTGGGGGTAGGCTGGATTGCCTAGACAAATGGGAGGTACGGTAAGGAAGAAAAGAGGAAGTCATGTCTTTGCTTGTATAATCATGGAGTTAACCTAAGTAGACGATCCTAAATGATGGTTTCTGAAGACATAATCCTAGCAATGGTCAATATTTTTGTTTTTTTATTACTTTTCCTACGTAATGTAGCTGAGAATTTAGCTTACACACTCTTGTATGCTAGACTTCTGCTTTTTGTACATTGTACATTCTCTTAAATCGCTTGGGTCTTTTCTTGACTCCTTTTCCTCTGCCCATACATGTTCTCCACCCTCTCCTTTTGGGTCAGTGTGCTTTTGCATGCTGTCTTGGACTCTCTTTTTGAACTCTTGCTTATTTGGAAATGATTTCAGTTGTTTCCACATGTAACTTTTAGATGTCTAGTTCCCTTCGTAGAGTTAGGTATCCTTTTCCTGGTTCACTTATTGGGTCTGGAATGTGCCAGGTTTTGAGGCCACAGCACAGATCTTTCCTTATCTCTGAGGGTCTGCAAGACGCAGAGAATGGCTTTGTGCAGAAGGAAGTAGAGACAAAGGGAGAAGTATCTTGTTGGGAAGAAATACAGCTGAACCTTGAACAACATGGTTTGAACTGTGCAGATCCACTTATAGCACATATATTTTTATAAATGCAGTAGTGTAAATGTATTTTTTCTTTCTTATGATTTTCTTAATATTTTTTCTCAGCTTAATAACTTTTTTATTGTGAGGATGCAGTATATAATGCATATAACATACAAAATATGTGTTGATTTTTTTGTCATTAGTAAGGCTTCTGGTCAAGAGTAGGCGTTTAAGATTATGGTTTGGGGAGTCAGAATTTACACACAGATTTTCTACTGCTTGGAGCAGGGGTCAGCACCCCTAACCCCCACATTGCTCAAGGGTCAACTGTACATGACTGTGGGGCCTGAGTGCTTTTTGGGTAGATGCAATTAATAAGGATCCCTGTGAAGCAGTTGTTGCACATTGAAAAAGAGGTATTACTTTTTGTACCTGTAACTGAAGGCAAATTAGAAAATATAGGGGAAAATATTCTCCTATTCATATTCACAAAAACATTCTGATCTAGACTTAAATAGAAATCATTTTTGCCCCATATTTTATCGGATCGCTTACTTTGTGTTCAGTTGGGAGCAACTTTCCTGAACTGCGTATTAGTAAATTCTGTACTGTTGGAAAAGGCAGAGAGGTTCCTTATTGAGAGATGCTTTTGCCACCTGGGGTTTGGCAAACAGAAAAACAGGTAGAGATGGCATTCAGGGGCATGTTCTCATTTTATGAAGAGTAGTGACTGTGAACTGAAATACAAACAAGAGTGGGCAGTAATGACTTGGACAAAGATCTTACCAACAGGCAGTGTGAAATATTCGGTAGACTAACTTTTAATGGGTTTATCTTAGACAGTTTCTCTGCTGTGAAAGTGTCGGTTAATAATTTACCCTTCCCGAGAGGCTGAAGAAGCGATCACACGCTGCAAGCCAGCACTTTGGGGCTTGTCGCTTTGCTGGAGTTCCTCTTGGCTGGAGCACTGTGCCTTCTTGGTTGCGACACAAGTACCGAGTGTCTGCACTTTGACAAATGGAGGCTCTGGAGATCCAAATACGGCAGGGACGTTAGGAGTGATTCACTTCAAGTGACATCTGAAGTAATGGATTATTGTAACGATCCATCTGTTCCACATTGAGAAGAATATATATATTTTTCAAAAAGTTTATTTTGAAGTAGGGTGGTATTCTATATGAGGGAGAGTGTGGTAGTGGGAAAACAGATTATTTTTTATGGAATATTTATAGAACTTTAGAGAAGGGGAAAAGTGGTCTTGCTGATGGATACCTGGGGTATGTTTTTATTGTATGTTAATATTGGATGCAGATGTACTGGTAAGCCTTACTCTGGCTGTGTGAATGCTAATGTCAGAAACTTGAGCCCATTACCCCTTGTCATACAGTTCGTTTTGATGCAGTAGTGAACACAGCTCCAAAGCAGATTTAAGTACTATTTATGTGAATTTTATTTCCCTGTTTAGTCACTGAATCATATTATGGTGTTGGCATGGTAAGTTTTGAAATTTGTTTTCTTGTGTGAAGAGTGCTTTTCTTCTACTGAATGTTCACTTCTGCATACTTTTTTAGTTAGGCATTGTGTCATTACAAAGATTTACAGTTATTTAATAATGATTTATTGTAGTAATTTATTCTGCCAGCTGTGGCACATTTTCAGTGGAATTTGTAAATCAGATTTGTAAAGAAATTTACCAGGACATGCATTTCAGGATTTAATAAAACATACTCTAAAATCTTTTGAAGTAGGTAGTTTTATGCTAACACTTTGGGATTAAGCATTACCTTAACAACCTGTGTTAATGTTCAAACTCTGCTGTGTCCATCCCACAACTGTTGAAAGAGGAATCTATGAGATCTGTTAAAATAAAATACATAGTTTCAGATCATCGACTTTGCTTCTAGACCATTAGTGTCATGTTATATTTGACCTGGGGTGTTCACATGATATTAAGGACAAGGAAACTTCCTGAGATTAGGCTCTGTGCAGTTCCATACATTTTAATCACTCTTAAGATGTGTATTTGGAATCTTAGTAGAGAGTGGATCCAGTAGGTTATGTTCATGTTGAAGCGCTAAGTGTCAGATTTTCTCCCCCCTTTTCAAAGCTCACTGGCCACGAACCATGTGGAATACATTTAGTTCTGGCAGAGTTGCTAGCTCACACTCCTCCCGCGATGTCTTTGTTAGGGCACCGATAGGGCCAGTTGTTAGACTTTCTTTTTTTACAAAAGATTGTTGATATTTTGTTTGTTTACTCAACAGTATGCCTCAGTTTAGAGGATAGAATCCAGAAAGGAAAGAAAGTGTACAGATTACTTTATAACATGTAATTTTTAAAAAATCTGGCCATTGGAGAAGCTGTCTTTGAAATGCACGATTGCCAAGTAATTTGTAAAAATAACCTATTCTCTAAGACGGCATGAGAATTTTAGTTCTGAGATGAAACTGCTAATTCACAGCTTCAGTCAGCTGGTTATTTTGTCTACAGCAGCATGAGACATCTCATTTGACTTACTACTGCCCCCCCCAAACACATTGACTTCATCGATCAGTTGTTTTAATATTGTGAAGGCACAGTCTTTAATGTGCCTGGAAGCTGCACTTTCAGGTAATACTTAATTGTATTTAAAGCAGTAGACTTGGTACTATCTCTCTAAGATGGAAGTGCAAACTTTGGAAAATACTGTACCCTCCTATTTTTCCTAGCAGTTTGTATTTTGTTCATCATGTTCAGGCACTAGTTAATTAGAATGGAACAAAACAAAAAGAGCCAAAACAACTTACATTCTGAAATGTAATTCCTTCCCATTTAGGTTGTGTGTGTGTGTGTGTGTTTTGTTTTTATTTTTGTTTTTCCCACAAAATGTGACAAGGTAAACAATTTATCATCTGTTCTCTTGTTCTTAAAAGATCTGATTTTTAAAAATTCTTAAAAATATCATACAGCAGTTAATTTTTTGTCTTCAAATAGAAATTTAAGCCATAGTACATTAAAATTGGATCTTTTACTGATTCCATCAGACTAAACATAATTTAAAAATAAATTCATTAAAAAAATATACATAGTGTGGTGCTTGGGACTTCTTGATTGAGTTACTATTTCTAGAAAAATTGTTACAATTTTTATATGATTACTTGTATGTTGTTTGGACAAATGTCTCCACAGTATTTGAGATTTATTTATTTTTATTTTGAGAAAAATAAGTCTGCAGTGAAAAGGAAACTGAGAGTTAGGGGGATGTTGGCAAAAGAGAACAGAGATGGACTTTCCTTGAGAGATTTCATTGCTGATCTCTTAGATGTGGTGCCACATTTTCGTAGAAGGCATTTACCATTTGTATGCTGAAGGTTGAGCTCTTTATTTTACATTTCTTCACATAGAACTCCAATGCTCACAGCGTGCTGGTACCTTGACCAAGTGTAAATGCAAAAGGAAAGAATATTTCATAAGTAAGTTTGTAGTTCCTGGATTTAGTTTTGACCTTATCAGTGTTTTAAAACTTTCTTCTTGGGGGTTACCTGAAAAAACTTTAAAAATGATACCGGGTTGGAACTTAAAAAGGCATAGTTCAGGGATAACAAATACGTTTCCTCTTGGGGGTGAATTTTGACTGGTGGTGAGTGCTTTGAGAGGCTGAGGTGGGTGAGGAGGATAAAAAGTGTTTTGTCCTTGGTTAGCAATGCCTGCCGTTGCTGCTGAGTTAATAGTCAGTGGAATCAGGACCTGAATTTCTCTCCCTGGTGTACAGACTCCTGAAAGTTGCTGTGATCCTTCATTTATTAATCATGTGCTCATACATTCAATAAATCTTCTTAAACACCCCAGAATACAAGTGTGCCAAACATGGTAAGAACATAGAGATGGAATGACATGAATTTGCTTTTAAGGCTTAATGACTGGGAGGGTTCATTGTTCATTAACAAAAAATGTGAAATGTGATAGGCAGTTTTGGAGAGACTGTAATGGTCCAAATCAGAAATGCTGAATTCTAAGTAAGAAGGATATTCAGTTGCAGAAATCTGGCAGATTCTAAAGCTTGTTTGGGAGATAACTTGTATTTACTGATTAGGTAGCCAGACATTTGGAGGGATATCCATGCCCATCAGTCGTGGATAGGTGATTGCCTTGTCAAATGTATAGCCTATATATGACATTTTGATAGTGCAAGGCAAACGTAGTAGGTGCTATAAGGGAACTATGATCAGTCTTTAGATAAGTGGTAAAGCCACATGCTGGAGATGCCACAACATGGTAGGGAATCAAGGATGGAACATCATTTCAGTGTTTAGACATTTATTAACTTCAGTGAATATATATATATATATACATATATATGTATATATATATTAAAGATTTTATTTATTTATTTGAGAGAGAATGAGTGAGAGAGAGCATGAGAGAGGAGAAGGTCAGAGGGAGAAGCAGACTCCCCAAGGAGCTGGGAGCCTGATGCAGGACTCAAGCCTGTTGTGGGACTTGATCCCAGAAGTCCAGGATCATGACTTGAGCCGAAGGCAGTCGCTCAACCAACTGAGCCACCCAGGTGCCCTGTGAATATATTTTTTAAAAATTTTATTTATTTGAGAGAGACAGAGAGCTACCATTGGGGGGAGCCTTTGCAGGAGGGAGATGGAGAAGCAGACTCCCTTCTAAGCAGGGAGCAGGACCCTAGGATTGTGACCTGAGTTGAATGCAGACACTTAACCAAATGAGCTACCCAGGTGCCCCCAGAGAATATTTTTTGGTAGTAATATTTTAACCCTACAGTACATGTATGTGTAAAATATCAAATTATGTTTAATGCATATAATTAAGTGTTAGTCTTAGGAGATCCCTCCACCATTTTTTCTATTGTAAATCTTCAGATTACCTTTGATTCCTTCTTTTCCCTGAAAGTTGAAATTTATTAAGCATCAGTTCCTTAAGATTTATAAAAAAACAAAATAACTGTAACTTGTGATTTTGTTACTCACTGTGCCTGAGTTTATGTCGCATGTTCTGTGAGGTGAGGACTATCTATAGGGTTAGTTGTTTAGAATCCTGTAAACAGATAACAACCTAATAAACGTTCTTGCCCTTGGAACTTACATTCGTGTTGAATACAACGCAAATTTCTTAATTGAATACTTCTGTCTCAGAACTTTCTCTTTTCTAATTACATCTTGCACACTGTTCCTAGAAGAAAGAAAATTTCCATTATTTAACTTTTTCTGTTCAGAAACATAAAGCCTGAATTTCAGGGCCTCTACAGCATGCCTGGATATCCTCTTTCTAACCTCATCCCTTGCTAACGTTAAGGGACAGTGCTTTCTTACACTTAACTTTTATTCAGTCCCCTCTACCCATTTGGAATGTTCTTCGTCTTTCGTTACTCTCCTTAGCCCATGAAACTCAATTCATGTCCTTCTTTTTACCAGATTCTGCTCTTGGAAACACTTTAGCTGATAATACAAATACTGATTTGTGGCATTTCTACTTTAATAAGAGACAGCAGTTATTTATATGTTTTATAGAAACTCACATGTTTATGTGTAATCTACTTCACTATAAGTCAGGTGAAATTAGAGACTCTTGTCTTATATATTAACACCTTATGAATATTAGCACAGTTGAGAACCAGGAAAAGCAATGCTTTTCAGAATTCTGAAGAGACGTAACAAAATATCCAAGCTTAGATAGCAAACTTCTCAGAAAGTCATTCCCCCACATTTTGCTTAGGACCCCAAAATTCTAAAAACTCTTAATTTTTTGTTTTCTTAATTGCTAATACATAAATACTATAGGAAGTAAGAAAGGAGTACAGAAATGTGTACAGAGTAAACGGATTTCCATTCCTACTCAGAAGTAACTTTGATTTACCAAATTTCTAAAAGTATTTCCAGAAACTGCTTAGTCTAAACATAGAAGTATTTATTACACCCTCCCCAAGTTTTCTTTCTTTTTTTGCCATGAATGTAGTATACCATATTTACTGTTCTGTATCTTGCCTCTTATGATTTATTTAGAGATGTTCGTTATCAATACTCATAGCTTTATTTCATTCCTGTTAACAGTTGCTTAATATTCCTTTGGAAAGATTCATAGTAAAATATGCCACAGCAGATTCTTGAAATGGGAAGAAGGAAGATATTGAGATAAAAGAAGTAATTATAAATAACTACAAAAGGATAAAATAGTAAAATTTTTAAGGATTTTATTTATTTATTTGTCAGAGAGAAAGTAGATGCATGCAGGGAAAGCAGCAGGCATAGCAGGCAGAGGGAGAAGTAGGCTCCCTGCTGAGCAAGGAGCCTTATGTGGGACTCCTTCCCAGGACCCCAGGAACAGGACTTGAGCTGAAGGCAGACGCTTAACCGACTGAGCCACCCAGGCATCTTCAAATGGTAAATTTTTAAATTAAAAGAGGCTATTCCCGGGTGCCTGGGTGGCTCAATGGGTTAAGCCGCTGCCTTCGGCTCGGGTTGTGATCTCAGGGTCCTGGGATTGAGTTCCGCATAGGGCTCTCTGCTCAGCGGGGAGCCTGCTTCCCTCTCTCTCACTCTGCCTGCCTCTCTGCCTACTTGTGATCTCTCTCTGTCAAATAAATAAATAAAATCTTAAAAAAAAAAAAGAGGCTATTCCCAGAGATTCCAACCCCCTCCCCAGTAGCAAACAGAGCCCCCACAAGTCCTTAGAAGCCCTGAAGGTATCACTGCATTTTAATTTGATGTTCAAATGAAAAATCTTATGGGGGAGTTGGTAGGCTCAGTTGGTAGAACATGTGACTTGATCTTGGGGTTGTAAGTTCGAGCTCCATTTTGAGTATAGAGATTACTTAAAAGTAAAATCCTTAAAAACAACAACAAGAGCAACAAAATGAAAAATTTTAATTAGCAAGGACTATCCTATTTTTTTTAAAAAGTGGGGGTGGATATACAACACCTTTAAGAAAATTCTTATCTAAAATGGCAGAAACCTTGAGAGACATTGTAGTGTATGGGGATAAACACGTCTTGAAATCAAATCAACTTGGTTTTGAATCCCTACTTTGGCACTTAATATAAGATCTTAGCCAAGTGACTTAATTCTCTTAGCTTCAACTTCCTTATTGGTAAAATGAAAATAATAATACCTATCTCATAGGACCTGTGAAGAAAAAGTGAACAAATAATTTATGTTTTTCCTGGCACACAACAGGTGCTCAATAAATGCAAAGTAACAACTCCAACCTCTTGTTCTATCTAAAACAATTAATTTCATAAGAGCTTTGGATGCTGAAATTTTACTGTAATTGTATCTTTTATAACATTATCACAATGCCTTGTACATACTAAGCATTTCAAACTTGTGCTCTGATTTATTTTCTCTAACCCTTAAGTGTCTAGTTTGTTTTTCTTTGTACTTCACCAAAATCCTCAGGTCTCTAAAAAAAGGTACAAAGGCACACACATGATCACCCTGTGCCACATGAAGATGCCCAACAGGCAGATGTCAGAATCAACCAGCAGTGTGCTTGTAAATGTTTAAAAACTGTTTTATGGGGCAGGGGAGCTCTGATTGGTAGCATTTGCTGATTGCTGTGGTGTAAGTATTCCCACCGTGGCTGACTTACGGTTGCCAGGGTGAAGTCAACTGACTTGTACGATTCCTGAAAGTATAATAGTCTGTTCTTGCAAATCAGTAGAGCAGCTCTTGCACATGGCTAGATTCCCTGGACCGCTGCTTTGATCTGATGATGATAGTTAGAGAGACATAGGCCTCAAAAAATTGTCCAAGCTCTACCACTATCTCATTTTTTGATTTTTTTACCTCTGTGTTTTTGTTTGTGTATAGTAAAGTAGTGGGAGTAGATCAATTTTCTAAACTTTTCTTGGTGTATACCCTCTATATTCTGTGAAGGTATCTCAGACTTTAGAAGCCAAGGGGCCCAAGCTTTCTGTCCTGTGTGTTTAGAATGACTTTCTTTTTTAAAGAGGTCTCCACTGGTTAAAAATGTTTGAGAAGCACTAATACTTAATAGCTGTCACATATCTTTTGTCTGTCATTGTAGCAGAGGCTTTGATACAGGTGACAGGTGATGGCTTTACTCACCTTACAGACATAAATACAGAAATATATAGAGCTTAGGGAAGTACAAAGGGGAACATAATGAATTTCAGTGTTGTTTTTACCAGAGGTAGACATAATAGAAAATAGTTTTGGTACTTGCCTTTTTTTTTCTTAATAGGACTTTTCCTTTATGTGTGCCTGAATTCTCCATATATGTGTGTAAGGTTGATGAGACGTAATGGATAGCTCGGGGTCTCAAACTCGATTGGCCATAGTGGACAGCAAGTCTTGGGATTGGGGGAGACGTTTGGGGTGTAAGACAAAGAGGAGCGGGGGAGACTGTGCTCATCTGTGAGCCCTGCTGAAAAGACAGCTTCTCCACCACCACTGCAGAACGTTGTCAGGAAGAACACAGATTTCTGTTGCCATATGTTTAGTTCCTGAAACTCCATCTTTTGCTTCTTCCCATTCTATCCCCAGCAGCTGGAAAGCCATACTTTAAATTAAAACGTCTTGATTTTTTCTTTTTTACCATGTTCGCCAGTAATTAAGCACACATACATGCATACTCATACACACTCAGGGAGGAAGCCAAGCAAAACATACTTGGCCTGAGGGCCAAAGTTGGCCTGTGGACTTATAGTTAGAAATCTCTCCTTATACACATGTATATGTAGCAACTGATATTTATTGAATGCCTATATTTTAGGCTCTCAGCTAAACCTTTTGCACTCATCAAAATATTTAATCTTCACAACTGGGTGAACGATTATTATTATTTTTTTATAGATGAGGAATTTGGGCACTTTGTGAGAGTTAAGTAACTTGCTAAGGTCACATATTTAATAAAAAGGTCCCACAGGTATTCAAACCCAAGTAATCAGACTGTAGCAGTTGCGGACTTAACCACTTGGCAAAACTGAGTCCATGGCTCACTCTCCTACGTGTGCTGTGAGCACATACACAAAATGTAAATAACTGAACATAAAGGATGAGTTAGAGACCATCGTCTGATGTTAGCTCATTTGTGTGCAGTGATACAGTGTGTGTGCGTGCATGTGTGTGTGTGTGTGTGTGTGCTTGATGTGATAAACCACTGGAATACAGCATGCTTTCACACTTTATAAGGTTTTTCTGATAAAGCTTAGTGAGGCCAGTGTAAAATCTCACAGCGAGTTTGTATTTCTCTTTGTTACAAATGAGACATCCTGAGGTGTGGGGCCAACATTGTCTCTGTCCAAGGGCAAAAGTTCCCTCACTTCTCATTGCCACAGTTAAACCCCACCTATGGAAATGCTCCAAGTCCTGAGTGATGATCACTTCCTCTGGGCAAGGGTATGAAGAATAAAAGTAAATCTAGCAGGAGGAGTAAATCCCAAAAGACAGAGATAAGTACTTGAGGTCAGAGACTGCATCTTTTATAGTTTGTCTACATACCAAACTCATTAATATGAATAATTGTCTTAGCTGTAGTGGTTGTAGTAGCAAAAGCAATACAAGAAACTAGTCTTGCCTTACACTTTTACATCAACTTTTCCATTATTTCTAGGATTTGGGGAGATCTCTTTGAGAAAGTAATGTGAGATCAGGTCTCTTCCATGTTTCTCCTTAATTTCTACTTCTTTTTTCCTACCCACATAAAATGTCTTTCAACTTTTAACTGTCCAGCCTATGGGTAAAACCGTAAGACTCTAGGAGGAAAAATGAAAACAGTGTGCAAGAATCTATATATTTATCTGTTTAGGTTTCCCCCCCCTGGGAGATTTTGGAACACCATTAGACACTGTGAACCTCTTTATGGTTTATTCACTTGGTGTGGAATGAGAGAGAAAAAAAGAGCCAGTCCCTCTGGCAGTATTCTTCTCAACACTCAATACCCATCATGTGAATGGAAAGAACCCAAAACCTTCATTTTCAGAACTGTATCTCAGCCCCTGGCTCCTGGAGAAAACCAGTGTGGTTCAGATGTGGGATGGGAAGAGTGGTTTGCATTGGCGCTGGCCTTGTGGGTGCTTTGGGCTGGAGCACACTCAGCTGTGGGTTACAGATGCTTGATCTCCAGTATTAATGTGGCCAACATGTGAAACCAGGGCACCCACAATACTACACAAAGTCCACGCCTCTGATAGTTTGGGAAATAACTCCCAGCTGAAGAATTCCTTCATGAAGGCTTGAAACACATTCTTGAACCAGAAGGTCCTTTTCCAGAGGGGTGGGACTAGGAAAGAGGTGCCTGATGAACTTGCAGTGGGCATTAGGACAGGATCATAGGGCATCTATGGTCTTGGGAGGTTTAACTGAAAACAGAAAAAAAAGTGCTCCACGAAATGTTAGATTTCGTAAATGTTCAATGCCATGGCATACATAGAGCAGAAAGCTTGTGCACTTGAGCCATTGTATAGTTTCTTTGGAGATGTCAAGTGCAAACCATTACTGGTGGATGTCATCTGGTCTGATTCAGGGTATGTTCGAAATGTTTCCACCAGTTTTTATCTTCCTGAGTTGTCCCCAAGGTTGGTAGGACTAGAGAAAATGATATAGGAGAGAAAGGAAATGAGCATGGGGTTAGGGAGTGCCCTCTGTGTAAATTCAATAACCCAGACTCTTTCCAGGACAAACAATTTTGTCTCTTCTCACCCATAAGGCCTGTGCTTCCTTTTAATGGCACACTTGAGAGAGCTGGATTATTTCCATTCCCCCATTCCGTTAGTGTGCTCGTTTTCTTATTCAGGTACAATTTCTAGTGAAATGGTAGTTTATAAGTATTCAGAAGTTAGTTTATTGACTCTTATTGCACTTCTGAGCACCTAATAAATAATTTATTAGTCTGATGGATATGTGGCTACCTAACTATGGGGCATGAAATATGCACTGTTTTTCTAATACACTGTAGGGAGACCTGTTTATAAAGTATTTAGTATTGGTTTTATAATGCACCGTTGACAACAGGAGACCACGAAGCTCAAAGATCAATCTCATTTTGGCCCACAGTATTAATGCTGCTTTATAAAGCTCTGTGACAGGTCACTTAGACAGTGGTCCTCACAGAAAGGACTCTGTTAGGAAGGCACGCTGTAGTGGTTGCCGGCAGAGCGGATGAATGTCTTTGTCCAAGTCCCTGAGGTGACTGGCGGTTGCTGATGTTGGCCAGGTGATGGAACTCATCGTTCCCCTGCTCTCTGGAGGGATTCTGGACTTGGAGTGCCCGGTTCTGCTAATGTAGCCCTCACTAATTGTGCAAAGGGCTGGTGTGACTTGGACCACAGCTGCAGTCTTGGAGATACAAACCAGGCAGTAAGGAGTGGAGCTTCGCTCTCCTCCATCTCGCGCTTGTTAATGAAGTGACATTCTTCCACATCTCCCACTCCTTCATGCAAATCATGTATGTGACATGGCATAAAGATTTTTGATTTTTGTTTGCTTCGGTGAATTTCATTAGTCAGGAATATATTCACAGACATTTTAAAAACACTACATAGGAAACACTTAGAATCAGGAGACACCTAAGTAAAATATTGAATAAATTCATCTAAAAATCAGTTCTCAGTATTTCACTTTGTAAGAACTATGTACTATAGGAATGCCTTATAAGGGCACTGATTTACGATGTACTGTTGCCTATTAGGGTGTATGTGTTGGAGCAAGGCATTTTTCAGTTTTGAATGGAGAACTTCTTGCTTGTTCTAAGTGTCCTGCTTCCCAAAGTGGGAAATCTGAGGTACACTTCTTAAACCCAGTCTGCTCGTTTGAAATTTCTCAAGAGTTTGTGAGATCCAAGCCTGGATCCATTCTGCTACTTGCCATTTCTTTTATTCATTTCTCATTGATTCAGAGTTTCATTTCATCTCCTCCAATTGGACCTAACCCTTGCCCCCACTGGTCCTTGATTTGTCATTGTTTTCTGAGACGATCACTCCTTCTGTGCAGCTGTCATTTATTGAGCATCTACTGTGTGTTAAGCATTCTGTCAGTCCCCAGATGACCAAAAATAGATAAAACTCTTTCCTTTTCAACCAGTGGCGAGTTTAGTTGGGGAGATGGGTAGTAAACTGGCTTTCTGACACAAGCACTCTCAATACATATATTGTTTAACTGCAGATTTTTTTTTTTTTTTTATATCTCTTACCTTTGGTTTCTGAGAAAAATTTTTCCCCTCTCCCTTCAGGGGCACCCTTTTTATTTGTGGTCTTGATCACATTCTCTCCTAGGACCCTTTTATATCATTTTCCCTCTGGCTTAGATCTTCAATAACTTTCCTCCATTGGCTTTGTCCCGTTTGTCTATAATACACTCTTTTCCCCCCTGTAACATGTAACCAACCATCAGCACACTCACACAAGTTCTTCCAGGCCCTACAAACTTTTCAGAGCACTTTTTCTTATTTTACGTGCTTGCTTCGCAGAATCTCTCTGAAGACCCTTTTGCCTTTTCCACCTCCTTGTCTTTTATACTTTGTTTACTTAGCTCCTTTACAGTCTGAATTCTAGCTTTTATACCAATTTGTCCATTAAGAACTCTCTCTCAGGGCACAAAATATAATTATAAAATATTACAACCACAGGTATATAAGAGGAAGGTATAATGGACACCCATTTGTCCAAACATAAGAACTTAGAATGTAAAAATACATGTGAAGCCCCAGGTTACCACCCTCCTCTCCAGTGCCCATCCCCATGCACCAGCATTACTCTGATTTTGGTATTTATCATCCCCATGCATTTGCTTTCCTTTTACTGTATTTACTACTAGGTGCTACTCTTTGGTTTTACTCTAATCTAAATATAGTGGATTTTGTTTTGTTTTGTTTTAGAACATTTAAAACTCTGCCTGTTTAAACTCTGACTTCTTATCATTCAGAACACTGGACCATCGTAATGCCCTTGTTAATACTGCTCCTTCTGTCTTATTCCCCAGAAAGCATCAGTGTTCCCTAAGATGCTAACCTCTGCCTTCTTTACCTCTTGTGTCACTTCTCTGTAGATGGCTCTCAGATCTGAAAACTCTAGTGTCAGTCTGTTTTCTGAAGTTTTCTAGTTGCCTTGTCATTGGTTTGATCTGCTGTTTCCACAACCTTAGCTCAAATGCAGCATCCCACAAACTAGTTCATCCCCATTTCTGTGGATACTTCTACCATTTCCCATGCTCAGAATATTAGAGCTTTTGTGTCATCTTTGACTCTTCTCATTTTTTTTTCAAAATAAAAAATTTTATTTATTTATTTGACAGAGAGAGAGATCATAAGTAGGCAGAGAGGCAGGCAGAGAGAGGGGAATCAGGCCCCCTACTGAGCAGAGAGCCTGACAAGGGGCTTAATCTCAGGATCCTGGGATCATGACCTGAGTCAAAGGCCGAGGCTTAACTCACTGAGCTACCCAGGCACCCTGACTCTTCTCATTTGTAACCCACATTTTCTCAGTCATTCTTGTCCCCTGGGTTTTATCTCCATATTGTATCTGCTCTTCCCCATCCCACCCCCAGCCCTGTTGCCTGTAATCATTTTACCCAGATTGTTGTAACAGCTTCCTAATCGGTGGGTTTGCTTCTGTCTTTTCACACTTCAGTCTGTCTGTCATGCTGTTGCCAGATAAATCTTAGTGTGTGCCGTAATGATCATACCGTGCTGCCGGTGAGAAGTTTTCAGCAGTTCTGACTGTTGGTGGATACAGGATAAATAGCAACTCTTTATAGTGGAGTGTAAGGCCCTTCCAGTAATAACAGTTCCTATTGAACATTCAGTCCCTTTCATTCATCATTGCTACCCAGATCCTACCTTATCTTCTAGGCAAATTGGATCACTTCTCTAGGGATATTATTGGTTCTTCAGTTCCAGCATAAATGCTGCCTCTGCTTAGAAACGTTCTCTTACAACACCAGCTGGAAGGAATCTCTTTTTCCAAGTCATGTAGGATTCTGCTGAAGCTTCTCTTATCACATTCTGTTTTATTAAGGTTGTTTTTATACATGGCTTATCTTCTGTACTGATTATAAACTTCTTGTTAGCAAGGGCTATGCCTTAACTTTCATGTTCCCCACACCTTCTTATACTTGGCAAGTAGGGCTTTGATCAGTATTCCCTAGCGGTGGCTAAAAATGTTTAAAATGTCCTTCTTTATAAAAAGTGGAAGAAAAGGAAATGAGAAACTTAGTTAGTCAGGATAAAAGTGTATCCCTTATCAATTAGCAAATTATTCAGTTGTTCCCACTTTGCTACTTCATTCTCCCCAGGGTTTGTTTATTTAATGGTTGGCTGCTGTCAGCCTTGGAGACTGGAACACTTAAAATGTGTTTGGGTGGGTCAGAGGAGTATGTTATATTTGCAGTTAAAAAAAAAAAATTGTCTTGGGGCACCTGGGTGGCTAGGTCGTTGGATGGCTGCCTTGGGCTCAGGTCATGATCCCAGCATCCTGGGATTGAGCCCCACATTGGGTTCCCTGCTTGGCAGGAGGCCTGCTTCTCCCTGCCCCACTCTCCCTGCCTGTGTTCCCTCTCTTGCGGTGTCTCTCTCTGTCAAATAAATAAATAAAATCTTCCCCAAAAAAAAATTGTCTTGCTGTACTCCATGCCTCCATGCCTCCGAATAATACTGTTTGCAGAGTGTCTATAATCTCTTTCCCAGTCTCTCAACAGGCACACTCTGTGCCCACCCCAAATTACCGACCCCAAAATAGTCATAATTACAGATCATAGGACAAGCTCAAAGAGCAGTAACCAGCAAGCATGATTCAGGATCCTATGTTGTGTATGAAGTTCTTTTCCATTTAAGCCACTTGGATACACTCACACTCTTGCATTGCCTAGTGAAGGTATCTCTCACCTAATCATTCTTTCTCCCACCCACTTACTGCCTTCACATTCATCCTCATTCTGTGAAACTCAGATATTTACTTGATTGCCAACACTTCTTACCTCTGAAGAAACTGTTGCAAGCAGTACACATAGTGGCAGTTACTTGATTAATTTTTTTTTTTACATTTTTTATTTTTTATAAACATATATTTTTATCCCCTGGGGTACAGGTCTGTGAATCACCAGGTTTACACACTTCACAGCACTCACCAAAGCACATACCCTCCCCAATGTCCATAATCCCACCCCCTTCTCCCAAACCCCCTCCCCCCAGCAACCCTCAGTTTGTTTTGTGAGATTAAGAGTCACTTATGGTTTGTCTCCCTCCCAATCCCATCTTGTTTCATTTATTCTTCTCCTACCCACTTAAGCCTCCATGTTGCAACTTGATTAATTTTTGACAGTGATAAATATCTGCAGTCTTTTGTCTTTTCCCTTTTCTCTTCCATGCTGGTTTTTTTTTCCTTTTTTTTTTTTCTTTCTCATACTTGTAATCTCTTGTTATCACTATTTTTAGTAGAAGTGCCATTAAATGTAGCAATAGTAAACTTACAGAAGTGAAGCATAGCATGCATACAGAAAAGTGTGCTAATCCTATGTGTATGTAGCTTGTTGGATTTTTATCAAGGGACCATACCCCAAACCACCAGGTGGATGAGGACACAGCATAGTGCTTGTACCTTAGATGCTTTTGTTGTGCCTCTTGCAGCCACTACCCCCACCGTGGGTCAGTACTAGTCAGACTTAAGCCACTGTTAATTCTTCCCATTTTTAGCTTGCTCTCCTGAGTTTCTGATATCTTCTGGGTTTCTTATTTTCGGAAACCATCTCCAGGTTCATTTAAATTTATTCCAACATTTCTATTTAAATATGTATGGATAGAAAATACTGTTTAGTTGTATAAAGGTTTTGGAACTTTAGGTGTATTGTTGGTTCACATTTTAAAGATTTATGTATTTATTTTAGAGAGTATGCGTGTGCACAAGCAGGGGCAGGGGCAGAGGGAGAGGGAGAGAATCTCAAACAGGCTCCCTGTTGAGCAGGAGACCAAAGCAGGACTCCATCCCAGGACCCTGAGATCATGAGCCGAAATCAAGTCAACTGCTTAACTGACTGAGCCACCCAGATGTCCCGGGATTTTACTTTTTAAGTTTGTCTTCTAGGTTTGTGAATTTCATATATGGGGGTACCATCAATAAAGTTGTTTTCTTCTACGATAACTCTAAAAACCATGTTGGATTTCTTGGGTGTCTCTGAGTCTCAATCTTCCTTCCTGACAGTAATTTCAATTATTACAATGACATCTTCAGTGGGGCTGCAAGTTTCCTGGTCCATAAACTGTAGAAGGAAGTAAATAAAGAAATTAATACTATCTTTACAATCCTTGCAAGTTTTCTTGATCATATAGAAGTAATTCTCCACTGGACGCTCTCCAGCCTGTTTTTCAATACTCATTTAAGGAAATACATCATTGGCTCTTTTCCTCCGGAAGATTTTCTCATAAAACATTGACTTCAGATTATGGTAGCAAGAAGCCATTGTCAGTGTTTGACCCGAAAGAAGACACAAAGTTACTTCGTTTTATTTATTTATTTAAAGCCCAAACAGAGTAGGTAAAATGTTTGATCTTTTGGAGATTTAAGATTCATGCTGACGTCAGATGCTTTTGCATCTGCAGATGTTTTGATTCTAAGTATTCATCATTTCCCTAATATTTTATAAACTACCTCATCTACCACACCCTACCCAAATCTTTTAATTTTTAAATTTTTCATAGGACATCAAGGGATTATGGCATTTTGGTATATCCTTGATGTGTTTTTCTGAAACGGAGCCCCTGATTAGGCTGTCAGCAAATGCTATATCACATTGGTTGTTCTAGTTGGTGCAGAGACAAGTGTCAACCAGAGCAGATTCTTCCTTTTACAATAGTACCAAAAAAAAAAAAATTGAAGATTTTAGATAATTATTTGCTCAAGGGGGATGTCTGTACCACTATTTAAAGTGATTTAAATTGGTGTCATATTCAAATTTTATTTTGGGAGGTTTCTTTTCCTCTTTGGGTCTGAGGTCACATAATGTCGTTTTCAGTGCAGGAGCTTTCTCCTTCAGTGTAAGTGATCAGTTTTTTGGTTTTGGTTTTTGTTTTATTTGGGGGTATAGTGCTTATTACTATTATTTTTTGTCCTATGCTCTGATGTGGTTGGTATTCCTGTGAGTAAACATCAGAGCATTTAGCACCCACAATGCTTTGTCCAAAAACAAATAACCAAAAACCAAAAGCATGCTTGCATGTCTTATTTACAGTGTGGACCATGATCTTGTCCCCTGGAATCTCCAGGCTATTCTGGCTGAGGTTTCTATATGTTGAAATGCTCAACCCAGGGTGCCAGAGCCATCTGGAGAAGATATAGCTGTAAACACAAAAGAACATGTACAGTGTTAAAGCAGAATCTCATAGAGGAGAGAGAGATTGAGACTGGCAATCAGAGATGACAACACATTATTTTCTTCCTTCACCTAAATCTGTAAAGATCCTTAACTGCATTTTGGAACTTGTTAATCTACGAACTGTTAACCCAAACTTATGTCTTGAGTTTTTAAGAGCATAAGCAATAGAACAGATATCTCCAAAGAGGAGAATTTATAGCATGTATAAGCAGACACTAGGTTAGATTCAGTAGTTGGTGTGTATGCATCATTTTTTTAATCTGGATTCAAGGCTGCTTCATTCATGTTTGGTTAGACCATCGAATAAATTGAAATATGAATGAAAACTGTTAGAAAAGTTTACCAGTTGTAAGATTTAAATACCAGCTCCTCGGTGGCTCATCGGTTAGGTGTCTGGCTCTTGGTTTTGGCCCTGGTTGTGATCTAAGGCTCCTGGGATCCATGCTCAGCAGGGAATCAACTTATCCCTCTCCCTCCCCCTCTGTCCCAGGTGCTCTTGTGCTCTTGCTTTCTCTCAAATAAATAAATAAATCTTTAAAATGAAAAAAAAAAAAAGATATAAATACCAGGATCTAACTAGCATATTCCAGAAGTTTTCTTAATGACCATTGGGTTATAGTGCTGTAGAACACTAGGCTAGTAATGGAAGGAAAGTGGGAATGCGTGGAGAATGCAGAGATGTAGGTATAAATGATGGGTGAATCCTAATTGTGAAGATGGACACCTTAATATGTAGAGATATGTTCATATTAGAACTTTACCTTAAGAATTACCCTTTAATTTCTCCTCTTTCCTTTCCCCCAACGTGCAGGCACAGTAGGGTAATATTTCATCTTTTTGTGTCACTTTTTTTGGGGGGGTGAACTTTTCACTCTTCTCCCATCAATTTACATATGTGACTCAAGGGAAAAGAGGCAGCTTAGATTATGATACAATTATTCACAAAGGGAAAACCTCAGTTGAAATTATTGTTTTTACTTTTTCCTACCCTTTTTAGTGAGGCAAAAATTTCATCCCTTAACTTCACACAGAAAATGAAACTTTACACAATAAAGTAGGGATGGCAGGTTTCACAAGGGAAAAAGGTTGCTGTCAACTTTTTTCCTTAGGAATATGGAAATTTGGGTGGATTATCTGTTCAGAGGAGGTTTCCTTTATTAATTCTTTTTCCTTTTTTCACTTAAGACATCTGTTAACATTTCACACAGCCCAACAGATGTTACAAAGCAAGTCCCATACTTTGTTCTCAAGAAAAATGACATTTCCTCAATTGGTTCCCCCCACCTCTGTGACTGGGCCCAGGCTGCTGCTTCTGCATAATTTGCATATATTAAGTTATATTCCTTAATGCCATATGAATTTGTAGCTTATATGGTAAAGTCTGGTTTGATCAGAAAGTAGTTTACATGTTGCTTTAGAGTTAAGAGAGGCATACGAAACATTAAAAAAAAATCTCCTTTGAGAATGACAACCTAATTCCACATATAGGATTGGAAAGCCTGTTATTAAAAATTTTTTTCTGTAAACTGAATGAGTTACAAAAGCTTGAGTTGTTTTGCCATAAGGAAGTGCTGATTGTCATGCGATGTGGAGCGTCATTTTTATTATTTTGGCAAGAACAGGGACAGTTTTGTCTTGACAAGCCATTAGATGAATACCAGCATGTGTCACATGAAAAACCACTGATCTTTAACCCAGCTCTGTACTTAACCAAGCCTTGAAAATGAATAGTGAATAAAAGAAGAGCAAAGGCCAGTTTACTGTCATTACAGATTACAGAATTTGTTAACAGCTGCTGAACTGAACCCAGGGAATTACAGGTATTGTTCCGTGAACCAGCAGAAGTCCTAGAGATGCTTGTTATACTGTGTATATAAATTATATGTTTATTTGATATTTGCTTAGGATTTACATTGTTGGAAACATAACCAGAAGAAATGAAAATCCTTGACTACTTTCTCAGTGTTCTAACTACATCCCTGCATCACAAAACCATATATATTTACATAGAATTATTTCCAGTGAGGTTGCTCTGCCCCTTGTTATGGAACTTACTTTAAGAAAGCAATGTGTTTTTAAAGAACATAACAGTAAGTATTAAAAGGAAAAGAAAAATCATGCAATATCCCCCCACTAGCCCCCCCCCACTCCACAAACATACACACAAAACAAAATTCTTTGTTCATTTATTCCTGTAAGTATTCATTGTGGCTGATATTTACACTAACTTGTGATTTTTTTTTTTTTAATGGAGGGAAAACTTAAATCTACCTCAATACCAAAATATTGAAAAGATCAGTAAAATTTTAAACAGTAGGTTGTGGGAATTATTGCTTACAGAGCTAACAAGAAAGAACACACTTTCTTACTCTGCTGGTGGAATTGCATTGTGCCTCCCTATAGTCTTGTTATCCCATACTAACTGAAATGCAAATTCTTTGCAACTAATTGGATCTCATTGAGGGTACAGGCACAGTATGTAGTTATATGCAAAAAAGGTTTTAAAAAATACAATTTCTCTGTAATTACAACTTTTAATTACTATCTAAAACATTGGCATCTATAGTATAGGTTTAGAATATATATATATATATATATATATATATATATATATATATGTATCTAACTTTTTACAGATGACGCAAAAACATGAGCTATGAAATGCTTAATAAGGTACCAGCTTGAAAATTAGAGGAAAATGTTTATTTTAAAGAATCTATAAATTGAATTCTAGTAAAGTCCTGTGAAAATAAGGACTTTTGTCTTGAAGTTTAGGATTTAGTGTCTTAGAGCCAGTATACTGAAGTCATGTTAGTAGTGTAATCCTTTTCTTGGACCATTTTAAATCATAAACATCAGAAATCACTTCCAAAAATTATTATCTTTTGTTTTCTTTCTGACAGTTGTCCAGTCTGTTTTAACATTGTAAACTGCTAAACTGCACTGAGTTTCTTACTTTTTCCAAGTGTGTATCTGCTATGTATTGTTGTGAGGTGGAGGTATTCACATTCCCATAATGTCTTTAATAACGTGCTTGCCATTTGGACCTAGTTGGTGTATTCTCAAATTCCACAGTCCATCTCTCACAATCAGTAAATATGGGAAAGCCAGCACATAGCCTTTAGTATCTGTAGTTCTTTAACTGAAATACTTGGAATCAGGACAGTACAAAGCAATTACTATGATGCCTACCCCCCCGCCAGCCTTAAATAACTCTAATCCAAACGATTCCAGACAACTCTTCCATCATCTACAGATTATATATCCACTGGACTAACTTAGAAGTTCTTTTTGTGCCTTGTAGGTTTATTTTTTGTAACCTGTGCCTTTCTTGCTAGATAGAAAATTAGCCCAAGATCAAAGACTCTATCTGGCAGTGAGTGGCAAGTTCAGATCATGTATTTTGGGGACTTCTAGAGGAGTCTAATTTGTAATTTCAAAACTTGATTTAATAATGACTATTCTAGATTTAAAATCCGCAAAGTACACCCTGTGTATATGCTTGAGGTTTTGTTTTAGTTTACTGATTCATTTATTGTTAAGACTTTAGGTTAACTGTTATCTCTTAGAAAGCTTGTCCTCTTTGTACACTAGTCTTACAAACCAGTTAAAATTTTGTTTTGTGCAATCCATTTAGCAAGTGCTGTACTGTATGATAGGTTTGTTGTGAAAAATTTTAAACCTTGGAAAGATATCCTGGTGCCTTTGAGATGTGTGCCTTGGCACTCATACATGGGTTCTAGTTACCTTGCAGACCTGTTTCATCTAGAGCAACCTCAAGCCTTGATATCTCAAAGAGCTCAGTTTGCCTACGCTGGGTAGCATTTTGTCAGAAGACTGCTGGCTGGGCAGACCAGATTTGGATGTATTAGCTAGTCAGCCTAATAACCCTGTACAGACTGTATTGATTTTCTAGGAGAGAGTTTATGAACTAAATAAACTTGGGGTTGGTGTCTTAATAAACTGCTTCTCTCAGTCTGTCACATTTAGTTATGGAGCTGTGCAGTTTAGGGGGAAAAAAGGCTAATTCTGTTACAGATTGTTCACAGCAGGGTCTCCAAATTAGCCCTTTGTTTTGTAATGCCACCTTGCTTGGGCTCGCTTTGAGCACATTTCTCAGTTTTGCCCTAATGAGTTGCAACACTGATAATGTGGCTGATGATCTTTCATTGATTTCACTATCACTTGCTTGTCTGGTAATTGATCCGTTGCTGAGACTCTAGTTAATTATATCGGCTTTGACATGGCCTGGTCCATGGGGAATTTCAAGTCTTGCAGAATAACAGTTTTAATAAAAGAGTCTATTACTGCAGGTGCTTGCTGCTGCATGCCAGTTGATTTTTGTGTTGTGTGTGTGTGTGTGTGTGTCTGTGTGTGTGGTTGGGGTGGGGTTGGGGGGATGATACCTGGAAAAGAAGAGGACTACTGGACTGAAAGAAAGAAGGGGTGGGGGCTAGAAGAAGAGGAAGAGGGAGTGAAGGAGAGAAGAAGGAAGGAGGGGGAGTATGAGGGGGAGAGCTGGAGAGCAAGAGGCAGGCGAGAGAGAACACGCAGGCAAAGCGATACAACAGAGCCTGAGAGGAGCGAGGAGGAAGCTTGCTATTGACAGTGTCCTTAAGCCTCCCACAAATAACAGCCATTAGTGGGAAGGTCAGGAGCTGAGCAGGCAGCTTGACTGAGGCACTGAGTGCCACTTCAGAAATCAAGAGGCTAGCAAATTTTAGAGGGAGTTTAAGTGGGTAATAGCTAGCTGTAAAGGTACAGTCACTGTTGACAATTGACTCATAGGGGCTTTTCCTGCCCTCCCCCTTCAAGAATATTTTTATTGACCACAGGTGGACTTCATATATTTTAAGGCAACAATTCTTTGGGTTCTTGTTTGTTTCTTCTCAGATATTGAATTTGCTGCTTTTGAGACTTTTTTGTGCTTAATGGTGGTGAACCGGAGGGAAGTTTAACAGAAAAGCTTTCAGGAGATGTCGGTTCTAGAGGGGAAGGCACATTTGTGTCAACATAGTGTACGTTTTCTCATCTTTTCTCATTGTCCACTAATGACACAGAGCTGCCATTGAAGCTCTTTTCTGTTTCTTTTGTTGTTTCAGAGAGTAAGGTTTATTGTTATTCTTGAGTTAAGAAGGAGCAAGGAGAGTGGTACATTTGTCCTCAATATTTGTAGGTGGTTGAAGATTAATGTTCCTTACATTTTAAGTTTAGGAAGGATGGCTTTTTCCTGCTGACTACTTTTATGAGATGACATGAATTTAGCTTTCCATTTTGAAGTTACTGTTTATGTACAGTACATTTTCTTCAGTTCTGCTTTTCCATAAATGAGGTAGATAAATACTATATAATAAATAGATGTTTTGTTTTAAAACTGGTTTAATTAAAAATACAGCATGCTATCCGGGTTATATTTCATCAGGCATGAAAACGTTATAGAATTTTCCATAGAGATCTCAATGAAAAATGGAATTTTTATATTCATTACTTTTTTCCCTAAAATGGGACAGGCTTTTTTTCTTTCATCTTTTTCTTTTTTATGATTTGAAAGGGTATTGTAGATGCTTCATCCAGGAACTTAAACAAAGGATTTTTTTCTATTTGTGAGCTTTAAGAAAAGGTACACTTTTTTTCCTTGCCATTCAGTTTCTTATTACTTAACCTCTAATTTAATAATTAATGACCAGAGGAACTAGATGTTAAATACTATGTATTTATTTTGCAAATGTTTATTGTGTATCTTCTATGTTCAAAAAACTGCTAGGTTTATTTATTTACTTTTCAGAGTGGAAGGTCAAGTTTTTATGTACATTATTTTCTCTAGGAGTTTATATGTAGTTATAAATAGCCCAGCACAGACTATATGACTTTTAGGAGCTAACATTTAGCCAACAACTGAGCCAACTTAACATTCTCTTAGAGCTGAATATTTTTCTTTCTTCCAGTGTAATTAGAAAAAAAAATGTTTAAGCGGAGCAGTTTATAAATGTTAAAGACTGATGTCAGATATTGCATGTTATACCCGAAAGCATTGTTGGGAAGATTTCCCTGGGAAGGGCCTCAGCTTCTCCTCACCCCGTGTGCCGTCTGTGATCATGGTGCTGTTTGGAGTGTGCATAAGTGTGTGTCTATCTGTGTGTTTGGAGAGGGGTTAGTGCAGGGTGTCATTTGGTGCCTGACAGTGGAACAGTGCAGTTGACTCTTAGCTCTGCTATCCAATGACATGCAGTGGCTGAGAGTTTGAAGCTGATGGTTGGGTCTCCAGTGCTGCCTGCACACCTGACAGGCAGCTGTTAAACCGAGCAAAGGCAAGCTCGGGGAGTCACAATCTATGCATAAATGATAGGGGTATCTGTGCAGAAGGTGCGAAAGAAGCTCTGACCCCCTCCCTCCCCCAAATCTCCCCCTTCCCAAATGAAATGCACAGTTCAGCCAGCTTCTTAACTACACTACACTCCTGCTACTGGCTGCCAAGAAGCTCAAAAAATCCACCTTCACTTTTCAGTCAGAAGAGGCAGAAGTGGATGTGAGAGAAAGAGAGACACAGAGAGACAGAGAGCCAAAGAGGGCAAGAGACTTGACTTTAAGAGACTCCTGTATTGACAACTCCATGCAGTTCGGAACCAGAACGACTACAGCTGAACCAGGGTTCATGGGGACATGGCAAAACGCTGATACTAACCTCTTATTCAGAATGTCCCAACAGGTAAGTTTCTTTCTTTCTTTCCTTTTTTTTTTTTTTTAAAGAAAACTTGAATTGTTACATAGACTTCTGTTTGTTGTTTTTCTTTCTAACATTTTAAAAAATTTGGTCACTTCATAGTTACTGTTTTATCCTAACTGTGGTGTTGGAATGTGCAGGGTTACTTACTTCATGGTTTCCCTGAGGGCTCCTTAAAAGAAAAAGGGGAAAGGATACTGAAGTAAAAGAAAGCAAAGGCATTCGTTGCAAAGTTTCACAGGATAGCCTGGGTCAGGGGAGGACTTTATTTCTCGGTTTTCTGTTTAAAATTAAAAAGGAAAAAAAAAAATAGCCACCGTCCAAAAAAATGTATCGTTCTGTCTTTACTGATGATCACTTTGTCGAAGTGTCTGCTATCGCAGAGTAGGTTCTCCAACCTAACAGCCATAAAAGGTAGGGGCCCCTCTGCAGAGCCCCGCCGACTCCACGGGGCTGGAAGCAGCTCGACTCCTACCTGCGGAGAGGAGGCCGTGCAGGAATCGCTGCCAGCGCCGAGGGTCGCGGCGGCGGTGGCGGCGTGCGTGGCGGGCCGTGCCGGCGGGTCCCAGCTACTCGGCACCGGCCGCGGCTGCCTGCCGGTCCGGCCGCCCACCCACCTCCGCGCTCGTCCCTGTGCTCCCCGCTGGCGCCGGCTGGGCTCCCGCACATTCGCCGGCCCGCCCGCCCGGCCGCCCGCCTGCTCGCCCGCTGGCCAGCGCACTCACACTCGGGCGCAGCCGCGGCGTCCTCCCCAAAGCCGCTGCTCCGTCCGGGCCACGCTGCGGGCGGCTGGGTGTGCTGGCTCTGCCGGGAGAGCCGACGTGTTAGTGTGAGGCCGGCGGCAACTGATAATTAATCACGGGAACCGGCGGCTCGTACCACGCGCTTGGTGATACGCGCCCTGCACGCCGGGCTCCTCTTGCACAATTGCTGGCTCTGCGGCTCTGAGGGGGAGCGAGGGTGAGAGGAAGCGAAGGGAAACAACCCAGAAACTTTCATCTTGGACTGTGCTCAAGCGAGGGAGGGAAGTTCCCTGGTGCCTCCCTCCTAGACACGTCTTGCTGTTCAAAAGCCTACACCAAACCCACACAAAGCAAGAGTTAGCGTGATAGTATCATCCACACAGCACGAAAGTATTACTGGCAAATACAGTTGGATTTTAAGTAGATGGTAGTTGTTAAGAAATTGGTGCTGTTCCACTCGTTGAAAAAAAAAATGCAATTGCCTTCTTTTTCTAAAACCTGTTTTGCTTCTAAGAGTTCATGAGCATTAAATACTTCATTGAGTTAATTAGATTTTTTAAAGTATTGATAATGAAAGGAAGAAAACCATTTGGTAGTCTGTAAACTACCAGAAGTTTAGAGGTACGTCTGCAGAAGCCGGTGCACAGAGCCAGGGTTTTGTAGCATTTAGCTAGCGAACAGTTTTATCACGCCGTTCTAGATAGGATAAATGCATTTGAATAAGGTGTATTTTGACATATCCTGTAGAGGGACCCTGATTACTGCTGATACAGTAAGCTGGGATTTAAATGCAATCAACATAAACCCAATAAGCAACTCTTCATGAGCTATTTCCCATTCTTGCAAGTTAAAACGTTCATTCCCTCCCAGAGATACTCCTGGTCACTGTAGAGTGCCAATTTGAGAGGTGTGTTTCTGAGGCACATCCCTGCCTGGGTGTCTCTCTCTCCGTGCTTGTAACACAGAGTGTGTTTTCACTCACTGTAGGGCCAAGCAACTTGTGCCGCACTTTAAAAATTGTATGTCACGTTTAGGGTTTTCCTTTAGTTCGGGAAGGTCAGGTGTGTGTGAGTGTGTATGTGTGTATGTGAAGGGAAGATTGCTTTAGGTCTCCCTCTAGCTAGAAAAGAGTTAATAAAACCAGATAGAGATAATGATCAATTGATAAATGGCTATTGAACCACATAGATGGTGTTAGATTGCTTCTTTGGCACTAGCCCATTTCCAAGTAGATTTGAATCTAAGGAGACTTTAAGTCATGGAAAACATTTTAGCTAAAAAACAAAGAAAAGTAAATGATATAAATGATTGATCAGAATTAGGAAAATAATTTGAAGTCACTCAGAGAGAAAAACTCGTGCAACTAAGCTAATATGGTATCTTTGATCCAGTTGTTAGACTTCATGGATATATAAAGATCTATTTTGTCTCTACCTGTGTGCATGCATGTGTCTTAGAATCAGTCTACTATATGAAAAGAGTAGATATACAAGGAGGTAATTTATGCATAACGGATGCTATATAAAACTACGTAGTATTATGCCAGTTACTAAACAGAGCGGTAAATTGGAGAAAAATCACAATTTTAAAACGTGTTGTAATTTAACTGTATATATATATTTTTTAGGTTTTGGTTTTAATGGAGGTAGTCCCAACCCCTCCCTCCCTTTTTTCTGTTGTGCTTACTAAATGTTTACCTCCTGTGCATTTTTGGAAAACATGTAAGGAGTGTATGAGTGTATTTTTTTTTTCTTCTTCAGGATGATATTTTAGTTTGTATAAATATTATGTAAACTTAAATTCAGACTGTATAAATCTAAAAATATATGTGCTGTACATGTTATTAAAGTATGTTTATTTTCTTTACCTATAGTTCATCAGCAATGTTGATTCAGGGAGTGTGTGTGTATGTGTGTGTGTGTGCGCGCGCGCTTGTGCACTTAGGAAAGACACTTTTCTTGAAATGATTTTCTTGAAGCCAACAGTTTCAAGGAATACTAGTTTCAATATACACATTGAAGCCAGCTTTTGTTTTACTACAGGTAAAAGTTTGTCCAGTTTAATCAGATATGCAGAATTCTGTATGAAGAGGTTTTTCTGTGTTATGATAATTTTAATTTCTAAGAAAAAATTGATTTAACACTTGAAATGAATAGAATTGATTGGATCTATTTTCTTATTTCAAAGTTTTCTGTAATAATATAAACACTCTTAAGTTTTACCAGATCATTTCTTTAAATATTAGAAAAGACTGACTAGCAGGTTTCAAACTGAGTTACAGAGAATTAACCACCAGTGTTATTTAAGTACAGCAAAACTTGTAGAAATATCTCATGAATACTGAAATTTAATAATCTAGATTTGTGTCTTCTACAGGTAAATTAAGCAGTAGGGATATAAAACTCTTTGTCTTTTGTATGAGCAAAGTTGGATCTGCTTATATGTAAGTCTGTCAGTCTGTCTACCTCTAATAAAAAAATCACAAACGAAAGCCAATTTAGATTTGATAGAATTAAGTATGTATCCCTTACATTCAAGATATGATGATTTTACCATATTTTCCTGCCTTTCTACAACTTTCCCATGTTTAAGTAAGATTTTTCTAAAAGGGTAATTTTTTTTTTTCATGCAGACAAATATTTGATAACCTTAAAGGGCATGACTCTTGACTTCTGTAAAGGAAGTTCTTTTTTGAGTTACTTTGATCAGTGACAGGTCGAGAATGACCAGAAACCCTTTGCTCATCTTCTGTGTTAATCTCCTAGAGTCTAGAACATTATTTTGCCCATTTTAACCTCATTAAGCATTGTTAAAAGTAGAAAATAAGGCCTGCTTTGGGAAGCTTTTTTCTTTTTTCTTAATCAGGTTTTAAAAGGTGATTTTTCTATTTTTGCAAATATTTTGTGCATTTGAGAGAATCTCAAAATTCTTTGTTGCTACTTTAAGGGATGCAATAGTCTAATATATTTTGAAATCTTTTCACACATGAAACCGTAACAGGTAAATGGCTTCAGCCCATGTTTTACACATTATTAGAGGCATTTACCTTTTATTATTGGTGAGGTATATTTAACCTGTTTCAAATAAAATGTAGATCCCTTAATAAGGTCTCTTTTCAGACACAAGTGAAATACTAAGTTAGAATTATAAATGATTCTGTGCATCATTATGTAGTAATTTAGGATTCACCCAATGATGTAACAAAATTAACAACATAATTTCATTGTGAAACTGTGTCTTATTAAAGAACAACTGTCTGACATTCTCTTACAGTTGCTTTATTTAACTTCATGCAAATATTATTAGTAGTGACATTTTTCTATTGTGCATTAGATTCTCTCATTAGCATGATGTGTTAGTTATCACCAGAGAAATCATTTCTTAGGTAGGTGAGGGGCAAACCAAGAAAGCTAAAAATTAAATCAACGATTTACATTAATACTAGAGCGTCTGCTCACCAGAGATATGACAGAGTAAAGCAAACTTTCTTTCTAATATAAAATCTAGCACATTTCAGAGAAATGATAAATAAAATATATTGTAAGAAATATATAATAACATTGCTGGAATCCATTTAAAAGCATGTTTGATATGAATTTTTCTCCCAGTACTCTTTTAGTTCTTTCTATTCATATAGGCAAACACAGTTTCAGTTTGTGGAATCTATATTTTAAAGTGGAAATGGTGGTTTTGTCTGATTTCCTACCTCCCCCCCAAATAATTTAAATGTTTATTCACTAACAGTTTAAAAGGCACATATAGCTTTTCTTTTAAGTCAGATACCTAATTGTATATTGTGGTTTGATTCTTCTTTATTGTTTGTACATTTTTATTCTAAACTCTATCCCACTCATGTAGACATCCCTTTTAACATGGGATGTATATTCTTATTTAATCAGAGCCCTGAGTAAAGCAGTTGATAGTTAATGGTCTTTGAAAATGACTTTCATTGCCAGGCATCATCCATCCCTAGGTTTCTGTACTTTTCCCTCCCTTTTTACTCCCCTTCTTACAGTTGGTGTGTTTTGGTAATCATGTCTTAAATTGACCAAACTTATGGTCTTAATGTGAAAATATTTATATTAGGAAGCATGTAATTTCAGCCTGTTGAATTACTAGGCTGCTACCTCCAATTTAAGTTCCCTTCTCTAATTTGAATGATAATATGTTTTATTTTGAAGTTTAACTATAGACTTATATCCAGATGTAATTCTTAACATCCATTGTGATGGTGCAACACTAAAATAGGAATATTTGGGTAATTGTTAAAATATAGATTGTAGTAGAGACAGGTGCTTGTGTGTTGGCCTGTACTTTGTAAGTCTGTGGATAGCATGCAGGCTTCACTTAACAGGTACTGTCTGATTTGTAATGCAGTGGGATAGTAGTGAGGTCCTGTACATGGCATTTATGTACATATTAATGCAAGGGAAGCATGCATAAACATTTTCTCAGATGTGTATATGGTATATGTTAAAAGCCTGTACACAGATTTCAAGTTTATTTTCGACACAATGCACTAAATGAATTTGAACATAGTAGGTGATCGTTTTGAAATTGTTTTTCTCTTATTTCTGTAAGCTTCAAACTGGTCCTCTGTGTGTAATTGTCAAAGTCTGGTGCTAAGGTGAGTCAAGTAACCACAGTTGAAAAATAAATCCCTAAAGGTGCAGATACCTTATCTATAATTGTAGGTATTTTTTATAATTATATTTATGACTGTATCTTAACGTTCAGTGATAAATCCAATTATTCATGCATGGCTTTATGGAAATCTGATTAATGTAGTGACAGCACAGATTTGGGCTACCCCAGCAGCACATCCTCCCACTCCTGTGTCAGGGTTAAGAGCCACGGCAAATCCTCCCTAACTAATTAGATGCTGAGTAAGGCATCTCTGAGATGTTGGGGCAAAAGTGAATGGGTCACAGCCAAAGCAGGATTGCAAGGACTCCAGTGATAGTGAAAGCATTCAAGTCTGCCAGGTCGTTGTGACACAGGGAGCTGATTCCAAAGGAACAGACCGTTACAGATAGGAAGCTGGCGTCCTCCCCTTCCATGAAAAACAAAAATTCTAGTGCTTCTCCCTTCCCACCTTATGTGCATTACGCGTACTTAAAGAAAGTTACAGTAGCATCCACCCATGTCCATCTGCAAAGGTTTTGAGAGGATTTTCCTTATAAACATGAATAGCTAATGACTGTAAAGCCGAAGAGGTATTTTCTCAACGTGGGCCTCTTTTTTAGAATAGATATATCAAAAGGAATTCAAGAAGAAACTAGGATTTGCTTTAGCTCATGTCCATAATTTGAATCCTAGTGTTTTCATCCTCTAAGAATTAACTCCTTTTTGTCCACAGAATATTGCCAGGGAACTTTGTGGTAGCAGGGAGAACAGAATGAATCGTGGGCTGACTTTTTCAGTGAGAAATTTTGTCTGGGACTCCCTGCTTGTTATTGTTCACAGAACATGGAATATAATGGTTCCAAGCTTTCTTTCACATGAGATCTGGAGCCTGGTTTGTTAATATGCATAGAATGAGTTCTTTACCACATGAAAATCCTCTTGTACCTCTCTGTACTTTTCGTAGTATGTTTTTGCTGCTACATTACCACCCTTCTGTAGGCCTTGGTCAGAAGGTTGTTTGGGGATTGTAGGAGATGATTGATCTCACCTCTGTCTGCCAAAGCTGATGCCATTTTTATGTCCCCAAAAAGCAGCTGGCTTCCACATTTTGCTTGGTGATCTTCATCTACTGAAGGATGGGGAAAAGAGGGGAGGAAGCGAGTCAAAGACCCTTTCAAGGAACTTTGACATCTACTTCTAAGCTTTTGAGAAATAAAGGAAAAGAGGCGTAATTCAGGAATAACGGCCTTTATATCTGGACATATAAGCAAAACACCGTGTGGAAGAGGGGACTTTTTCATACAAGGTAAACTAATAAGCAGGCAAGAAGAATAAGTTGGAAAAAACATTCTGAGCAACTCAAGCTCTTAGAAAGTTTTAATATGCAGATGACATCCCAAAAATGATGCCTGGAACTGTGACACCCATCGAACTACATCTCCCTGAGCATGACCTATATTGCTTTCTCTCTCCCTGGGTTTAAAAGAAAGTTTAGAAAATAGGAAAAAATAGAAGCGGTGTTTGTTTTTCAATTTCTGCGTTCTCTGTAGGAAGCCCAGCAACTTTCATGGTACACATTCCAACCCTAAGGTGAAAAATTAATTTTATGCCTGGATTTCATTTGGATGAGGACTGGGTGCAGTGTCATTCTGTTCAAACACTCTGTGTAGCATTTCATGCCACAGAGTCAGAGATGAGAAGAGACAAAGTGCTGTATCATTTCTTCATCACAAGAGTCTTCCTTAATGGAAATGCTTGTGGAACAACAATGTATTACTCAAACTGGCTAGCTTAGGAATCAGATTCTCAGCTTATTAATCATCATTCGAATTAAAAAAAAAAGAATTGATCCTTTAACAGAGAAATAATATCCTTTTGTTTTTCTTTAATTAAGCCCATCAGTTTTTCATTTTTCCCTGTTAAGAAAATGAAAATAATCTTGAACAGTAGGAAGTTATTCTCTTGAGCATATCTGACATCTTATTTACTCAGTATTTTTGGACCGCAGTGTTGTTTTGCTACTGTCTTTAGGGTTTGTGTGTTGTTGAAGGGGAAGGGTTGATTTAAGTCTCATTTCTATTTATTTGCCAGCAATTTACTTAATGATCTAAATACATGGTTAGTCTGTTCTTTTTTCCTATTTCCGTTTCCCATAGACCTAATTTCTTTCTCAGTTTATTCTCCTTCCACCTCACCTCCCTTTTTATGAATTTCTCCTTACTTTCACTGGCTCTTTTTACCCTAATATAAAGAATTGACATGCACCTGAAATGGAACAGTAACTGAATATGACTTCTTTGCCAGTATATCATTCTGGCAGAGGTAGGGAGAAGAGGTGCCACCCTCTGATCTGGTCCTCAGCATGTGAGTGCTGACAGGAAGACTGTCCCGAGTTTTGCTTTGTAAGGGTTCTTCTGTAAGTAAGGGCATGATAAAAACGTGTAACCAGGGGCCCAGGCTTATTGTTTAGAGGTGTTGAAAGGCAGCTCAATTTGATCCTTTGCCTGTGTAAGAATCTACTTCACTGAAAAGAGATTTTGCTTTTCTGTTCTTCTTTTTTTTTTTTTTTAAGTTATTCTTGAATTTATCATTTTGTACAGTTAGACTTGTATCTGTACAAGAGAGGATTTCCTTAGGAGGAGGAAGACAATGTAAAGTTTTCCTTCAGTAGGTGGAAGGTGTGACTCTTTGAGACAAACTGCAGTTAGTAAGAGTTAATTGAAACATTTAAAAAAGAATATATGGGATTCCCATAGAATATATGGGAAAGACAGAGCTTCCAGTATTATACCTGCTGTGCTTTTGTGTGACCGTCATGAATTTTTCAGCTTTATTAAGGTGTTTTTCAGTGGATGTTTTTTCTCTAGACGGTTCTTCAGGACCCATATTTGATGATCAGGGAGCCTGAACTGAGGGGTTTGAAAAGAAAATTTTAGGATAATGAATATTTTACACACCAAAAATAATTACTTTCAGGTGACTTAACATAATAATAAAACCAATATTAAAATGAGAAACTCTCTTAGCAGTGTTTTAATAATGTTTGATTTTTCTTCTTTTAAAATTTAAGCAAGAAGGATTTCATTGACTTAAATCATTAGGATGGCTCTTTGGGGCACCTCATCAGGCATAGGTTAAAGAAAGCTCCCCACTACTGTGCCCTCTACCAGTGCTAGAGGGCAGTGACATGACTGGGAGGATACTTGGGAGGTATGGGAGAAAAATTATACACTGAGTATATTCATGAAAGTGTCCCTTGAGTGAGAATGCCTGCAAACATTCTCTTTGTTGGACCTCATGTCAAAACCTAACTCAAGGCAGCTAAGTAATCTGCTTTATCTAATATTGCTTTTCGTTTATTCTTTCTTTTTTTAGGTATAAAATTAGAGTACCAGAAAGAACCAAAATCAAGGCCTTCTCTAGACTTTGTGAAAAGACTTACTGTGTTGCTATGGAACATATTAAAAATTCATATTGTTGCATGGCCATGTATTTATATGGGGTACATAGACATGCAGAAAGTGTATACCTGTCCATTGGTTGGTTGTGGGAATTCGGTGATTTATTTCTAGGTCTGTTGAGAATTTGTTAATGGTTGCCTCAAATGCAGTGAGTGTGTAGGTGGCTCCTTCTTATAAGAAATCTCCCATTTTAGGAAGCTCATTATAATGATTCCTTACACCTTGTAGCTTTTCTGTTCCTTGAGCATAGCTTTCTGGTGAAGCTCAGTGTCATTCATTTGGAAGTAGCTTGATTGGATTCTTACTTTGTGAACTGACATTTTCAATCAGTGACAAACTATAGTTCTCACAGAAGCTAAAACTAAGCTGGGATGGAGATACCAAGATAAGAGTCTTTGACTCAAACTTCAGATGTCTCATAATTTCCCTTCCATGCCCCTTTTTTGTTATTGTGGTTGTTTTGTTCCTTGAGCGACTGAGGAAAGTGATCACGGAACTGAATAAATCTTAAAATATGTTACCAATTCTGTTATCTACTAAATAGAGGTCCTTGTGGGAAAGAATTTTTCCATTTTTCCTTTATTTTTGACATTTATCATAAATTAAGTGGGAGAGGGTAGAGTTAGAAGTCAACATCTGGGAGAGCTTGTTTCAGTAGCCAGCCTGGAAGCCCGAACCCTGGCTTCATACAGGTGAGACATGTTATGGGAATAAAGGCCTTACGCATTTAATGAACCCCGCCTGCCTGTCAGCTTGGTTTTTCATGCACCATTGTTGTTCAAATAAGAAAAAGAGAGTGTTCACAGCCTGTGGGGAGATTAGAATAATGAAAATGAAGTGTTAATCTGTTGATAGCAAGCACATCTCATATCCTGCATCCTGGGCCACATTTATGCGTGTATAATATATTCCAGGTTTTCTCATGGTCACAGAAGCTTGGATGTTCATTATATTAAAAACACCCTTCTGGTAAAAGTGAGAAGTTGGTTATTTTAACTTGTGCAAACAGTTATTTTTAATAATTTTTCAGTAAACCAACTAGTCAAACCAGCCTTCTGAGTGTTCTAATAACCCACTGTTCTTTTAGATGCCAGTATTCCTGTTCTTTTGTTTGTTTGTTTGTTTGTTTTTTCTAAACAAATGCAGAATGCTGACATGAGCCTCAATGTCAGCTTATTTTGAGATTTCTTTTATAGGAAGAGGAAGGAGTTAAGTGAGCACAGTGCCTTAATCTCCATAGAACACAGGTTAAATAGTATTAAGCACTCATTACCTCATACTTTACTTTTCATATTAAAACAATGAAGTGCAAACAAAGTAACAAAATCAGGAGTCTTTTAGAACTGCCTTATGTATTTACAGCTGCCTTGTGGAGACCAGTTTAAAGCTTTCTTCATCATGGGTGGGAACTAACTGTTTTTTCATAAAATTTCCTTTCAAAAATGTTATAGCTGACCAGTCAATATGAATGTAATGAATTATACTTTACCTCGTATTCTTGTTTTAGTTTTTTGCCATCTTTTTATTTCGTTTTAGATTTTAGTATTTTCCTGGGTAATCTCCATGTCCACGGTGGGGCTTGAACTCATGATCCGGAGATCAAGAGTTGTATGCTCTACTGACTGAGCCAGCGAGGCACTCCTGTTTTTTTGTCATTTTACAATTGAGAGGTTTTAATTTTATTTTCTAAAGCTAATATGTTTAACAAAGAGAATCAGTTTAGGTTTAGATTATATGAAGATATTTTAAAAAAAAATAATGTGAATATTTGTACTGTCCCATAGGATCATCTCTTTAAGAAGTACCTTAAGAGATGGTTTCAAAAGAAGTGTAAAAGGGGTGGGGAGCAGTATATTAATAATTGAGTTCCAGGTGTCTGCTTCTAATTGCTAAAATTTCAAGCATAATGGATATTAAGGAAAAATGCTTCCCAAAAGGAATTCTCATATTGTTGTTCAGATATCAGGCCTAACACTATATTTATGGAGCTCGTATATACAGTATTTTCCGTTTTCCTATTTCAACTGGGAGTTAAGGAATATAGTGTGATCATTATGATTTTGTGAACTGCTTACTTAGAGTTCAATTTTTCAGAATCAAGAGAATTTGGGGATTAAAGTCTGATTGTGATGTACATTTAGCATGTATTCACGGGTTATACTTTTTAAAGGTGAAAATGGAAGAAGAACGCTGCTCTCTTAGGAAGGAAACACCTACCTTAAAAATAATCTTTCAAGAAAGTATGTGGGGGGTGGCACATGGGTGGTCAGTCATTAGGCATCTGCCTTTGGCTCTAGTTATGATCCCGGGGTCTGGGATCGAGCCTTGCATCAGGCTCCCTGCTCTGTGGGAAGCCTGCTTCTCCCATTCCCACTCCCCTTGCCTGTCTTCTCTCTCTCTCTCAACTAAATTAAAAAAAAAAAAAAAAAAAAAAAAAAAAAAGAAAGAAAAAAAAAAAGAAAGTGGGCCAATGAGGAAATATAATTTCAAAACACTGTACTGAAGTTCATATAAATTTGGCTCTTTTTATGAAGTTGTATTATGACTGTTCATAGCCTATTTAGAACATATCTGTACTGTTTAGTACATCAGAGATAGCCTGTTAGTATAGTTAAAGTGAAAAGGTACTTTCTTTCCCCTGCTAAAATAGGGTGCTCCTGATTTGTAAAGTACACTAATAGATAGAAATACTGTGTTGCTGTGATTGATTGGAAATTGCGAAGTATAAAAGATTTTTCTCTTTGTACTTCATTTCAGTTAAGAAAAAAGCAAATAGGAATGCATGGTGACTTTGTCATAAGCATCTGGTTTTAGGTAATAATCATTTCTAAAGAAATATGCCATGACTTTGGAGTTCATGAACCTGCAATAATGTGTGTTTAGTTTAAATATGTAAATGTCATATTGTGTCATATATGTGGAGCCAGTAAAGATGAATATTTGCTCTAATATTCATGTATCCTCCATGTTGACTTTTTAGAAAATTTACCTTGAAGATATATTCCTTTTTCATATTAGGGTCAGTTTTCAACTTAAGGGAGGTGCAGAAGTATTAACATGTGAAGGAACAAAATGGGTATGTAGATCTGGACAATAGTTTGACATGAACATCTTTTCTGGGCTTCAGAGAAGAATGTGGTTGATTGAAAACCAGTGTAAATGTTTTGGATTTGCTTTTCAAAGTATCTTAATTATGAAAATGACTTTGCTTTGCTTTGCATTTGTGTTTTGTTGAACAACTGTGTTATGAAATTCTACCCATTGTCTTACATTAAGCCCATGAAATAAGTATTTTCAAATGTATTCCTAGATACCTTTCTCTTTTTCTTCCACAAACTCTATAAACTGTCTTTGGAGTAGTGTAACATTTTAAAGATCAAGAGTTGCCTAAAAGGGCATGTGGAGGTAAGGTCAATTAAACAGGTGGAGTGAGTCTTGTGGGGTCTGTGGTAGACCAGTAGGTTCTTCAGCTCAAGCCAATTGTTACCAGGTATGAAATTGGGAGGTCTCCTCCTCCTCTACCTCCCCCTCTTCCTCTTCCTCCCGATCCTCTTTTTTTAATGAGAAGCCAGAAATCAAGATTTTTTTTTTATGTGAAATCTCCTGATTTTTAAATCTTGGCAATCTTTTCAAATATTTTTTAAAGTGTGTGGTCCAAACAAAACTCATCTGCAGGCTATATTCAGCCTACTGGCTGCCAGATAGAAACCTCTGTTTCAGATAATATTTTAATGGATGGAGATAATAGTTTCATTGCATGTGATCATTCATCTTGGGAATTCCCCGCTGGGATGAACCAAATTCTTCATTTTTTTTTTCACAATTGAAAAAAGGGTTTGGTAAATATGTTTCTGGTGCTGATAGCTTTGATGTATAGCTTTTCTCCTTATGACCCACATATAAAGAAAAATGTGGGACCAGAACAAAAAAATGGCCAAAGTATTTTAATAAAGGTAGGACAAGCAAGAATTTTAGAATTAAAGAGAAAGAAAGGGAGATTTCTAAACTCTGAAAAGAATCCCATGATTTGTGTCAGTCATTGATGTAGATGAAAAGCTGAATTCCACTATAAAAAGCTTTTCATCTCACCTTTAAGCAGTGATTCTTGGCCCCGAATCTTTGTGGGATTGCTGTAATTTACCAGGCAATTGATTATGATGTCATGAGAAGGAGATGGACCACAAGGGGAAAACTTCCCCATCCTAATTCAGGCAAGGCCAATATTTTACACAAGCTTCAAGAAAACATCATTTATATTGTATAAGATGAAGTTTTCAGTGTCTATTTAAATTTTTTGAAGGGGCTCTTTAAAAGATATAATCTGTTCATAATTGAAATTCTCTAGGCAAATCAGATATCCACATTTTCAAGAGAACAGATAATTAATTGGTTTGAAATTCAAATTGAAGGTCATCCTGTTATTGATTTTCGTGGGAACAGGAAACAAGAACAGCTTGTTAAAATGATCTGCCAGTGGGGCCTAGGTGTGCCTAGGTTCTGTCTAGGGCCTTGTTGAGCAGCATCACTGGACAGTATCAGAACGCCAATCAGAAGGCAGTCATTCCTGGTATAAACACAATAAGCTGCTGGTTTGCTTCCCAAACTGTGGAGAAGAGCTGAGCTGGAGAAAAGACCAGAGATTAACAGTTTGTTTTATAATAAGTCAGGTATTTCAAATCAAGTGACTGGTGCAGCTTGTTACGAAGCATCTGTAAGTGTGTGGGAATGATGTTGGTATGCCATGTTCAAGTTCACCGTCAACACAGCTGTGACCTACCACTTTCACAAACCTTTCAACTGGGAATTAGATAAAAATATCTTTAATGCAAGGGGAGAGGAGCACTGAAGTGAAGAGGGTGGTGAAGAATAAAAGAAGAATATACTCCTTTAGATGCTATTAATTTTTATAAAATAACATTTGTGCTTTATATTAATTTTATTGTTCCATATACAGGTCTATTTTAAAGCAATTATTTCTCTCTCTGCTGTGTTTATACTTTGTGAGAACGGTATAATGTGAAGGTAACATGAACTAAGTGGGTGGCGAACATTATGCCTTTCCAAACTGAAATAAGTATTTTAAATTTAAGCTGTGCTAAACAAGTTGGAAACTTAATGCAGCTTCTTTTTGTGGTTCAAAGTCAAATTCTTAAAAAAAAAAGTGGGGGGGGGCAACCAAGCCTTCCATTCTAAATACCCTGAAGCTGTTAATTCAGTTATTTCCAGGTTGACATAGTTTTGTGTAGGCATGACAGTGGCATCAACCATCGACATTAAGCCTTAGCATTCCACAGAACCATTTCAAGTTTATTATGAGCTTCAAAGCCTGCTCATCCCTAAGAGAATATCAAGTTTAAGCATGTCACTTTGCCATAGTCACAGTTAAGTTTCTGAAATCAAAAAGTACCTTTCTTGAATCAAAAAGGCTGATTTTCTACAGGTGATCCTTGAAGAAATTTCTCAGTTCAGTACAGAGTCATTTTTCTGACCTACTGTTGCTGTCCTCTTGAATTCTGCCGATCCATCCCAGTAGCAGTGGTTGGAAACTATCCCAAATAAAGCAGGACTAATCACACTTTGTTTAAAGCTCTGCAATGATGTCAACATTCTTTTTCAGCTTTATTTCATGAGTTTGTCATTGATCCCGTTTTACCAATTCACAGTTGGATTTTCATTGCAGTATTTAAAAATGTACCTAGGAGGAAAAAGATGCTGGTGTTTTTTCCTAATAGTTTCTTACAACATGGAATGCTAATGCTCCGGGAAAGAGTTTGGGGCTGTTCAGCCTGATCATGGCACATTGCTTCTCTTCTTAGAGAAAGGTACTCCCCATTTCCTGAATGTGAAATGCCTACCCTTTTGGAGGCTCCTGGTCTTTGGTTCCTAACTCAGTTAATAAACCATCCCTGTCTATACCTTGTATCTCAGAGATAGAACTTGACGGACTAGTCAGCATTGCAAAGGTCACCCTAACGCTGTTGCCAGAATACACTGCCCTTTGTTGCTCAGTGATGATAATGCTACTCTGGCAGTTAACTGGATGTATTAGATTGAGCTACTTTCCCAGAATACCAAATTCTCTATTTATTTCATTTAAACACCTGATAGAATGCCCATTCACAAGCTGTCTCGGTGTGTTTTCAAAAGGGATCTTAACAATACTCAAAATACCAATGCTTTGACCACAGGATGGACAACACGCAGAGTGTGTACATGTTGTATGTTTTACTTCTATGAAAATACTTCTGAATTACACTCATTTTTTAGAGTTTTCTTATTGCGTGAAGTGAATAATTTTCCAGCAAATCTGAAAGTCCAAGCTATCCCAAAAGGATTCCTTATGTGAGTCTTCTGTTGGTAGGTCAGTACTTAAAATCATGTTATGAATTGCGTTTAAGAAAAATGTGAAGTTTCATTTCCTTTCATGTTGTTTTCCATAAATAAATAAATAAATAAAATGTGGAAATTACTTTAAACATAGTGCAAAAGTGGGTTTCCCTGTATTTTTATGTATGCAAATTTACCTCACAATTTACTTAAATATTATATCCAGAATGATAGAGGAATGATTAAAAAATGATCAAGCTAGTTGTTTGAGGCAGGGGGAACTACTCTTGAAGTAATTGGTATTTGGCATGCTTACGTTGATTTTTTATGACACCAGTGCCGTTTTGTAATAATGTCTAGTACATAGGTAGCATCTTTGCTTTATGTCTCATTTAAATAAAAATGAATAAAGATTCAAGATGCTAAGGTGCTAGAGACTTCACTAATTCTCTTCACTGAGGCCTGCGCTTTGGACTAACTACTTCCCCACTTTGCCACTCATCCCTCCCCAGGTTCTGTTTGGTCATAATCGGATTGGCTGAGCAATTGAGGCATTTAGAATTACTTCCTCTTTGGTTTCAAATGAGTAAGTGAAGACTCAGAGAAATCCCCTAAATTTACCTTTTAGTATCTTTGAATAGAACAGATTCTGTCCTGCCTTCCCTTTCATGCTTTCATTCAGTTGTTTCTTACTGAGCTTGATGAGCACATTTAAAGCAGAATATATTCCCTCTCTCTCTCTAAAATAATAGAATGAAATCAGTGTTCAATTAATTTTGTTGCAGTAATTCAACACTCAAAGGTAACTAAATGATTTAAAATAGGATGGTTGGCATTAAGCTCAGACACTGCACAGTATTTGAAAACAAAATATGGTGACAGTTGTGTTGTAGGTTCTTTATGACTTAAAGCGTTTGTTGAAAGGACTTTTCTTTTAGAGGTATGTTTATCTTAGAATAATAATCATTTCATGCTTTTTTTTTCCCCCTAGTTGACCCATTCTCCAGACCTTTAAAAAACTTTTTTAAGTGGATGTAAATTCCATTTTAATTAGGTCAGTGCAATCTAATACTGCAACTAGCCAGCAATGGAAGAAACATGCTGGAAGTTAATACAACCCAAATCAACCATAGCCAGATAATTCCCCTGATCTTAGTAACAGCCCCCTTCCCCACCTCTACAATTAAATGACCCTGTTGTTCAGGAGTTTCAACAAGACATTTAAGGTTCATTTAAAAAAATGATCATCCTTTACAGAATTCTTTGCTCTTGGATTTCTTTCTTTCTTTCCCTTGCCACACAGCTGTCACTGGTGTAGGAGAAAGATTGGGGGGAGGGGAGGAGAAGGAAGCCCTGTTCAAATCGTGTCACGTAGCACTAATTCATCTGCTCTCATTAGAGGGAGCGAGGGACAGCGGTGATGGCCAAGAGCTGCACTCTACACATGACACGCGAACAGTTTGGGGAATAGAAAATTGCTTTCTCAGGAAGCCCAGCCAATTAAGGACTTGACCATATTGAATGTCAAGTGTTAATTTAGGTTTTTCTTCATTTTCCCAGTAGTAATGCGGGTCCTGTGATGAGCAAATACATGTCAAGTAAAAGTTGATTGCATGAAGGACCCGGGTATTATATGTCACTGACAAGTCACAAATGTACTGAAGTCTTTTAACCCCTTAGGTGAGTGAGGTGGGGGAGGGGAAAGGGGAGACAGGGATTAATGGTACCAATAGTGATTAAGAATGGATAGTTTACTCAGGGATAGCTTGGATGGGACAGACAGCAATGGTAATTCATGCAAAAACCAGGGATAGGACAAATCCTACTCTCAGGGCATAGAGGCCCTTGAAATGCATACAGTATGATTCTTTCCCATTGAAAAGATACCGCCTAGGATATATATTCTGTCTCCTAAGATTTTATGAAGAGGTTAAGTAGTGTATTCTATGGTCTTGACCTAGGAAATTCCTTTTTAATTATCTCCTCTGAAAGAAATAAAACACTCATTAAATAATGATACTATTTTGGACATTTTAACTTGTTGGCTTAGTGCAGCCATGAAAATTCTGGTTATTTTTACAATTTCAGTTTCTAATCAAGTATGCATTAAAAAAAATGACTGTGTAATGCTATGCCATAAAAAAAGATGCAGAACATAAGATTGAAAGAATGTTTGTTTTCTGTCATAAGAATCTCTGTTCGTGATGTTTAGCCAATAGAAACTGGTAGAAGGTCCATCATTGTCTTTCATTTCCTTTTGTGCCCAGTTATAGGAGGAAAGAGATTCAAGCTTCAGTGAGTGAGGTAACTTCGCCTTTTTTTAAACAAAATGTTGAACGTTGCCCATCATGTATAGCATCTCATTTCCATTCATCAGCATTTATTTACATATGAATGTCTCCAAAAGGAGAATGTCTGTTTCTGTTGCAGTTGTACTAGTTGCAAATAAAAATACCCAACAGTTTAAAATACTGCTTTTTATAGTTTGAACAGTCTTAACGTGAAACTCAGAACAGTTACAGTCCAGTCATTTGTGTTCTTCGTATGTAGACCCACTTTCCCCCTTCATATCTTTGAAGAAGTGATTGTAATTAAAACACTTTTTTGAAACTTACTCTCTTCTGTTTATTTCCCCACTTTCAAGACACTTGCTTTTGTGTGTTGACAGACCTTGCACCTTAAAAACTTAAGTCTGGTAATGCTTTAATTTTGGCAACAAAAATATCAACAGAATCTTTTACCCTCCCTCAGGTCAGAAACACTCTAATGATGCTATCATTATATTAAGAGTGAGCTAAATTTACATTAAGGAACAATTAGGCAACAATTCTAAGAATTTGATGTTTTGAAAAAACAGATTTTTCTTAAGGAAGGAACATTAGGGTTGGATGTACTATCAATTAACATCTCCCCTCCCTGTCACAAAGCTAACCAAATAGAATAAGCTTAGCCCTCCCTTCCCTTCCTATTTTGATAAGCTCTGTGTATGGAACTCGGGTGGCATGGTGAGAGTACTGTTTAATTACAATCCAATTGTCAGCAGCTTCTCTTCCGCTGGGTGTGCTGAGAGACTTAAGTAAGTTTCCGTAAAGTAAATTCTGATGATGGCAGCTCGGGTTGCTGATTCAAGTTATTCCTTCTCTTCTGTGTCACTTTTGACGGATGGTACCTAATGCAATCAACCACAGGCCAAGAAAGCCTTTTGGGGGGGGGGTTGCATTAGTAACTGAACCAGGAGTTCTTCTCCTCCCTAGATCTCTCTTTCCGATGCCCCCCCCCACCCCCGCCAGTACTTCAGCCCAGATAGGAAAGTGAAAATAACGGCAGTACTACCCAGGACAGGCTTTCCCTAAACCTCCTTTTCCCAGTGGTGAAGCTGAAGCTGCCTCCCTTTGCGTGCGTTTTTGATAAATTTAAGAAGTCAAATCGCTGACACAGATAGATAATCCAAGTGTATAGGGTGAAGAGTTATAAATTAACACATTATTCCCTCTTAATGTGAAATACTTGAGAATGCATTTTCTCAGTCCCCTGACATCTACCCAGTGAGGGCTCGCATTGTACTTTTCAAGTGGCATTGATTTGTTAAAGCGCTGAATTAGCATCTCAGGCCAGCTGCTTGATCCACTGTGCTGTTGTGGGGCTCCTATTCTGCTGCTCTCCCCCAGCCATCCCCTTTCTTCCTTCAGGCGCCCTCTTCTTTTCTCTCCTGTTCCCTGCTTCTTTCCAAGTCACTCCTCCCAGCACATTCCTACACTCTCTCTCAGCCTCCTTTTTGCTTGTTGCTTTTCTCTCTGCTTTCATCCCACACCATCTCCTTTTTTTTCCTTCTCTCCTCAATCCACATGTCTTTTATTTTTCATCCCTTTGCCTCTGAGGTTTGCCTTAACTCAGGGTTGGCGCCTGTTAACTGCCTGAGTGTGGGGTAGGGGGTGGTTGATTCAGTCAATCCTTGGCTCCAAGTTGAGAAGAATGAGTTAATGTATGTGTGCTCATGCTGCTTGTAATAGAAGTCAGTGAGAAAAAGCTCACCTGTTTTGCTTTCTAGAAATGAAAAGGTAGCTTACAAAACTTTTAAACTTGTATTTCTAAATGCCATTTCACAGAGTTAAGGCCTTTTTTTTTTTTTTTTTTTTTGGTTAGGGGAAAATGGTTATCACAGATTTGATCATCTCAAACACGCCTGCCAAAATAAGTTACTGTTTCTGTAAAACTTGGATTTTGCAACTTCTTGCATTTCAGTGAACTTACTGATATGAGTTTCTTTTCTAGCAAGTTCTATATTGTTGATATAGTTTCGTATAAAATATTTTTCATGGTGGTATTTGTACTATGCTATGGTTTCCTCATTGTGATTCATCACTGTATCATAGCAGTGAACACATTATAAAATTGGTTGACAATTTGTTGAGAAATAGAATAAGATGGATTATTGCTTTTTTGAATGATATAGCTCAAAATTCCAGAAGTCTTCAGAGGAAATTCATCACAATTGAGAGGATTTAACATGCCTCTTGCATGTTCACAGACCTTCACTCTTTTTTCTTTCTCTGGATCTTCATCCTAGATACTTTGGGATCACTCTTGATTAATTAGGTAGAAGCAAAAGAAGAAAAAAAAAGTATGTCTGGATTTAGATAGAAATTGTCTTTTGTAATTTTAATCTCATGTCTTGACTTGGTGCTGTCCAATTTTACTGGGTTTCCCAAAAAATATAATAATTTAGAATTTGAATATACATTGATAAGTCAGATAACTTGAAAAATTGTCTTTATTGCTGTGTTTTAATATAATTAAAATGAGTTTGATTTCATCATTTACATTTTGAAATGGAAATATTTAGCAAAGTTTCTGATAATCTTTGCTTCTTTGTTGGGTTGATCTCCCACCCTCTGTCCCCCAAGTAAAACAATCCCCCCCTTTTTTTTAAAGATTTATTTTATTTATTTATTTGACAGACAGAGATCACAAGTCGGAGAGCAGCAGGCAGAGAGAGAGGAAGAAGCAGGATCCCCACAGAGCAGAGAGCCCGATGCCAGGCTCGATCCCAGGACCCTAGGATCATAACCTGAGCTGAAGGCAGTGGCTTAATCCACTGAGCCACCCAGGCGCCCCTACCCCCCTTTTTAAAAGTTAATTGCTGTCCTCCTATCTAGAATTAGCACGGCTTGGCTAAGGTGAAGGGATTAGAATGACTTTTCAAGGCCTGATAATGTCTGTTTAAAGGAAAGAAAAAGAAATAAATCTTTTAACTAGGGCTTAAGACTAATTCCAACTACTAAGGAGACAAAAACGACGCTAAAGACGACAGTTTGGTTTTATTTTGTATGTGCATGTTAACTTGCTTAGAGATCATCATTTTGTATTTTAGATTGTTCTCTTAGATGAAGTAAGATGTTCTTCATTTGCTACTGAGAAGGGCACATGGCCTCACTCTAGGAGATTAAAGCCAGAACACCTTTTGCCTTTTATAGGGATAATTCACTGCTCACCTGGCTGTAGTTCAGGGTCAAGGGCAAGAAGGAGAGACTTGCTGCTTTTCAGACCTACTTGTGGCTACAGCAGAAAAGAGTAATAAAGACGAAATAATAGGGCAATGTTGAAAGTGAAAGTACCCCATGTGAAAATAGTTAATGATCAAAAAAAGGGAAAAATGAATAATCACAAAAGTAAAAAAAAAAATCAGGAAGGTACTTTAGTAGTGGAAGAGAAGTTGAGGATGAAGGAAAAAGGGATTTGGGGGGGCAGGATTATGGTATCTTGCAACTTCTAAAATAAAAATACTGTTGTGGTGTGATTGGTTATAAAGGACCAAATTGGCTTCACAGCAGAGTTAGAAATTAATTAAAATATTTTTAAACTTTTTAAAAAAATATTTTATTTATTTATTTGACACAGAGAGAGATCACAAGTAGGCAGAGAGGCCAGAAGAGAAAGAGGGGGAGGCAGCCTCCCCGCTGTGCAGAGAGCCCCATGGGGGCTCCATCCCAGAACCCTCTGATCAAGACCTGAACTGAAGGCAGAGGCTTAACCCACTGAGCCACCAGACGCCCCCATTTTTAAACTTTTAATGTTATTTAAATTTTTCATTTGTGGTAGAAAATTTTTCTTTGCTTCTTGGTCTGTCAGTTATGGTCCCTGGAAGGCAGAAGTCTCTGCACAAGTAATAAACCAATACATCTATAAATCTAAGGGTTTTTAAAATCTAATTTGTTATTTGTTTTGTGATAGTACCTTAGCCACATGAAATGGTTAAGATGTTTTTAGAATTTAACACCTTTGAGTTTTTCTCTAAGATTCTCAGGAGAAATCAGAATTATTTCTGTTTTTGTATTTTGTAAATCTAAATTAAATGTCACTTAAATGCGAAAGACCTGGCAGCTTTGATAAGTAGTCCCCAAAGCAAACCATTTTGTCGGTAATCATAACCTAATTATGAATGCAAATGCAAAGTTTGTTTTTTAAAAAGTCCTGACCAAACAAAGGAAAGAGAAAAGCAGACCACTCTGGGACACAGGGAGAAAGCATCCCCACACTTAAACCTAAGAGTTTCAGTGGTAGCAGTAATAATAAGAACTTTTGGCATCCTCCCAAGTCCTGTGGAGAAGGAGCAGCAAATGGCCTGCGCAGTCAGTGGTGGCTCTGCATAAGTTCCAGAGTGACACATGCATCACAAGCCGGTCACAATGCGAAGGGTCAAGGGTCATGTTCAAGAGCAGGGTGTTGCTGGCCTAAGCTGAGGAAGCAGAGGTGGCCCCTCTGTGCTCAGTGTGTGGGTCTGTGTACTGCTTTCCCGTCAAAGCTGGCCCGGCACGGCCAAAAAAGCGGTTCCTTGGCAGGGTTTAATGGCAGGATGATGTAGTCTGTTGTGACTAGTGCATTCCTTTCAGGTTAAACTAGGGAAATGGCATTGTGTTAAAATTCCAAGTCGCATGAATGTTTTATTGCCACAGTGCCTTTAGCCCTCTAGGGGAGTGTGTGTGGCGGCGGGTGGGGGTGGGGGGGTGACTTAGAGACTCAGGAACTATCAGAAGAACACTTCCCTTGGAAAATTTTACCCACCAGCGTGAAGCTGATTTGCTGTGATGGTCACTTAGAAGGGTTTCGCTTTTTCCTAAACTGTGGCTGTTAAAGTCTTGCCGTCTGGACAATTAACAGCTGAAGAAAATATGACAAGACACACGCAAAGAGGTTGGGAGATAGAGAGGAGGAATGCGCCTGCAAGGAGCTAAGCTGACTTCTTGTGTAAACTATCCGAGTGAGAGCCCCCTCCCCCGACCTTGGTCCCTGTCCCCCTCCCCCCCCATCCTCCTACCCACCCCTCCCCCAGGCTGTGTTTTGCTGTCTGCCTGAAGGCCAAGAGTGATCTGTTAACCTTGCACCACTGACTGGGAGGCCACTGCAGCTCATGGTACTGTATGTTACCATTACTACTCCCTCATTCCTTTCACTGGATGGTTTGGTTTCCTTTAAAAAATTTTTTTTTTATTAACCATTTCTCTGTAATAACGGTTTATATCAGTCAGAGGGATACAGTTTTGGAATGCAGAAGGTCTAGTTTAAAACAAAACAAACTTAAGTGTGGTGCTTGTTTTTTTTTTCCCCCTTGGCGTTTAGAAGGGGTACACTGAACCATTCTAATTCAATTGCAGGCAGAGGTTTCCAGTGTGATTTTAAATCGGGACGGTTTAAAAGATGCTAGTCGTCTGGGCTGTGGATCTTGTAAAGGGACTTTGTTGTGAAACCACTGCAACATCTTCAGGGTTTTAGGACATTTTCGGGTTTTGCAGTTGATTCAGATATATCCATTTTGTAGATTTTCTCCCATCCCAGACCCTCTCCAGGGGAAACTCCAGCCTTCTCATTCGCTATTCCAGTGGTTTTAGGCTTATAGTTAACTGAGGGTGTGTATGATTTGACTTCAGTTGTAATTGTGCATGTTACATATAACACTCAGGATTGCTTCATGATTTATCGGACTCCAGTTAATTTATAACAGATTAAAGCACGTGTGTGTGGAATAGCCTTCTGATTTTGCATTGTGACTTCATAAAATATTCATGTGCCCAATTTTTTCCCAATGAGTAGGAGAAATACAGATTTTCTTGGGCTTACCTAAGTAAAGGTACCACAGTAGTTTGAATCCTAATTTTGAATTGTCTTTCTGTTTCTTTTCACTTTCGAACCTTAATACTTACTCTGTTTCCATGGCTTTTGATGTATCATTTTCTCCTCAATAATGCGTATATATACATATATGGAGTTTTGTATGTGCTTCTGTGTATATGTGCACATATACTTTGATAACTGCCAAATAGGTAACCAGAAAAAAAAAAAAAAAGAAAACCAAACTTATAGAGTTGTTGAACTAAGGTGGTTTTCTCTTGGTAAGTTAATTTTTTAAATTGTTATATAATAGAAATTTAATCTAAGAATATAGTATGCAGAGTAAACCATGGGTGGATCTATGTGTCCAGTTAGAGTGTTTGGAGTACATGGTTTATATATTTCTGTAAAGTGATGATTTTGTCAAGATAGACTTCCTGTGTTTAATCAGATTAGTGCTATCTGTATAATGGGTTATTCTTTATAAACAGATTCATTCACATTGTTCATAGGAGGTTTTTTTTTTTTTTTTTTTTATAAAGATTTTATTTATTTATTTGACAGAGAGAGATCACAAGTAGGCAGAGAGGCAGGCAGAGAGAGAGGAGGAAGCAGGCACCCCGCTGAGCAGAGAGCCCGATGTGGGACTCGATCCCAGGACCCTGAGATCATGACCTGAGCCAAAGGCAGCGGCTTAACCCACTGAGCCACCCAGGCGCCCATAGGAGGTCTTAAACCCACAAGCAGTCAACTCTATAACAAAAGTCATGATTTGTATGGATGGGGCACTTCAAAGTTTACAAAATTGATTAGGTATTTTACCTTATGTCCTAAAAAATACTTGCATTAAGAAGAAGTATTATTTTTTTTTTACTTTGTTGGATTTAGTAAACTGATATTGGGAATTTTCTTGTGATTTTTGTTTTTAGTTCCAGATTCTAAAGTACAGTTTTCAGAAGACTATTAAACTTACTTTGTGCTAGAATTTTTCCCCCTTATAGCCAGTTTCAAAATTAATTCTTTATCTTAAATAGTACAAAAACTCCTTAACAGTGCCAAATTGAGAAAGAAAAAATTTGTCATGTACACTTAGAGTATCCAAAAATACAGTTGTTATCCCATTCATGAGAGTAGTTTTTGATTATAAAAAGGATGTTGTGTTTTTTTCAAACTTATCCAATTTGATTAACTAAAAATTTCCCTCATAATCCAAGGGGGAAAGAGTAGAATTAGTACAATATTATGTCTCCCTAATAAAAAAAATTAAAGTTGGTTTAGGATTTTTTTCCCCCTAAGAATCAAATTTTGTTAATAACAATATTTGTTGTCTCAGCATTTTTCTGTTCCCATTGGACCCAGTGTTAGTGTTTGGTATTGTAGAACTCGCCAGGGCAGAGCGGAGGGAATTAAAAGATGGGACCTGAGTTCAGATTCAAATATTGCAATTTATTAGTCTTGGAACCTTGGATAAGTCACTTTAACTCTAGCCTTTATTTTCTTCAATTCCAAAATGGGGAAAAGAACAGTTAGCTTGAGACTCTGTCAGGAAGATGAAATGAGAACACATGTGAAGCTTTGGTACCAAGTAGGTATTGAGTAAACTATTAGATCCCTTTCTTTCAGCTTGCCCTGGGAGGCTTGAATTTGGGGGAACAATGAGGTAAATTTAAATAAAATGTTTTAATTTCTTCGTTTAAAAGAATGGAGAGATGAGGAATTGAAGGACAGTTTTTCTTTTTTCCTTCTTTCTTTTTTAAATTTTTTTTTGGGTTGAGAATCCTCTTGTGTCATCCATTAGTCTTGCATTTTCGCCACTCTGCACAATTCTCACCAGGTTGGCCTTCGTCGATGTCAGATGTTGCTGTTATTTCTGTGATGTCAGTTACGGCTAACTGTAGACTGGAGGCAAAGCTGGCAAATTCTCCTGAGTTCTGTATACTTTCGTATCATCAGTTCTGATCATGTGCCTGAGTGGAAGCTTCCTGCCTTATTATACTTATTATCATTAGCATTTGGTAGTAGAACTTGAAGTTTGATTAACTTCAAGGTTAAGACCCCAGCCTGTATACCTGGCTTTTTGAATATTCCCTGGTATTCATGGAATTAAGATCACAGGAAAGCCAGTTGTGTTTATACCTCTCGGAATTAAACAGAATAGTAGCAAGCTACATACATGGGTATTGTGCAATATTTCATCTTCATTTCTAGTCATGCACAATGCTTTCAATGTAGCTAAGGGCTTGAGAACTATTTGTTGAGCAAAATGTGCTTCTTTTAGAGCTTTTTAATCCTGGATTATGTTTTATCAAAGGTAATTGTGTTCTCCTGTGTAGTACTTTAATATTGTTATAGATGACCTTTGATTAACATTGTTATTTTGCTTAACATCTAGTTTCTTTTAGCCAATCCTACTTTGAATGTACTGCATCTTCAGATCTAAAATAAATATTTGGCTTAGCGTTTATTTTCACCTGTTACTAAGAGTAAAAGAATGAGGATTAAAAACTAATAACTTCACTGCTATCTCTTAGCTCACACAGTGTACTAGACTTGGTACCCATGCTATCTCATTCAGTTACTAAAATGCGTTCAGGACAGGTACACATATTTTTATTTTACAGTTGAGGAAATAACAATCTAAAATCTGTACCCAACAAAATTAACTCCAAAGTCTTTGCTTTTTCTTCTGTCTCATTCATTATCCATCTGTAACTCAAGCCATTGACTAAAAAAGAAAAGAAAACAAAACAAAACAAAAAACAAAAAAAACCTCTATCATTGTAGAATCTGCTAGGATTTTTCTTTCAAATTAAATTTTATAGGAAAATCAATATATAAAGCTGACAAAAATCAAAGGTGCTCTAGATGGAAAGGGGTACAGACCGAGTCCTGTCTTTTAGGCCTTTACCAGAAATCCACGGACTGACTGATCAGAAAATCAAAGCGTGATACTCCCACCCTCCTCAGCTTCCCTATTTTGGAGTTAAGGGTTTTATTTATCCTGAGTGTGGAGGTGCAATTATGGGGAACTCACAGGAAAATCTAATCTCTGAATAATTTTAAAAGAGAATATATGCCTCTTACATAAGAGAAAAATAGTGTAGGTTAATGCCAATATAAAAAAAAAAGGTTATGTTATTGTACAGCTTTCACATATTAATTTTCAGGGCCCCGATTTTGTTTAATCCATAGCATTGAAATAATTTTGCTGTGGGAAAAGTCATTAAAAAAAAAAGTCACAGTTTTCTGCCTAACTGGAGACCATGTCTACAAACACATCCAGGTTCTACTTAAGGATGAAAATATTAAAAACTTTTTGTGCTTTATATAATGATATAGCATATTTGTAAAAATATTACGCATATCATATATGTGTAAATGTGAGGGTGGAGAATATGGATATATTTAACTCTGAGAAAATCATGCAGAAAACACGATTTTAAATAAATTATGTAAAGCAAATTAATTGATGTGGTCATTCTGTAATACCTTTATAAACTAGGAATTTCAAATGTTCTAACTTGTTAAATTTATACTGGAATTTTATCTAGTACATCATTAGATATGTAATTTCTGTTTCATTATCTAGTATGGTGGGAAAAGTCCAGACTTTCGAGGCAGATTTTTCTGCTTTTCAATTTCCTTCGTGTGACTTTGGAAAAGTTCTATAACCTCTCTAAACCTCAGTTATTTAACTTACAAAGTGGGGCTTCGTACTCATGCCTGGATCATATGGTATAGAGAGAGGCTGAGCTGAGTTGGTTGTTACTAGCAATTTTGCCCTCTGTTCTTGTGGTTAGCTTTTAAGACTATGCACTGTTAACTTAGCATCTCTTTGTCAGTGGTGCTACCCGGTTCTTAATACTTGTGTCATGTACATCCTTGGCCTTTTTCATTACCAGTTTAAAAAATACATGTGCCAATATTGCAGAAGCTTACTTTTGTTGAGGAAAATGAAGATGGAGAAAAATCTCTCCTTTCTTACTCTTCACTGAGAATCAGCCACTGAGCAGCATAATTCTAAAATCTTACGTGGCTTTTGGGTACTTTATGAACCTTTTTATGGTAACCCAGAAGCAAGACACTGATTGAATTAATACATTTCCATTCAGGGGACTATTCTGTTAACCTCTCTTCTTCTTCCTAACTCATGCATCCTTTTGCAGGGGACTTTTTCCATCCAAAACTGAGGTTGTCATATATAGTGGGAATGCCAGTGCCTAGATGTGCAGGTTATTAGTAAGCCTAAGAGTATTTTTGTCTTTAAAACAAAGAAAAAGGAAAAATTAAGACAGCAACACCAAAACCAGAAGCCTGCCCAAACTGAAAGATTAAAAACAAACAAACAAAAACAAAATCCCAAACCCAAACCCTAGTACTTTATAAAATGTGGAATGTAAACTTTGCGCTTTGATTTTAATTTTTTTTTAAGAATTTATTTTTTATTTATTTGACAGACAGATCACAAGTAGGCAGAGAAGCAGGCAGAGAGAGAGGAGGAAGCAGCCTCCCCGCTGAGCAGAGAGCCAAATGTGGAGCTTGATCCCAGGACCCTGGGATCATGACCTGTGGGGAAGGCAGAGGCTTTAACCCACTGAGCCACCCAGGCACCCCCTTGATTTTAATCTTTATACTTAAACTTTTTTTTTTTTTTAAACATCCTTTGTGTAAAGGATACATAGTCATTTGTGTGGATCTGATTAAGTAAACAACAAAGGTATCTGAAAAGCTGCCACCAAGGAAACATTTTATTAACATCTTTTTAGTCATTTCTTTATTACTTCATTTGGGTGTGCATGCAAACATAGGGATAGGTATTAGCTGCATAAAAGGATTATGGATATCTGACTTGCGTTTTAAATTTTACTCATCCCTGTCCTAGATACCTTTTTATGTCTATAAATCTAGATATCCATCATAATTTTTAACAGGTTTCTAGTAAATCACTGTACCATAATTTATGTAATAGGTCCTTGGTTTGTGGACATTGAGGCTGTTGCCGTCTCTTTTCTTTTAAGAGGAGTGTTGCTTCAGTATGAACACTCTTGTTTGCACTTTATCCTTATTTCCTAAAGATGAATTTTTAAAACATGATGTTGCTGGGGAAAGAGGTATAATTTTGTACAGTCTAAAGTGAGTTGGTAAACCTTTTCTATGAAGGTCTGTAGAGTAAGTATTTTAGGCAGTCAAGTGGTTTTGTAACAACTATCCTCTTTAGTCTTTGTAGACACAGTTATAGACAATATAAAGGAATAGGCGTAGCTGTATTTCAATAAAGCTTTATTTACAAAAGTAGATCACAAGATGGCAGTTGCCCACAGGCTGTAGTTGCCTACTCCAGGCTTGAAACAAAGGAGACACTGATTGGGGATGGGGATTTATCTCCAGCTGGCTGTCAGCCACTTTCAGAGTATCTTGGAAATGTGTTCTTCTCTCAGGGCAGTGTAATGGGCTGATTACTTTCTTTCTAGGTATATGGCAATCAATACATGTTTTAAAGAGCTTATTACGGGAGGTTTTCATACCTGCTGCTTCAAAGCCTAGTAAATTTTATTTTATTTTATTTTTTTTTTTTTAAGCCTAGTAAATTTTAAAGGAAGAGGCAGAATTTATCATTCTGTACTTTAGATTTCAGCATATGTTGACAACTTGCGGGGCAGAGAAAATTCTCTCACGCTTCTGTTGCAGGGAAAGTGTTGTACATTTTCTCATCTCTAGAAGATTGTTGTGATGGAGTCAGGTTTTAGAGGTATCCTGAAGTATGCTGGAAGGAGAGTCCAGCAAGAGAAGTATGATTTCCATAGAAACATACCACAGTCAACAATGTGACATGGAATTAGTTACTGAACTTTTACAGGCTAAGTTATACTCAGAAGAATGTTCTGTGCATAAATAGTAACCTCCTTGCATCTTGAATTTCTATATAAATTAGGAATTATTGGCCCTTAACTGCCTTATGGGTGTTTGTTGAGGATCTAGTGGAATGAAGATACAGTTAATGCAGCATTGGCTTACTGGTGCCACTATGAACTTTGAGAGATTTATTTATTATTTACGTTGCATGTATTTGTGGATTGTCTGCTGTGTGTGTATAAAGCAGTGTGGTGCTGGCTCTAGGGGAATACAAAGTTCAGTTCCTGCCCTTAAGGAAAGAAAAACATGTATTTACTCTCCAAAGTTGTGTAGTGCTGAGATCCCTGAGGATGGTGGAACACTGGGGAGGAGATCTCTTCTGCCTGGGGCTATCAGAAAACTTTATGAAGTGGCATTGGGAAATAGAAAGATTTTCAAAAGTGGAATGCAGGAGAAGGTAGTCTAAAAAGAGCAGCATGCAAACTATGTCAAATTAGAAAAGTCCAAATCAGTGTTCAGGAGAGATCCAATAGTCTAATTAGACTGTCTGTTAAGCATTTGTCATGAACGAGGAGGAAGAGATAAAGCTGGAAAGGCAGGGTAGAGAACTAAGCTGCAGAGGGCTTGGAAGGAACTTTAATTGGTAATTTGTGGGGAGCTCTAAACATCATCTAGGAGAATATGTTTGACAATTGGAGTGGCGATATATGGCACTGGTTGGTGAGTGTGAAATGATAAAGGTGGTATTACCACTTAAGGGTTATGGCAAAGGTCTGAGCGTGCACTTGTTAGAAATGTTCTGGAAGGAGAAAATGTTTGGTGCTGGGGTGGTAGCTGAAGAGCTTGGAAGGGAAGAATGGATAAGCTTTCAGTAGACCCATATACTGGGTTTGGGGAAGTAAAGAAGAGGCTTTTAATCCTGTTCTGAGACTTTGTTAATGAGATTATGGTGATAACATTGCAAAAGACAGCAAAGTTGGGGAGAGCCCTGTAATAAAGATAGGATTGCAGAGAACCCATTTGCTTTGCTTGTTTAGCTCTACTAGGAGCTTGAAAGTTGCAGGACTAAAATTCATAGGAAAGGTAAGGAATAGGGAGGGATTTTGGAACACTTCTTCTAATGGTGGTCTGTGAAACCTGGGAAGAGCATCACAAAAGGAAACCTGTAGAGAGAAAATGGTATTTTACAGCATTACTTATCGTTAGGTGAGTTGATGATATAAGTAGCTCTATCTTCATGTGAGGCTTCTAAGACCAAAACCCAAAAAATCTTGTGTTTTATCATTTATAATGCATTCTGTTGTCTACTAAGCTGCTGCTTTTAGCCTCTAAAGCCACTAGATTTTAGGAGTAAAGTATGTTTGAAAAAATACTTTGTAAGATTCCCCAAGGAAAATATAAGAAACTCCCTTTTACTTTCTCTTCTCACCACTTCCTGAGACCCACAGTAACAAAGAACTGCCCTTGGTAGGAGGCATTTAGGTTCACTTTTCACCTGTCTAGTACAGAACACTGCAGTGTTTCATCTCCCCTAGACCTTACCCCAGTTAGGATCAGTGTACTTGGGATAGGGCAGGGGCTGTGGTTAGCGGGAGGGTGGGCATTCTGTAGAAATGAACTTTGTATGTTGTTGTATGGTTTCTCTTTTTAGCCTGGGATCCTTACCAGGCGTGGAGGGGTATTGTGTAATACACAGTATGACTTACATCTGAATTGGGAAAGTTTTCAGTGAATGAACAGCAAGCCTCAATCTGCCTTCCATTTCCTTTCTTATTACCTGTGTTCAAACTTTGCATGCAAAGAAAACCATGTTGATTCATTGATCTTCGGCATGCTACATTATAAACTCTGGCCACAACGGAAAGGCTCCCTGGGCTCTCCTGTTTACAGCAGTTGGAATTCCTCTGGTCTCTTGCTATAGTTTGTGGCTTCCTTCAGCCTCACTCTTCATAGTGAGTCAAAGTCCTGTCAAATGGGGTAAGGGGCTAGTCCAGAGGAATCTGTATCTCTAGACGACTACTGTGCATTAAATCTAGTTTAAGTGCTCTTTGGATTTGTCTCTTAAACCATGGATGGCTACTAAAACTGTTTTTTTTGTTTGTTTGTTTGTTTTTTTAAACATAATAGGTTTAAGGTAGGTGATTTACTGGGTAACTTGAGACATTGAGTTTTTGGGGAGTAATATTTATTTTCTCACTCACTGGCAGGTAACACATCCTTCTATCTTACATCATCCCCAGACTTCCTTTTCTTCTTTCTCACATACATTTCTCTCTTTAGTATTGCTAAAGTTAGGAAGAAAAGAAACCCTTTGGATTGTCCCATTTTGTGCCTCTGATGAAGTAAGAGCAAGTAAAATGTACCTATTTTCTTCAAAAGTGAACTTTTTTCTTTAAAAAAACAATGCCTGGGGCACCTAGGTGGCTCAGTGGGTTAAGCCTCTGCTTTCAGCTCAGGTCATGATCACAACAGAGTGCTGGGATCGAGCCCCACATCGGGCTCTCTACTCAGCAGGGAGCCTGCTTCCCCCCCCCCCCTGCCTGCCTCTCTGCCTACTTGTGATCTCAGTCTGTCAAATAAATAAATAAAATCTTTTAAAAAAAAAATGCCACTCCCTCAAAAAAAAAAAGAAAGAAAGAAAGAATTCAGTGACTTGGTGATCATTATTCAAAATAGCCTCTTTCTCCTCATTAGAGATCCTCATTCTTGATCCCTGCGGAGAAACAGGGAAGAAAGCTGAGTTGAACAAACCCAGTGACTGAGTTTGAGGGTACCTGGATCATTTTAAAGTTCTTTTAGTTTAAACGCTGAAGTTAATATCTATCCCCAAATCATTTTCTTCTGATGTTTGCAGCATCTGTGGAGTTGGACAGACCACTGCTCAAGTGGCTTGCTTATTTTGGCTTTTCCCCTTAAAAGTCTCCTTTTCTGACTTTCCATCTCTTCTTTAGAGTAAGATTTTTGGGACATCCTGGAATTTATGCTGTGCGTGCTGCTTTCCTCTCCTTCACCACCCACCCCCCGCCCCCCGCCGCTTTTTATAAGAGACATATATTTTCTACAACTAACTTATCATCTAGAGAGCTTTTGCCTTTTCAGTTCTTTTTTGACATTCTTATTTATTTATGCTAGTGATTCTCATACCTTAATGCTCTCAGCATACCTGGCAGGCTACCGTAAGCAAATGGCTGGGCTCTACCCCTGGGTTTTGTCACAGTGGGTCTCGGGCCTTCAGTCCTATGGGCATTATAGACAAGTTCCCGGGTGGTGCTAATAATGTGCGTTGGCTGAGGAGTATACTTTGAACCACTGACCCAGACTGTTGGTTTTATCTGTCAGTTTATTGTTTTGTTCAGTTTTGTGGGTGTTTTTTGTTGGTTTGTTTCTTTCTTTTTTGCCCCCAAAGGGTAGAGGTTCTTCAGATTTTATTCAGCTATGTTCCCTGGAAGGTCCTTTTTTCTAAGTCATAGGTCAAACCACTAGCATGGAAGAAAACTCAAAAAAGTGCTTTATGTTTTAATTGTGAAGGGCTTCATTGGGGCAGGAGTGGCAGAATATGAGTCCTTCCCCCAGTGAAGATGGTATTGGTCAGTCTCTCAGAACTTACACAGGTCTTTCTAGTCTTCCTCAACACAACATTCTAGGAAGTCTTCTGAAAGTTGATTGACCTGGCCCCTAATTGAGACTAATTGAATAGATATTATTTTTTAGTTTTGCTAATTGCTTACATTATTCCTTTGTTACTTGAGGTTTACTTTTCCTCCTCCAAGATCTGTTCCTTCTCTGTCTCAAACTTCTGGGGCTCTATGGGAGTATGTGCTAGGAGGGGGGTGGGGTGATATCTGGGGAAGTATCATTTACCTACACTGTGTCCCTACTGCATGCTCAGTTAGGTGCTTTATCTGTGTCATCTCCTTCAGCCTAGCGAAACTTACACAGTAAAAACATAATTATTTCCATTTTATAGATGTAGGAAACAAGACTTTAAATTGGTATTTTACTGATCGTCTTTGCAAGTCCTGCCTTTGAAGTTAAAACAGAAATCTAACGCCAAAGCCAGTGGAATTTTTCATATTACTTGTCTTTAGGATAGTTGGAGTTGAGCTTTGAGGACAGAAATAAAATTAATGTGAGTGTATATAAGCATATTTGAAATTTTAGGGGTACCTCCTCGGTGGCTCATTTGGTTAGGTGACTGACTTCAGCTTAGGTCCTGAATGCAGGGTCTTGGGATGGAGCCCTGTTCCCCACTCAGAGGGAGTCTCCTTGTCCCTCTGTTTCTCCCTGAATAAATAAATAAATAAGTGAATAAATAAAATCTTAAAAAAAAAAGAAATTTCACTTAATGTTGCTTGTCAGATTTGGCATTGTATGTTGCCTGTCAGCAACAATTTGAGGTGTTCAATTTAAAAAATACGCAATTACAAAAATGATTGTAAAACCAGTTGAAAATAATCAGATTCTGTCTTTTTCTTTCTCAAGTATAAAGCCGGCAAGTTACAAATAACTTCATTCACATTTAGACCCATGTAAAATAAAAATTGGACAAACAAGCAAACTCATGGTAGAAGGCTTTTCTCATAGAACACTAGCATGGTAGTTGAGGGTACTTTGTCTTAATTTCAGTTCTGTTCAGTTTATCAAATGTGGGGGAGGGCTGTATTGATGGTCATCAATACAGCCCTCCCCCACATTTGGTTTAAAAAGAGTTTTCTGGTTTAAAAAGAGTATGATAGAAATTTTCTTTTCTTACTTGTCCGATTCTGGAATTAATAAATACTATATGTGTAAAGTCCTTTGAGGTCTCTGGAAGAAAGATTCTATGTAATTTCAGCATTATTCATGGGCCATCAGGCTCCACAGGGGGTCACCAGGAAAGAGAGGGTTTTTTTTTTTAACCTTCTATTCCACATTTCACAGTATAAAAACAAGCTATTGTTGTTTGTGGTTGTGAAAATCTCCTGTAATTGTACCTGCAGAGGTTGCTCCTATGGCAGAGCCTAGGGCCTCCAGCTCACCCAGGAGGACCAGCTCCCGAGGCAGAAAGAGAATGAACCCCTAATTTAACACTACCTGGCTTCTGTGAGGACATGTGCCCATCCCGCAGTAATCCTGTGTGTCTGTCAACCTGTTGAGTAGCAGAATCCTTCCTTGACACTTTTCTGCTCCCTCCTCTCTGATTTGATCCTGTAGCTCATTATTCTGGTCTGACTCGAGAAGGGACTGTCCTCTGTCCTACTTCATTCTCCTATAATAGATCCCTCATCATTACCATGTTCCTGTTGTTACACCCTGCCTCATCTAAGGCCTCTGTAAGAATAAAGCATATTTCTGGCCATTCTGTATTTGAGACTGGATCAATACAGTTTAGACTCACCAGTTACTTTTTGATGGTTAAGTAGTATTTTGATTCCGGAGCTGTAGCTTCTGTATACTTGTCCCTTCTGAGTCTTAGCCTGGGGTTCCATGGCTGAGTATGATTAGGCTCGGAATGTTGTCTTTAGGGAAATGGTAGCCTGAAAAATTAAGATAGACATTATCTGCACATCCAGTAACTTAGTTCATTTTCCTGTTTTTCAGTTTTTGTATTCATTTATTTTGTAGCAGTGTTCAGTGTGCATCTTCATCTTTATGGCGTTGGGTAATTAATTTATTTCTTTCTCTGCTCTTTTCACAAGAGCTCATGACTAGCTTATTGCCAAATCTATTTCACTTAATGGTCTTCCTGAATTCTTTGTGTTATCTGAGTAATTTTTCCTCTTGCTGCTTGGCATTGTCTAACCACTGAAATGAGACTGAAGTTCTAATCAGTGCTTGCTCTGGCTTGGAGGGTGACAGAGCTTCTACCTAGCCGCATCCCTCCATCCTCTGATGGGACTCTTTTTGGGTTCTCTCTCTCCCATTCTCTGCTTCTTAAAACAAATTTTGTCTCTTCACTCTTTTAGGAGTTTTTCATGGGTTCAGATAATTTCCCTCATCCCTGCAACTGCTAGACTGAAGTCACCAAAACACATGCCCTTCAGAACTGATCCAGGCTTATGACCAGCTGAACTGGAGAGTCTTGACCTGACATGGAAGTTAGTTTGTTTATTTAGGCTCTGACTTTTATAGTGCCTGTGAGGCAAATGGCTACCTGAAGGTTGAATGTTTAACAATAAAATAAAGTTTCAAATGGGCCCTGACTCTACAAGAAGCATCCCTGACTGTGTAATCGCTTTTCTTGGTAACATGTTTCTATTCTCAGGTTGTCATTTCTGTGACTCTTTGTTTCTTCCATTGTCCCCTTCCTTACACACACCTTGTACCTCGTTCAGTTTCAGTTATTCTGAGTATTAGCTCCCGTCGTGGGGCTTTTTCAGACTTCTTTTCAAAAGTCTGGCCCTTAATAGTTTATAATGTGTGATCTTAGTAAACAAAGAACTTGTGTGTGTGTGTGTGTGTGTGTGTGTGTGTGTGTGTGTGTGTGTGTGT
>NC_081565.1:51506866-51562238 GCF_022355385.1 Mustela nigripes
AGGAAGCCTGCCATATTTCCTCCCTGCCCCACAGAAAATGTGTTTTCTGGAAGCCCTTTTGACACTGAAGTGAATGCCCACTGGCCCTCCCTTGCTGAATTCCCCTGAGAGGGGAGAAAGGGGGAGAGAGAGGGAGGCCTTTATGCTTGTTGTCATATCTTTTGTTTCTGCTGATTATACACAAAGTAAGTTGTAAATAGCTCTCTCACACACCATGATTCCTTTGAGGTATGTCCTGGAGAGTAGATATGCACTCAGCTTCTGCGTTCCCTGGGGATTCTAGAGGGTTCCTTTCAAAGCCTCCTGCTTCCTGTTACAGCAATAGCAAAATGAAATTTAGCTGAGTACTAGACAATTACTATCCCATAATTAAACCTGTGGCATACTTTCAGAAATAGTAGCTAGTCGGTTTAGTATTTTTTATTGTTTTTAACTTAAATGTTTTTATTTCAAAGCAAAATATAGTAAGATGCAAAAAGAACAAAAAATAAAAGTCCCCTAGTCTTATAGCTACTCAGAGATTTAAAAAAAAAAAATCACTGAAACATTTTGTGAAAATCATTGTAGAGAACTTTATTTTAAAGTATGGCGTCAAAAAAGGCACTTAACACTGGCATGAAGGAAAGCAAATGAAATTGGAGTTCCCCAAACCAATTTAAATTTTATATTCCAGAGAAAACGGTGGTGAGGTACATACCGTATTTTATTATCTGAAATTACACTGGAGTGATAATAAGGGGCTAGACAATTTATGTCCGCTGTATCTGTCAGTCATGTTTTTGATTGTTTCTAGCTAGCTGTCTCACTACTGAGGCTTCTAAATCAAAAGGCCTAATGGTCTAGGTGTGCAGAATTATAACTAATGAGGTTATCAACTTTTATATCCTTTGTTTTTTCCTTGGTACATTTTGATGAATTAGGAAACAGAGCTTGCTTTCCCCTTAAATTTTTTTTCTTTATCTAATACTGCCACGAAATATAGTGGGCAGGATGGGAGAGGACATCGTTAGACAGTGAACCCAGTAGTACAACTGGGCAGTTTTGTTTTTAGTCTTAATTTCCTCATCTTTAAAATGCCGAGGCCCATTTACCTGGATTCTGATGGATTTTTTTCTGCTAAGAAACCCTAGGATTCTAAGTTTGAGAGTGCTAACTCACATCTCTAGTGTAGTTCTTTTTATGATTTGGATAACTGTAACATTTTAGTAGCCTGGCACTGTTTCCTTTCAACTTATTCACAGACCTTTTTGTTTTCTCTCAGAAACTGTGTATTTCTAAGTGTCTGAGGTTGTAATCGAATGTAATTGTCGTTGTTTAACTTTCCCCTTTTCTCTCAAGAGTGTTTATAACATGCATTTTGTGGGGTGGGGAGTGATGTAGAGGAACTAGAAACCTAGTATTGGTGACCCGATCTAATAATGTTAAGGTAAGCGGGAATTTGTTTTGTGTACATAAAATAGAGTATTACTTACACTTGATTTGCAATGTATATATACTGACTCACAGAATGTGCTTTCATCAGTTAAGTAGCTACATTTATTGAGGTTTTATAAGAAGCTGTGGGGGGGGGTTTGTTTTGATATGGAATATTCAAAGATTAATTTTTTCCCCAGTTCTTCTATTGCACCGTAGGGAGAATTACTGTTGCAGAACTCATTAGTGCCCCTCCATATGTCAGCTGAGGGGTGGCGTCAGGCAGCAGCCTGGGTCTGTGTGTGCCACAACACACATGCACTGCGTCCCTGCTCATCTTCGTGCCCCATTTCTCTCTCATGCCTCAAGTTTGAGGATAATTTCATGATGCCTATGTTGCCCTAGGCCACAGAGCAAGTGGTAGTTCTTGATAACACACTTTCTCCACCTCCTCTGTCTTTTTTGTAATTTCTTTCATTTGAAATAGCAACACATGCCTTTAGAGTGGAAGCCGCTAAGTACAACTTTTGCATGTTTTTCATCAACTTCTTTGAATATCTTCTCAGTCTTCTCATTTCTTAAGTTTGGTTATTGCAACTTTCTAGCATGGAACTCTGAGCTAGTTATTTACCTACTGGAAGCTTCAGGGTTGTTGTTGTTGTTTTTCCTTCTTTTTATTTTTTCCCTCCCATTTGTAAAAGGGAGATTCTCATATCCTGTAAGATGGTTGCAAGGGAAAAAACCGGGTCAGTCCATGTGTAAGGTGCCCACATGGTGACTGGCACATCACAAGTACTCAGTAAACATGACCTCTCTCGCTTCCCCTCTTGGGCCCCACTGTGAGATATGTGGATGAAGAGCAGTTAAGTTCAAGACAGATGATAATCTGTCCATGTTACTTTATGGATGTAGGTGGGTAAGAAGAAAGAATGTGAGACTTAAAAAGAATAGGAGAATTGGTCCCCAAAATGTCCAAAAAATTGAGTGCTTTTAAAAAATATTAGTAATATTCACTGGTAAACTTGCAAAGTGGACTTTATTGAAAATTGTTTAAATTTAGAGAGGTGAATTTGTGGGTTCAAAGAAAGAGTAAAATGACTTCTAAGGCAGCACACTTGGCTGAAAACTGATCTCTGAACAAAGAAAATTGACTGGCACAGATGATGGTAAGTGGGGTTAAAGCCCAGAACAAAACAGCAAAGGTGGGCCTTGATAGGGAAAGAAGACAGGTGGGACGAAGCTGATTGATGGAATGAGATTATGAAAAAAGATAGTTGTATGATTAATGAAGATAGCGTGTGTTTGCAAATTTTGAGTAGTGATTCAGAGAACTTTTTTAAAAGGCAGAAAACAGGTTTAGATGGAATCTAAATCCTTTTGTCTTTATCTCAGAAAAATCTAAATTGAAATAAACAGGTAACAGGAGGTAGTATTTTGGGATGAGATAGACTAAGTTAATATAGATTTGAAAGGGAATCTTAGTGGCTTTCAGTATAGAATTTTAGATATAGAGAAACATTCTAAATTTATAGCTGTTTTGTTAGCATTTTTATTATTGGAACAGACATAAAATAAGCCTGTTAAAATTTAGAGATAGTAAATAATAAATATTGATAAAGTCTGTCTGTGCTAACTTATACCATGAATAGGAAAAATAAATTTGAACAGGTATTTTACAGTGGAAAGGAACTTTAGACATTAGAAAATATGTTCTTCATCCTCCTGTAAGAAAATTAGAAAAGGGAGAAAATGTCACCAATGTCAAGCAGAGATTCTATGTTCCTTTTCCTCTGTACTTTAACTTTCTTTCCTCCTTCCGTCCCGAGATATTTAGTAAATGCTTGCTTTGTGCTACATGCTGTGGATACAAGGGGGAATAAAAATTTTGTGGATCTTTTCTTAGAATTTGCCTTCTGGTAGTTAATAGACTTGGTTACATGCTATTTGTAACATATTTGACATAGTAAGTGTCAAAAACCAATGAAGCCATGCTGGCCTGTTGCATATCTGCAGTTGGAATGTCCCTGCTTCTGTCTAGGACAGATGTGTTTGTGTGCAATTCTTAGCAGCCTCCACACCCAGCATCTAACTTGGCCATATTCCCCCAGGTTCCAGTGGCATGTGCTGGCAGAGTGCTGGGTGCAGACTTCTGCCCAAACCTGGAGGAGCCAGACCAGAGGCTGGAAGTCCAGGTTGGAGTCTTACTGCTTTATTAGTTGGGGGTGGTGTGGCAAAAACAGTGGTTCCTGAATGTCTGACATGGATACATCAGTGTCATCAGGAGATGGACAGTTGTAGAGATAGGTTTAAAGGAAGAACCAGGGTGGCATGTGTGCCACAAAAAGTCCTTTTTAGGCTAAATTGTCTGTAACTGGAAATAGCTCATTTATTCATCCAAGAAATGGTATATACTGTGGTAGGTGAGAACATGTTTTCTGAAGGCTGGCTGCCTTGCTTTACAAAAGTTACTGTGAGACACTTGGCAGAGTCACTCAGCCACACTGGGCTTTAGCTTTCCCATCTGTAAAATGGGGACTTGCCACCGAAGGTGATTATGAGGACTGAATGTTGTAACATCTACCTAGCTGGTAGCATAGGGCCTGGCACATAAGAGACCCTCAGTAAAGACTAGCTCTTATCTTTTAAAAGCATTGTTATCATGTGCTTGGTTGCATGATGGTCTCACAGCTCAGCAGAACAGAAGCCTTTGGGCACTGTACTAGAAAAGTATGATTTAATGGTAACTATCTTCCCTTTTCATGTATGGAGAGATATGTCCTGGGATACAATATTAAGTTCTTTAGTCAAGTGAAAGTATTTATTTGGAATTCAGCTCATGTTACGTGGTCTTGGGATATTAGAAGTAATTCGGTATTTCATAGATAAGAATATAAGTATGACACGTAGCTCAAAGACCTACCTTTACTCTGTGTGCCATGTAGTATTTAAGAAATGTGTGTGCTACTAATGCAAAAATACTGGATGAAGTTGTCACATGGATGGCATCCCTAGCATGAGCAAACACGTGCTATATTTTTTTCAGGACCTGCATTTGGCATCATTTTCTAAATTTTCAGACTTACTGGATGAGCATGGTGAGCTTGGTTTTAAAGCATTTTTGCTGATTTAGACACCTTGCATGAGAAAGGAAAATAGTTTTAAAAATTGACTTCTTCGCAGTTGGAGTGAAGGTGGAAGTGGTGGTAGGAGGAGGTTTCCGTTTTTATGGTACTGAAGAGTGCACTGTCTCCTGCACACCTGCTCTTGGCCTAGGGAAGACCATCTGAGCTGTACCACAAGCTGGTCCTGTCTGGGTGGTGCATGGCTACAGTACAACAGAAAAGCAGGTGTGACACATATGAGACATGATCATGTATTTCCCAGTTTTCGAAAGTGAACAGCTTGTGCGTGACACATAAATGCAGAGTGATGGAAGACTTTTCATGGAGAGTGGTCTGATCCTTGACCTCTCTGGGTAGGACAAGTGATGTTCTTCAAACACATCACCTGGAATGGTCTGTCATGGTGGTTGTTGGATAATCTGTTTGGGAACCTTGAGTTATGAAGCGAAAAGCAATGGGTTTTGCAGATGTGACTGTGTGAAATAAAACTGAAAGAGACCAATGGAGAATATTATTTTAACATACCAAGAGAGAAGATGATGTTTACTAGTTTACATGAAACCCTGGTTGTAGGTAGTTAAAACATTTGTAGAGTTGACAATTCATCACGGTCCTTGTGAAGAAGACCAAGCCCCTGGGCAAAGAAATGACTCTCATTTTATTGGACTCCTCCGCTTGCAACACCATTTTGGCAGACTGAGTGGAAAGGTTGAATGTGTTCAAAGAGTCAAGTGTGGTGAATTGGTGCATTAACTGGGACTCATTTGAACATTTCCTTCTTGTTTTCCTTTTCCTTTCTAAATATAACTTCCATACATTTTAATGATATCTGGTACATATCCACATTATGTCAGACATAAAAAAAACCCTGACACTTAATAGGTTCTTCACCAGCTAACAACTTCAGGAGTAGTTTTTTGCTTCTAGGGTCCTTTCATTCTTGCTATGGGGCATGTATTCTAGTCTTTTTCCCCTCTCCCCCTAAGAAATGAGGCATTTCTTAGTTTTTAGTCTTAATTCTGAATTTCAGGGAATTCACCATAGGACTTGCCAGAGACCTCTGTTTTCCCTGCTTGGATCTCAGGCTGTCCCTCAGGGCCAGGCATTATAACCACTAGAGGATTTGCTGTTTGGGCCTCTTGATTCTGAGAATTACCTCTTGTACACCGTGATTTAGGAGCGATAGTTTGTTTATATCCTTTCCTATGAAGGATTTTCATTTAGACACACAGTGCCCATATCTGATTTAACTTTTCTATTTTAGCTGACATAATTTCTCTTGACTGGTGGAGTCCCTTTCTATTCTTACCTCTTTCCTTTTCACTCTTTTTTTCTATCCCTAAAATTTCAGATGGCTCAGCAACTTTATTGCTTAATAATTTCAAGATCCTTGACACTCTTTCATGAACATATCTTTGGTTTTGAATGACTGTTATCCTGAGGTCCGTGTCTTACTTGACTTTGCAAGGGTGTCTTCGGGCTTATTGTGTTAATATGCTTGATTTAGAAAAGTAGCTGGAAATCAAGACTTTGATTCACTGTCTAATTTTGATTTTCTTCATTTTTTTTAAGATTTTATTTATTTATTTGAGAGAGAGAGAGAGAGAGAGATCACAAGTATGCAGAGAGGCTGGCAGAGAGAGAATGGGGGAACCCGATGTGGTGCTCCATCTCAGGACCCTGAGATCATGACCTGAGCCGAAGTCAGAGGCTTAATTTACTGAGCCACCCAGGTGCCCCTCCTCATTGGTTCTTGAAGTGGGTATGAAACTGTACTTTCTTACAGCTTGGGAAGTTAACTGATGTATATTAGCAAAAACTTGTGCTCTTAAATAATTATTTTCTAGGAAATAGTTATTCTAGTTTAGACTTCCCCTAATTCCTATTAAATATTATATTTTCAATCAGAGAAAAGTTACTTTTTAAGTCTAACTGTGCCTTATCCTATATTGCGTTTTTACAGTTAGCCCAACACAGTTCTTTTCTTGGTTGGGAATTCAAGATGTGGGGTTGACTTGATATTTTTCACCACTAAAGTGCTTAGAAAATTAGAGTAAATAATGAACCAATATTTCAGTATCAGATTAGACACAATTTACTGTGATGTTTCATAAACCACAGACTCCTTTCTTCTGTGAATGCGTGAAGGATCACTTTTTTTTTCCCAGACATACCGGGGTGCAAGTGTAAATTTCCATAAAATTTAAATGAGGTGCTTCCTGTAATTAATGAACAATTGTGGCTGCTCTCTAGTCTGCATTGTAATTAACCGTGATCAGGCTTGTTTAGTGATGACACTGTTCCTGTAATAATTTGACAAGCTACTGTGAATTTGCCAGGTTATTAAACAACCTGCAGCATTCACTTATGGAATCACAGGGATGAGCTTGGCGGCTGCTGCTAGTTAAATGCAGCATAAGGATGAACTGAAAGCTGCTTATTGAAGTCTATCGATCACCATGACCAGATTGAAATTCCTATGATTTTGGGGAAGTTAATTAATTTTGTGTGGGTTGTCTTGAAAACTTTTTATTGCATAATAAACCTGCTAGGGCAAAGCTGGTCATTTTTATGAACTCATAATGAAGCCAGCAAATTTTCTATATTATTATCACCAGTATGGACCAAAAAGAATTTGAGATTTCCCCTTCCCACCCTATTAAACGGGTAGAATTATTTAAAAACAACAAACTGTATTCTCTCCAAATTCATTCACAACATTCAACATTCCTCAAATATAAGTTCATTGTGTGTGTGTGTATGTGTGTGTGTGTGTGTGTGAGAGAGAGAGAGAGAGAGAGAGAGAGAGAGAAACAGCAGATGACCTTGAACTAAACACAATGCAGGTAGAGTGAGCCATCTAAGTGGACTAGTAGCCTTATGTCCATGGTCACTAGTACACCCACCTTCCCCAACCCCCCTTCAGGTTAAGAACTGTTCAAAACGTTACTGTCTAGTTACTGTGGTGTCTTTCATTCAGATTCTGTTTATTGACTAAACCGCAAGGATTCCTGCCCAAAGTACCAGGCGGTCTATGCTTGACTGATTTTGATTTTCTAACATCAGCCCTGGGGTTTATTTGAAAAATGTACATACACTGCAGCTTTAACAAGTCAAGTGACTGCATGTTTTTGACCACGGAGTGGAGTATATCTGAAGATCATTAAATTTGGGGGGGTGGGGGAGAAGAGGGGGTGGAGAATAAGTGTAGTAGTCATTGTACCATTGCAGAATGTGTGTGTGTGTGTGTGACACATGGTTTTTGTCTTTTCATCTTCTCCAAGAGCCAGAAAGTTTCCTGCCGTTCTCTTTCCAGCTATTGACAAATGATTGCCAGATGTGAGATCTTTGCAGTACTCTTTCCCTCAGCAAACCTGCAGCGATGGGATATTTGATTCTCCCTTGCCCATTTCATCTCCTTTCCACATCTGCCAGGGACACACAAGCAATACATCCCTACATGAGAGTTTAAAGTTTATTCAGCTCCTTTTTCCCCTCCGATACAGTGTTTGGAGACAACAGAATGAGGTCCATATGACTCTCTCCCAACTTCACTGTATGAAATTAGTTGTTTATTTTACTTATCTACCTCTTAGTAATTGAACTATTTCATTTTAGTTTCGGTCCATGGAAAATTTGATGCAACTCTGGGAGTGCTAAGAGTTTCCTATTGTTGTCTGCTTGCTGCAAGTATGCCATCATCTCGACTCTCTCCGATCACCTCAGTTCTGATACAGACTAGACTGTTGGCTTCATAGAACTTCCTAGGAAAGCAATTTTAATAAACAACTGTCAATACATAAGTGTAGCATGTCTGTAAATTTCAGTAGGCATTTGAGATTAAAAGAGCCTGCTATGAGGGGGAAAATTCAACTTGTTTGGCTTTATTAGCTTACCCTGTATTTGTGTCCATTGTCAAAGTTGATATGGATGAGCTCCTAGTTTTAATCCCAAATAGTTTATAAAAGAGAAAGTACACTGAGTTTTGGAGGCATCTGAAATTAGCCTGTGTAGGCCACACACATAATCACTAACATGCACAGAAGCCTTTTGCATCTGCTTGGAATCTGTATTGATATTGATTTTTTTTTTTCTCATCTCAGTTTGAAGATATTTTCCAAAATGCTCTTATAGCTTATGTTCATACTATAGGGTGGGCTGACACAGGTGGCCTTTCAGTTTTCCTATTATACTTTTTGGCAAAGAAAAGGGCCCCTTATTCCCCGAATAAGATCAGCGTGGCTTTTTTCTTTTTTTTAACATTTAAAAAATAATCCATAAAATGTCTGCCACATGTTCTCTAGTTGATGGAAATGTTTTCCAAATTAGAGCTGTAGTATTGGATTCTTACTGTATCAGTGCTAGTATGTTTACTGTTTCTGCTACCCTGTTAGCTACTCTTAGCTACTTGTGATTGTATGAATTTATATCTTTTTGTGAACTTAAAATGATGAATATAAGATAATTAGCATTTCTGAATTTCATACTGAATAAAAATTTTGGTTTTCTAAAAAAGAAGTAAATGGCTTTTTCCATTATTAGAATCAAAATAATAAAAGTGTGAAGTCTATTTTTCAGTATGTTTTTTAAAAGAAAATAAGACAACAAACAAAACCTAGCAAGCACAAAAAGAAAAAAAAGCCAACAGCCCCTGAAATGAATAAATCTTACTGAGCCTAGAAAAATAGGTAAATCAAAATCATCAAGATATTTACATGAAATGTGAGCAACTTTCTGTATATCCATTATATTATGTCTCCATAAAGTTTAAAAAAAGAAAAAGGGGTAAAACTGTTGGCCACAAGTTCCCAAAATGTTGTGTGTTTCAATTGGAAGTATCTGTTGAATAGCAGAAAATTATAGTTGGAGATATAATGATAAGGGGCACCTGGGTGACTCAGTCATGTGTCTGTCTTTGACTCATGTCACAATCCCAGGACTGAGCCCTGCATTGGCTCCCTGCTCAGCAGGAAGTCTGCTTTTCCCTCTGTCCCTTCCCCCACTCCTTTTCTCTTTCTCAAATAAATAAAATCTTTTTTTTTTTTTTTGGAAGATTTTATTTATTTATTTGACAGAGATATCACAGGTAGATGGAGAAGCAGGGAGAGAGAGAGAGAGATAGAGGGAAGCAGGCTCCCTGCTGAGCAGAGAGCCTGATTCGGGACTCGATCCCAGGACCCTGAGATCAAGACCCGAGCCGAAGGCAGCGGCTTAAACCACTGAGCCACCCAGGTGCCCTCAAATAAATAAAATCTTAAAAAAAAAAAAAAATATAATGATATATCATTAGAGTGCTTGCTCTCAAAAACAACATGATGATCACCATGAAGGTGGTAAGTTTAAACAATACCCTTCAAAACAAAATTACCCAAACCAAAGAGAATCCCTGTGGAAAAGTTGATATTTTTATTGTCCTTTGGCATTCCCTGAGGACTGACGCCAGGTTAGGCACTCAGTGGATGCTGGGAGTGGGGGGGCGGTGCGGGAAGGTGGAGGTGAAGAGCTCTTTCATAAAACAACAAGGTTAGGAACTCCTGTGGCAGGAGCCAAGTTCCTTTGCCTGTAGATCACTTCACGTCATTTGCCTTTGCTAATGTGTTTGCTGGTTTCTCATGCCTTCCTGCTTTTTCCTCAACATGGTTACTCTGGGAGGCAGAGAGGTGCTAAGCAATGGAGGTGTCATCCGGCCCATGTACCTAGGGAACGTCCTTCAGAGGACGACTTGTCACCAGCCGTCAAAGAAGAGAGTGGCTTTGTGGTCTCTGAACATCTGGCAGCGCTGCACAGGAAGCTGAGGGGGTGTCATTAATTGTGATGAAATAATTTAAACCATCAGGAATAAATGAGGCTGTTAAGCTAAGTTCAGATTCCATTTGCCAGGCACATGTGTCTAGCAGCCTGTGTGCAGTTAAAAAAAATTGAATTATATTAGCTCATGAGTCGAAGTGAAACAGATACTGTAAATGAAACAAGTTGCTGTGTGGTGATGACATCGTGTTGAACCACTTCACAGAGTTACAGTTTGTAGGATCAATATATTGAAAGTGGTACATTACTTAATGAATTTTTATATAAAAGCATTCTTATGCAATTGAGGGATAGAGTGAGGACCAAGTGTGTGTTGGAATACAGGATGGGTAGGTGGATGCGAAGAAAGAAGCAAGCCATCGGGTCAAGGTAGGGGGGTAAGTGGTGTTCTTAGTCTGCTAAGGCAAACTGGATTGATGCACAGCTCACCGTCCTATGGATCAGGCTTTGGATACAGTATTCAGTGCAAGTGCTCTGGGCAGGAGGACAGTTTTTCTCTGATAACTAACTCCAGATGTTCCTTTGGGAGCTTTTGCTCCTTTGGGCACATCTGCATTGTTTTCTGGAGAACAGGGACAACTATCTTTGGTGATAGATTCTTCCTCAAGCAAATGGACATACTTCCAAGGCTTTGCACAGTTGTGAACACTGACTTCAGATCTAATTTTCAAGTACTGTGGAAAGAGGCAGCCCTAATTTCTTTACAAAGGAAAGTCTGTCAGGTTTGGAATGTCGGGGCATCTCCGAGGTTTTTAAGCACTAAACTGAGAAATGGTGTGTACGTTCCAAAGTACATTTCTAAAATAAAAAGTCATTCCTTTACACCTAAGCAAAGTTTTCAACTTGAACTTCTATTTAAAAATAAACATAGGATTTTGAAAAAATAAAACGAGACCATGTAGATACACAAAGCATTTTTTAAAAACCACCAGAGAGGTAATCCCTCTGTCCATCGAGGTGATGGTCCAACTCCAGCAAACCTTGGACAAGAGTCATTTTACTACAAGCGTCTTACCTCCCTCTGTGCCATCAGTCTCCTCTGCACCTTCCTGCCTTTGTCTTTTCCTTGTTGTGTATCTCCTTTTTTTCTTCTCTATTTTCTCTTTCCCTTCCATTATTCTTTAAATTTTCATTCTTTTGTATTTGTTTCTCTTTACAACTTATTCCGTCTTTCATCAAAGTGAACTGCAGTTCTGTTTTCCTTCATAGTCCTAGTTTTTGTGTTAGTAGTTAAAAGATCAGTATCCACAGTTACTTAAATTGTGAACTTACAAATTTTAGGTTGCATTGTTACATAAATTTGATCATTGGTGGATTTTTTTTTCAGGAATGTGAATGGAACTTAATTAGGTTTTTTTTTTCTTTTTAAAGGAATGCAGAATAATCACTTAATCATCCTTTTCCCTGGACTTTTGAGTGGAATTGTTATTGATGAAAGCCAGAAATTTGTGGTTCCCACTTACCGTTTTCCTTCTTACCCTGACATGAGGACGACATTCAAATCAAAGTACTTGAATTTCCTGACATCTAATAGAGCATCCAGTAGTTAGGCGATTGCTTCTGTGTGTTTTGATCTTTGGATTTCATTTTAATTGATGAAAAAGAGCAGGAAGATTTGAGTTCTTCAGATCTATTTTCTTGGCATGGCATTGTTGGAAGGGTTGAAGGGTTGTGTGTGTGCATAAGGTACTGAGTCTAGCACAGAGCAAGTAGTAAGTGCATTATTGTTATGACAGAAAGGTATTTTACTAGTTTCTGTTGGCTAAGCAGATAAAAATTAAGAAGAATTTTTTTTTTCCTGAAAATTTCACATAGTGTAACTGTTTTAAATTATATTCACTTTAAAGTTTTACAAATTTTTCCCTTAAGAATAGGAATCCAAGGTGAACATAGGGAGTTTTGAACAAAGTGTTTATGCTTTTCTTTCTTTCTTCAGAAGAAATCACAGCATTCTGTAGTGCATTTATTTATTTCAAGTAAGAAAATGATCGTATACTCAGTAGTTGCTTAAAGTTTTCTTTTGTAAGAGTCTTAGTAAATACTTGATAGATAAAAAGTAGTTTCATGAACTTAAGTTTCTTCCTCCCTTTTAAAATTTTGTTAGAGTGTGTGGCCTGGATGCCTTTACTACATATTTTCAAAATTTAAAAAATTTTTCTACTTCTGTTGTTACTATTACTCTCTGCTTAAGTATCATTAAATTCATGGATTCTGTATCTTGAGTTCTGTATATTAGGTACATTACAGGTTAAATAAATCTTGGCTGAATGGCCGGAGAATTTACCTACATTCTGTATTCTCTCTCAAAACCACTATATGAAGGAATGTTATCTAGATTTCAGATAACCAGCATAACATAAGTTCAAGTTGGGAACTGTCAGTAGGAATATAAGAAATGTTGAGTAAGGTGCTTATTTTTACTTTATGTAAGTTCCCAAGTCATAACAGCTTCTTAGCTTCTTCGTAGAAGGAGGAAGAAAAGATAAAGGTGGAAAAACAGGAAGTATTTTAACTCTTGACTTGAATAGAGAGAATTGTATGTTTGTGTCAGAACATGTACATGTATATGGATTTTGTATATACATGCAATATATATCATTACATATAAAACCATATTTTTTTATGTTTATAGGAATGGCTATGATATTCTGTTTGAATATTTTGAGTTAGTCATAGTAACATTGCATAAATGAGGGTTTACATTGAAAACACATAGTCTACCTTCTTACATCTGAAAAAAAAAAGGTGGGGGGAAATCTTCCATTAAGGTAGATAATGGAATCTCAATCTGTGTGTGAGATTCTTTAGGACTCAGTATTTTTTTCGTATGATTTGATAATTTAAACCTGAGAATTCTTTGTATTTATATAATCTATAATGTTTTCATTTTACAGATATAGAAAATGCAGAAATTTGGAAAATGCAGAAAAGGTATAGGAATTTTAAAAAACTTACCCCACATTACATAGTTAGCTAAAACATTCTCCATTTCTGAGGTGTCAGATCCTTGAAGATACTGTTTACTGATTTTTTATTCCTTTAGAGTTTGTAAGCATTACAGAGCAGGGTTTAAATTCTTTTCCTATCACAGAAAATTATTTGACTCCTTGTATCCCTAGTTCTAGTTAATCTGAGTATTAAGAATACCGGGAGTCTACATTTTCAGATACCATAATAATAGTGTTAGCAGATTCCCTCATGAAAACAGCAGATCCTTCTGCCTGATTCAGGAACTGTGCTAACTGGATGCTAAGAAATGGGATGTTTGGGTCTTAATTTTTTTCTTTTATTTTCTAGCGTGAGGTCATTATAGAATTTAGGTGTTTGACAAAAGGTAGCTCTTGAACGTTAAAAGGTGGAAATAGTTCTATCTGAATAAGAAGAGAAATGGCCTTTACAGACATCTGAAGAATGGAATTACCCAAGAATATAAGTGTTACTTCTTAATGTTTAGTACTTGCCAGTGGAGTTTTGTGGAGCACAGAGGCAAACTAAGTCCGCTGGAATTCATTGTTTTTATAAAAACCATCTTTAAGTGCCTTTTTGAGTATGGTCCTGTGTTTGCATCCTATAAAAAGTGAGCTGAATAGACACTGTTTCTGCCCTCTAGGAGTTTATAATCAAAAACAGATAATGTAGCTGACATCTGTTATTATATTAACTTCCTACAAATAAACATTGATCAAATACATAAATACAAGTTTTATATCAAAGACAAGTAAAAACCTTTTTGCTTGCCCAATTAAATAAGTAAATAGACATCCTCATCCCCACAATGAAAGTATCCATGGATGGTTAAAATAACTAAACTAGAATAATCCTGACACCAAGATAATCCTTTTACATTGTTATTTTTAGGTGCTTTCAAAGAGTGCTGGCATTACCATGATGTCACTGATAGCTTATTGTAAGCGGGCCTGGATTCAGGCATATTGTTTTTATCTTTCTGGTTGAATTTTCCTCTCTTTCTGGAATTTTCTAATATCTCTTTGTTGACTGGTGGTACTTGCTATTGTAAACCAGCATCCTGGAGTGTACTTATAAAAATTTATCCAAGACCCTGATATTAGTAGAAATGATTTTTTTTTTAAACTAACAGCCTTTTTACCCCCTTGAATCACTAGTTAACTGCATGAAAACAAATATAGGAGCTTAAGATTGATGCTATATAACAAGATGAAGTTATGTATCCAAAAGGCTTTGAGGGAAATACTGGTTTAAAAATAAAAAAGGTAAGTTCACAACTTTGGAATAGACAGATCTGGCTTTGGATTTGAGTAAAGCTAGACTAACTAAAATTAAATATATAAATGTTGGTAGGGGGAGATAGGCATTTAGTATGATTTCTTTCTTGATGTTTCAGTCTTAATGCAGGGTATATTAACAGTCACTTCGTTTTTGAAGTGTGAGTGTTGGGAAGTCTAAACATAAACCCATCTTAAAGTTCAAAATATTGGGGCACCTGGGTGGCCAGTGGGTTAAGCTGCTGCCTTCGGCTCAGGTCATGATCTCAGGGTCCTGGGATCGAGTCCCGCATCGGGCTCTCTGCTCAGCAGGGAGCCTGCTTCCTTCTCTCTCTGCCTGCCTCTCAGTGTATTTGTGATTTCTCTCTGTCAAATAAATAAATAAAATCTTTATAAAAAAAAAAAAAAGTTCAAAATATTAAAAAAATAGCTATCCTTACCCCAGTGTAGGTGTCTGTGTAAATTAAAGCATGTGGATGCATAAATTAATTAGAAGAACAGTTACTGATATAAATCAAACTTATTTGGTACACTGATGAAATGAGCATTGTTTATAAGATTATCTTGTTATTTAATCTCTTCTATATAAACCTGGCTGGTTAGCATTATGAAGTAATAATACAATTAATGTGATGATGGTATACTTTTTCTTGGTACAGGCCTGATCCTGCAGGCCTTTCTTGACTGGGATTTGTGTATATAGAGGGCCATCAGAACTGGAAATTTTAATTAGCAAGAATGTTCCTACCTCCCCTCCCACCCCCCGCTCCGGTTGTATGCTGTTCCCTGGGATACTTTATTCTTTTTGAACTGTTCATCTACTGACCCCAGAAGAAAAAAACTGCCTTCAGATACTATTTTTCTCAAAACTGAGCAGAGTTCATTATAAGAGTTACCTGCCTCAAGCTATATGCTCCTATGCCAATGGGTCTCAAATAAAGAGAAAGTTTTACTTATAAATGAAGCTATTAGGAATTTCTTGAATAAACAAAGGTTTTTATTTTTTTTTTAATCTTTGATGTGCAGAGGAATTTTGCTTATAACTCCTAGTCCTGTAAGTCCATGTGTAACACGTGCAAAGAACATTCATTATCTTCCATGTGAAAGAGAAAGCACTCCTGTTAGCCAGGGAGCAGAAAACAGAAATGCTTAAAAAATAAACAGAATCCTAGTGCAAAAGAAAATTGTTAGTGTCAGTAGTGAGTACTTGACTTGATTCAGGACTTTTGCTGGCGTTTTTTGTCCTCCTTACTCTGCCTGCTTTCCTCATACCCGTCCCCTTACTCCATCAAGTTGGTTTCTTTATGTCCCCAAATGAAACCGTTGGTTTTGGGAAGTTGAATCAAAGGTGTGTATTTTATTGATTTTGCTCTCAGGTTGCTTAACTACTTCATTGCATTCTTTTATTCTTTAACAGAATTTAGTAGTAATACCTAAGGACTTGCAGAAAAACAAATTCCAAAGGTAATTCCCTCTTGATTTACTTTATGAATGCAACTTGATGACTGATAATTGTTGTTACTACCTAATCGCATCTAGAGAATGGATTTATTACAACAGTGTTGTTTTAGGATTATACACAGGACAGTTATGATTGTGAATAATGAAATCTTCATTGTGATTTCATTTTGCCCTGAACAATCAGCAGTTTTTTCCTTCTTTACTGGTCTGTGTTGATGTTAAACACTTCCGAATTGACAAGTTAGTTATTTGGATATATTATTTTAAAGATTTTTGTCTCATCTTCACAGGAGTGCCACAGCTATCTCTGTTTCAAACGTGATTATCTGTGATGTCATAGCAACATCCCTGGCTGTTAGCAGAGTATGTATTATTTCTGTGGTTTTGTGAATCAGTAACCACTAAAAGATTTCAGACCAATCATCTATGAATGATTTGTTCAGAATGTCCTTAATGAGAGAAACTGTGGCGTAAGACAACCTCACAATACATGTAAGGATACTTTTTCACTGTTACACTTGGCTCAGTTCTGGATTATGCAACTTGGATTTTCAATCACTCTTCTACTATGCAGATGTATTTGATGGAGTTTGGGTCTGTTTTCTGGGAAGCCTTGCAGGACACTACTTGTCAAACCGGTATTGAAATCAGGGATCTGCGGACTGGAGCCAAGCATATGGTGGGACAGGAAGCTTTCTGGGTTGAAGAGGTGACTAACAGTGAGCTGACTGCTCTTCTCCACTCACTTAGGAGAGCCTGCTTCTCAGATCTGATAGGAAGTAGGTTTCATATTTTTGAGAAGACAATTTGAGACTGCATGTCCTATTTCTGGTTCATGATGCAGATGATCAGAGCACATAAAGAGCTCTGGGGTGTATAGTCTGGCTCTCTGGCAAATAGAAGCCCTAGTAGTAAAAGGAGAGGGTTGTAAGTTGTACCCATCAGAGTTTTTCTGAGTATGGCTCCTCCATGGGCTGCCTCTTCTTCTAGATGGGAAGATCTAGAAGCCTTCTAGATCTTCTAAGGGCTTTTCTAGTTGGTCTCTTTTTATCACTTATCTTTTCTTCTTTACTGTGAATTATGTTACTATCTTATCTCTTCCTATTTTTTGGTCCTTTCAGATATTTCTTTTATACACCTTAGGATCTTTTGAAGAGCTGACTCAACCTAGGTCCTCCTGCAAACAGATCAGGAGATACTGACTGACATGGAGGTGCTTTGTTCGGGTAGATTCCAGAGTAAGAATGAAGGACCATGGGAAGCCGATGGAAAGGTGACTTATTAAAGTGATCGGTACTACTCCTAATGGGTGCTCATTCTTACTGGGGCCTTTGGAGGCCCCTCATGAATACGTCTCCCCACAAAACAAAAGGGATGTGTTTACCCATTGGCTCATCCTTGGTTGACCTTTGTGGTCTGTTGAGCCTGAACTCCCTACACTTCTAATTTGTGCCTGTGCATCTTCTTCCATGTTGTCAGAAAGCAGGAGGCATACTCAGTCAGATGCTATTGAGCTATAAATGGGGGAAGTTGGTGTGATGTGGCTGGAAGAAGAGGTGAGACAAGGAGAGCTTTTGGTAATGCAGAGATGGAGTCCACCACAGGGACTGATACGTTGTTTTTCATATGGATCTAAAAGCCTAGAGTGTTTTGGAGTAGTTCCCTCCTGAATCCCTCATTGGTTGTAGTGGGCTTCTCACATGAGTTCTGTCAGGTGTGCCTTTACCTTAACTTTGTTATTTGAAAGGACTGTAGGCATTTTCCTTAATTTTAGCATACCGCATGGAAAATTGGTCAGACTGAAGCAATCTAGAATGCATTACCCTTGCATGAACACAAGTCCACGACTTTGTCCATATCGAAGTACAAGACATTTACAGACATTATCTCTGTTATATTGAGATATATCCTTGATTTTGGAATGGGAGAAGGTGTTAACCATTAAGCCACTGTGAATATTCTTCTAGAAAATATTTATTTAGCAGAATTCTGCCACAGGGTGATTTGGCTCCTTCAGATCTTCAAAAGCAAATGTCCAAATCCTCACTGCATTTTTCCAAAGGACCTAGGAACCCCAATAGGTATAGTTCATGCTTCTATTAAACCATGACATCTGGGGGCACCTAGGTGGCTCAGTGGGTTAAGCCTTTGCCTTTGGCTCAGGTCATGATCCCAGGGTCCTGGGATGGAGCCCTGCATCGGGCTCTCTGCTCTCTGCCTGCCTCTCTGCCTACTTGTGATCTCTCTGTCGAATAAATAAATAAAATTTTAAACAAACAAACAAAAACCCCATGACATCTGATAGATTAGTGAAGATTTAGGGAAGAGTGTAAGGAAAAACTAAAAAAATGGTCCCCAGTGGGATTGCAACATTATGTATGTCTTCAGCATTTACATGACAGAAGAATGTGTTTCAAAAACCAACTTTTAACAAAAGCATTTAAGTCACACAATTATTAAATGTGTTCTTTTGTTGTAGTTTTATATTTTTATTGGAATCATGGTCCCAAAATTATAAGGTTAACTACTATCATGACTCATGCAGAGAGTATGAAACATCAAAGTTTCCTAACATCAGCTCAAGCTGTAGTTCAAGTCTGCAGCACCTTTCGCTTCTTATAAGTGGGTGAACTGATCTTCATTCTTTCTCTGTGGCATGATTTCCTTCCTCCCTGGGTATTCCTGTTTTTAAAGAAATACATACTGCTTATAGAAATGATGCTTTAAGGGTGATCAAGAAGAGCAAGTTCTCTATTTGTACAGGTAGACGAAAGGGACACTTTGCAAATGAAGTGCATTGCACGGTATCTGACCTACACTAATTCCCTCAATAAATTATTATATTTTATGAAGGTAAAAGGGACAGGAAAAAAAAAAACCTCAGGCAGATTCTAATAAGAATTTATAACTATTATAATATCCTCAACCATTTGGGAATTGTTAGCCAGTGAGACATTTTTCTCATTTGTTCTTTTGCTCCAGTTCAGAATGGACAGTGCTGTTTCAACAAAGCATTCAGTTTACTCTGCAGAACTTTCTCTTGGTCTCAGGGAGTTGAACAGTTAGGTGATTTGAGGTTAAGATATCTTAGCACCTTTTGGGCAAAATAAAGCCTTAAGGGAGTGATAGAAGATACCATCTAGAGGATAAAGAGTTTTAGATTATAAGGAAAATGATTCCCTTTGTGGGCTCTTCAAGAACAATTTTCTCTCTTGTGGTTGGTCACTTTCAATGTATGACAATTGCTTTCCATTATAATCCCAAGCTCTAATCAATAGGTACCATATTATACAACTTATAGTTACATTCTAACCAAAATATGTCAAATGTGGTTTCTGAGTGGCTGATTTACAGTAAGTCTTCCTCAGTCCCTAAAGTGGATATTATGACTAATTTGAACTCCCATAGACTGAGGCATTTTTCTTCATATGAAAAGTGTGTGTGTTGGGAGGTGGGAGTGGGCTGCAGAGATAGGAGGAGCAGTAAACCACTCTGTCAACTTATTCACATACAGATTGATCCATTGTCATCTCCTTTGCATCTACAGGATTGTTGTGAATTATCTGCTCACCCTGGGAGATACGTGCTCTGAATTCTAATAATTTGAAATCTGCGAATCTATTAAAACCATATTTGTAGCTCTAAAAAAAAAATTGATACTCACTGGGCAGTTTGCCCAACAAGAGAAAGTCAAAGAGATTATACACTTATCCTAAGTAACAGCAACCACCCTGCCAATTCTTAGTTTGAAAGAATACAGCAGACCCAAATTATACATCTAGGGGTAAAGAGAGACAAGAAAAGAACTCAAATATCAAAATCAGAAAGTAAATTCCACAATAATGGCTACAATAATATTTCAAGATGTGATTTCAGCATAGGCCTAGTTGTTGAACTCATCATAGCTTAGATGGGTTTAAAATTGTTTAAAGCATATGCTGAGGTTGTTAAATATGTTTATCTCTCTCACTTGAAATAAGAATATTTGCTCATATACCAGTAGACCTTGAGATTACATGGGGCTGACAGCCACCTCATTGTTTGACACGAAGTGAGGCCCATTGTGTCACAGTGACATATTGTGGTCAAAACATGGTCTCCCATCCAGAGATTTTTTATCTGGTGTTGAACGAATGTCTTTAGTTTCTGTAGTATGCCAGGGGCTAGTGATGTAAAGATGCTGAAGCTGGTGTTTCCAAGGGAGCTCTGCTTTATGCAGTAGGTTTAGGTAAATTAACTTGTTCAAAGTTGCACTGTGATTTTCCCAAGGGATAGGTTTTATCTGTTCATCTCTAGAGTCTCAGCATCAACTGTCATTCGTGGCACTTGGTAGGTTGGTACCTGATAATTGCTGATGAGGGAATGAATGTGGAAAATGCTGATCTTTGTGCCACAGAGCAACAGAGGCCGGGCCAACCAAGAAGGCATCTACACATGGATTTAAGTTTGAATAGGTAGTGTTTTTCTGGGGCAGAGAGAGTAGAGAATCAGCAAGCAAAGCTGAAAGACATTCTCCTTAAGGGCAAGAACCAAGTTGTACCCACCTTTGTGTACTCCAGGTCCAGCATAATGCCTGGTGCATAGTAGGTTCTCAAGAAATATACTGTGTGGCTTTCTCTTTGTATAAACTTGAAGTGTACCTTTCTTTACTTCATATTAAGAATCTGGTAAATATTTTGGTTTTAAGACATTTCTTGTTTGATTATATCTAAATGATAAATGCTAGAGAAAATAAAATGTTATCAAAAGAGTAATTTTCTCATTCAATTTAAGTCAATAGGAAGTTGAAAGTACTGTTTGCTCAGGTGATCCTTACTATTCGATAATTGAGAATCGACTTTCTTTCTTGGGCTATTGAAGGTGACTACTTCAAATGACTACACTTGGCACTAAGTAGAGTCCTACTATTAATTTTCAATTAACCACATTGTCGATTATCTTGTCCAGTAACAATACTTGAATTGTTTGTACTGCCTATCTCAGTTGAGTAGGGCATGGGATCAGCAAGAGCCTGATTATGGATTCTGTTCTTGTATGGGCCAGTTAGATCTGCAAAGGAAAAAAAAACCCTTGAATAAACAGAGACAGTGCTCCACATGTTGGTTAACTGTTAAATAAATGAAGGTTGTTATTACAAAGAGGACTTGGCTAAAGAAGGTAGGTCATCACATCTCATTACCATTCTTGGATAAAAAACCAACTAGTGACAGTAATTTCATAGCATCAATGTGTGTGTGTGTGTGTCTGTGTGAGTGAAATGTATTTCTCGCTGAAATTTGTATTTACCTCTTTAATGGAAATAGGAAACCTATGATGTTCATTGTTGGCTTAAACATTTTTCGGAGTAAAATATCACCCTAATACTAGTTCATAAATATTTGAATTTGTGTGTGAATTATAAAACACTATAAACTCATGCAGAAAAAATTATCAAAAGAAAAAAAAATGTCAAGCTGGTAAAGTGTCCATGTTGACTAATACTGATTACATTAAAATGGAATAGATAGCACTTCCTCAAAACATCAGGATTTTTAAAAAGGATATAGCACTTCAAAAATTTGTGTGGATCTTGCTTTGAATAGGTTAGTATAGATTACATTTTTTACCAGTAGCAAAACAGATAAACTTGCTGTTCAGATATGGTGTTTTACCTGAGGAAACAGATCAGTGGGATGTGTGTTGAAGTGTTTAGCTACAGAATCACCTAACAAGTCTTAGCATTGAGCGCTGACCTATGGCTTCTAGAAAGGCTTTTTTCTTAATTGCCAAGGTAGCTCAGATATTGTTTGCTATGTTGTCAGTTGTGCTGTAATATTCAGATAATTGAGAGTATTGGTCAGTAGCCCCTTTGTGCCTGTGTTTTTAAGTTGTTTGTTTCTTATGAGCATATTAAATATCTTTAATGCCACCTATTTTATTGAAGTATTCACGCTGTCAAGAAAACCAGAATATCTATATAGAGTTATGGGAGAGAACATTTGCAATGGAGATGACAGAGATCAAGGGAATGCCAAAATTACCAGAGTGAAGAAAACAGAGAATTGAAGATGAAACCAAAAACAGAGAGATAGAAAAGCCCTCTGGCAAAACATAGCTCTGGAGGAAAGTATGTTAGAAGGTAGAACTTCATAGAAAAAAAAATGTATTTTATGGTAGAAAATATATTGATTGTCACATGACTTTCTATTTATTGAAATAGAAACTCAAATTTTATGCAAGAAATAACCTACTCAAAGGAATTATTAATATAATTATTAAAATTACTGCTGTTTTATAAAAACAGATAATCCTTGAATCATCACAAAGAAAACAGCTAATAAACTGATAAATTTTCAAATAAAATGTTAATTAAATGTTTTCATTATTTCTGATCCTGGAAGTCCTTATTATAAAAATGACTAAAATACTAATTATGGTAGTTTGTATCTTTTTAATTAGTGATGATTTTCTAGGAGCAGGTAAACGGATAGGAAGTATATGTTTACTGATTTTTTAGGCTTGTTATTTTTTTTTATAATTGAAGGCTTAGTTATAAAGGAAAGAAAATTTGGAAACATCTACCTTTGACTTTTAAAAAGAAGTTTAGATGACACAAAAGAGCAAAGTAGAGATAGACAGTCTTTGGTCACTGTGCCTTAGGAGTGCAAGTACGATCATATTGTGAATGATCCTCATTTGATTTGCTCAGTTCTGTGATGTTTGATAGCTTAGTTTAAGAAGTAGTAAATTTTGGGGGCGCCTGGGTGGCTCAGTCTAAAAAGCCTCTGCTTTCGGCTCAGGTCAGGATCTCAGGGTCCTGGGATCGAGCCCTGCATTGGGCTCTCTGCTCAGCAGGGAGACTGCTTCCCCCTCTCTATCTACCTGTCTCTTTGCCTACTTGTGATAACTGCCTGTCAAAATAAATAAATAAAATATTGAAAAAAGAAGTAGTAAATTTTGTTGTGATGAGAAAATTAACTGGCAGTATGAATTTTCATATCTCCAAATTAGTCTTACATATAAATTGGTGATGCTAGTCAAATACTAAACACACTTTTGTGTTTGGTGACGTAGGATAGTTTCAAACTGTAAATGGAGACAGTAAGGATTGCTCCATGTAAAAGTTAGGGCTGTAGTATGGGATAGTTTTTTGATGTCTATCGCACCTCCTTGATTTATAAAGAATTCCTTAGATTCAGAACAAGCTGGTGTCTGCAGCATTATACATAGTATTCCATTGATATAAGTGAAACATTCCAATGCACACATTTCATGTTTACATGCTTAAAGAAAAAGTCACTAAATTACAATTATTAGTCAGATGTAAGATTTGCACAGGCATGTGTATTAGCCAGTTGCAGGATGACCCAGCCATGGACATTTTGCTCAAGACTCAGCTCAGGTGTTTCTTCTGTAAAAATGCTCTCAGCACCTTGTCCCCCTGGTCTGTGTTTCTTGCCCATAGAGCTTTCTGTATATCTGTTCCTTTCGTACCACATCATCTGTTCCTACCATACTATGTTATGATTGCTTTCTTAGTTATTCTTACCCCATTTATTTAGGCTGTCGTCGTGCCTTCATTTGTGGCCATGTCTCATTCATGTCGGTGTGTCTGCCACACAATACTGTGTCTGGTGCATGTCTCAGATACTGAGTAGGTGCTCGAGTGCATGCATAGTGAATGAATGGGAGGATGGAAGATCTAGGGGGAAAAAAAAAATTCTGTGACAGCAGTATCACCTTAGATTCATGGAGCATTTTTCATTTATCTTCACCTCCATTTAGAAAACTGGGCATGGCACCATGCTATTTAATTTACAGATGAAGGAAAGGCAAATGATTTGACCAGACTCCACAGGTGGTGTCAGACCCAGTCCCCACCTGCCTGCTTTGGGTTGGTTTTTTCCTTCTGCATCACTGACTCTTTACCATAATAACACAGTTAATGTTACTAAGGCTGCTTGAGGCCAGGTTTAAAGCTGAGAAAGTTTGTCCCCAGCTCAAAAGACTATATTAGAGCCAAAGACAACTACCACCTTCCTCTTACTTGTTCCTTTTCCTCTAAGTGCTGTTACTGCCCCTGCTATTATTTTTTCTGTCATTTTCATGAATCTGTTACTGATGTGAGCACTTAGAAACCATGCCCAACACCAGACCCAGACTGGGATAAGGTAATTTTCAGAAATGTTTCCCAAGTGGAATTTCTGGGTGTGCAGTTGCTTTACTATGAAGCCAGATCATTGTGGTGCAACAGATCAGTCCTAGGCCAAAGGACAGAGGCTCTAGCAGAAACCTGGTGTCACTGCTTGAGTTGAGACTACCATTTTGTGCAGTTTGGAGTGGAATGTTAATTGGACACAAAAGTTTGGCCCGTGAAGTTGTGGCTAAGAGAGCTGGTGAGAATTGTGGGCGTTCTGGCAAAGGCAGTCATTGGAGGAGAAGGAGGACACTGTTGTGCAACAGCACCGGCAAGTTGCAGCTGAGGATTGGCATGGGATGGTGGGCATCCGTGGGGCCATGGACATGCAGAGCTCAATGACACGGAGCACTGTCCATTGAGTCCAGTGTTTGGGGTGAAATGAGCACTGCCTTCGTTAGTCCAGTGTTGGTCCTTTTCCTGTCATACATAGTATTTCCTTTTTCACTGAGGTACAGTAAGGATGAAGGCCTTGTCAGAGAAGCAGGGAATCTAGGGCTAATGGAGAGTTCAGTTTGTATGGCAGATCTCTAATAAGAATGTCTAGCTACTAGTGTTAGATCTTTCCTTTCACAGGGATTACCTCTCTCCTGTTTTGGACTATACACTTAGTATTACAGAACTTTATAGCTGGTCTCTAGATAACTTCTTATATGTCTAATAGTATATTTACTTAAATAGGAAATTGCTTATTAAGGCAGAGATTTTTGGAAACTCTGCTTTCATGAATCCCTTTTCATATTTCTTCTTACTCAGTAAAGAAGTAATATTCACACCTCACTCTTTTATTTATTTATTTATTTATTTGACAGACAGAGATCACAAATAGGCAGAGAGAGAGGAGGAAGCAGGCTCCCCGCTGAGTGGAGAGCCCGATATGGGGCTCAATCCCAGGACCCTGGAATCCTGATCTGAGCCGAAGGCAGAGGCTCTAACCCACTGAGCCACCCAGGCGCCCCTCACACCTCACACTTTAATTTAAAAGTTTGTTTAGTGTATTAGATATCCCAGCAGGGATATAGGAACATCTGGGAGAAATACATATAGATATAGATATGACATCTATATCTCTTATATTGTATATATGGTATAATCCTTGTTTTTGAGATTTTGGAAAGTGCTGCCGTTTTGTGATTTTTTTTTTTCCTTGTGTGATGTCAGAGTACAGAGGTAGCACCTGAGTGTAGTTATAGAAAGACAAAGTTTTAGAGCAACAGTTCTAAGAATTTGAATAAAAAGACTGAGATTATCAGCTATCAGAGGTCATTATGGTTCAGCCTCTCGTTATAATGTGGTACAGAGTCACACAGCTGGAGTAAATAATAACCCAGTTGGTAAAGGAGACTGAACTTCTGTATATGTTCAAAATTCTGGGCTGCCTGTGAATCACTGTGATTGTGGCAGAGTAGTGTTGGAGGTTATGGGGAGGTTATGGGGATATTGATGGAATTGCCAAATTTTAGAATGAAAGCAATTAAATGATCACACAGTGTGTAACCAGAGTAGATTGAGACCTCCTTGAGGACAGACTGGGAGTTTGCCTCTTTATGTCCCTTCTATTTAGGGTGCTGACTGGGAGGAATAGAGGCTTATAAGTATTTTTTAAATAATTGAATAAAAACCATTGATTCAGTCGCCTTATTGAAGTATTTCTAGGGAAGAAACTAGTAGAAAGTTCTCCCTGATTTTATGCCATCGAATGCTCATTCCTTTTTCTGTTTTAAGTTGGATATTTTTTTTTATTTCTTGTGATGAGTTAAAACCTGGCCAGTTTTCTCTAGCTGTGCTCCACTGTGATCAATGTTTTTCTTCTTGAATTTAAAGAAAATAATGGAGATGTGGTTCGATTTGTGTGTGATAGAATGGGATCTTGTCTTATTCTACACTTTGCAGGTTTGTTTTACACTTTGAGCCATATGTTCTAAAATGTTTTAAATATGTAGCATCATAACATCTATTGTTTAGAGGAATATCTATTGAATATCTATTTCAAGTACCCAAACTAAATTCATGAACGAATATGTCACTGTTTTCCCTTCTGAGGGAAAAAGTTAGAAGTTTAATAGAAATTTCCTTTTGCCTGGTTAACTAAATTGCTATCACCTTGTAAGCCCCTAAATCCCAGTGTGTTTTTCTAAGGAAACATATTTGCAGCTGTTTCAAATAACTTGTGGTTTGAAGATGATTGTTAGTGTGGTTTTCTATACACCCAAAACTTAGACCCAGCTCTGTTTCTTATCTTTGAAGCTAAGGAATTGGCTAAGAAGTTGAGTTAAATAATTTTAGAGTAGTTTTATTCATTAAATATTCTGGTTTTTAAAAAAACCTCTCAGTTAATATTTAATTCTGTAGTCATTTACAAGCTTATTTTTATTCAAATATGATTTTGCATAGACATTTGAAACATTTTGAGAAGTTAATTTTGTTTATTGATTTTTTTCTTCAATTCAGGGAACTGTGTCATAACAAATCACACATACGCGTGCGCACACACACACACACACGCACACATAAAGATAGGTAAGAAAATGAGATGAGTAGAAGTTTATAACTGCCTTAGTAGGAGTCTCCAAAGCAATAACTCTGTACAGTGATGGTGACTTAGGGAAGTCCTGAGTGGGGAGGAAATGCTCACACTGAACCTTTACTGGCTTCGAAATTAGAAGCCGAGAGCTCTGGAGTCTAATGTAATGTGGACTCACACATGATTTTCACCTCTGGGGAGCTAACATAGAGCAATATAGTTTATTCATCACTTCCCCATGTACTATTGAAGTCAGTCTCCCAGTACACTTGAGATGTAGGCAGAGCAAGTGGTACTCACTGTTTTATAAGTGAGGAAACTGACTTAGAGAGGTTATGTGGTTTACCCAAGTAAACACACAAAGCTAGCAAGGACTAACTTTAGTAGGACCTAAACCCACTTAACCTGGAGCATATTGTCTATGGTGTCATGCTCCTGTGACACAGGAAGGAAGCATGGACTTACCACCCCTTTCTGTCTCTCTGGGAATGGGAAAAGGAAGTCCTCGGTTGTAATTGCAGTTCTAGCATGTGACCCTGGGAAAGTTACTTGTCCTGATTGTCAGTTTCTTTCTCTTTAAAATGGGAACAGTGGTATATGCTTTTTACTGTATTTTGGATTAAATGAAATCATGCATCATTTTGGGTGGCACCTTCTGTGGACACTCAGTTTCGTTTTGTTTTGTTTTGTTTTTTGGTCCCAAGAAGATTGGCTTTATTTGTGCAGGCACATTACAGCCCCTGCTAATGGGTGTCTTAAGCAGCCCTTGTTCTGCTAAGTTGTGGGGAGTGTGCACATTAACAAGGAACTGATACAAATTGCTGTGTAGTACAGTTGCCCTATGTATTAAGAACCAGGAGGAGTATAGATTAAGAAGCAATAATGTATTCCTCTGGAGTCAGGTTAGAAAAGGAGGTGCTATTTTGAGCTGGTCCTTGATGGCTAAAAGATGTGGAGTTTTCAGAAGGTGCCAGGCATTGAAGGCATGCAAGCATCATGAGCAGAGTACATACTACATTTGGGGAACAGCTAATTAAAGGGTCCCAGGTATGGGTGAAAATTCTTGGAAGAAGAGATGATAATAGATTTATAAAGTCATCTAGAGGGGATAATTTGGCTATATTCATGTAACTTATTAATTGAACTTATAATTCTGTTTCAGGCACTGATTTCATTGCTGATTGTCCAGTAGTAAATATGACAAAGTCCTTTTCTCCTGGAGATTATATTTCAGTGGTGAAGACAACTAAAAACAATAGACAAAATAGATACTGTGTACAATAAGAGCCATGAAAAAAAACAGAGCAAGGGGATGAGGAGTTTGGGTGGGGAGAGGCCTGCTATTACGGGGACCTTCTATGGAGTGATCAAAAAGGCAACTTGGAGATGATATCTGAGCAGAGGCCTGAGTGAAATCAGAGAGTGAGCCTCATGTAGGTCTAGAGAAAGAACATTTTAGCAGAGGGAGAGAAAGAATAAAGACCCTGATGTGAGAACAAATTTGGTGATCTTGAGAAGCAATATGGTTGTCAGTAAAATTCAACTGACAACCCTTTCATCAAGAAGGGCTTGATGAAAAGGATAGCCTTTCTACATGGAAGCACAGTGGCACCTGACTGTAACACTGTTCTTAGGGTCCTCTCTATTGAGTGAGTGCGCATGCACGTGCACACATATACGCGTGTCCTCTTCCATCTGTCTTCCTTTTACCCACCCAGCCATCCAGTTACCCATCCATATAGCCATTCGCTCAGTGTTTGTTGAGTACCTTTTATGATGTGGGGTCACCATTCTAGGCCCTAGTTCTCCGTTGAACTAATGATTAAGTATAATCCCAATTCCAAAAGCAGACCATTGTAGAATGACTTATGTGCTGGCCTCATCTATTTTTCTGAACCAAGTTGATAATTTTAAGATAATGTAAACTGTCATCTTATTACCTTCTGCCAGGTCAATGGGTCACATGTACTTGAGCTGTTGGTGACGTCTTACACAGTGTAAGAGTTGAAAAAAGGGGCAGAAAAAGAGTACCCACCACATCTGGGTGAAGAGAACACGGGTACTGGATATTTAATAGTTGGATTGTCTGTTCTGGGCTACTTAAATGAATCATCTGTGTGGCAAAATGCAGCCTTTCCCTGAGAGACAGACCAAGTTGTTTACTGATGCTGGGGAGGAAAAGGGTTGGGCACATACTTACAAGACCTGTGATCTTTCCCAGAATTTGGAAGGATAAGGGAATTGCTAAGAATTTGACATTGGAACTGTTCCCTCTAATTGTGGCTTTGGCCATCTGAAGGAAAAAAAAAAAAAAAAAAGTTAAGGAATCCAGAAGGTGATACTCAGAACAATATGAAAGCCATTCACGGTAAAAACAAGCATTTAGGCAAGCATTTGGCCAAGTTAATGTGTTTTAGTTTCAGGCAGTATGAACTCAGGTGGCCTTGTTTCACAGTGGCATTTAGAAAAATTAACTAAAATATATAAGCTGATCAAAGTTTTGCATTCTTTCCTCTTTCTTATTCTTCCTATCACTCTCTTATACCAGTTTTTTTCCTCTTTCTATACTTTGAAACTATTGCAAAAACACTTAATGACACTTGTACTTAAAATTTTGTTAATTCTAGATTCTTTGTTAATTTAACAATGCACATTTCTGCTCATTCTTAGATACTACTGGTTTGGAGAATTTCTAATTTGCCAAACAGTTTGCACTGTAAGCTAGAGACACTGTCCTCTCAAATTAGTGCCTCCTAGGGGCACCTGGGCGGCTCAGTCAGTTAAACATCTGCCTTGGGCTCTGTCATGATCCCGGCATCCTGGGATTGAGCCCTGAGTGCCCCAGGTCAGTCTCCCTGCTCAGCAGGGAGCCTGCTTCTCCCTCTCCCTCTGCGGCTCCCCTCCTTGTTCTCTCTTTCTGTCTCTGCCAAATAAATAAATTTGAAAAAATTAAATATAGTTTTTCCCCCAGTTTTCTTCTATGCACTTTGGGCAGTGGCATTCTTTCCCATTTTAAATTTTTACTGACTTGTTGTTAACTACCCAATTCTCTCCATCCCAGACTTCTCTGTCAGGCTCCATGTTTGTAACTTCAACTCTCTTGAATGCTCCACTCAGCCAGTGAGAACCTCAATTTTTCAGTGTCTACCCTTGCCTTCCTCCAGTCAGCCTCTGCTAAAGGTTAAATGGTATCACTGCCTGTCTAAATCCTACCCAGGTAAGAAGTGGGCAAGTCATCCTAGATACTTCCCTCTCCCTATCTCCTTCCCCAAATCCTGAAGGCAACTAACTCTGTTGCTTCCTTTCTTGCTTCTCTCCAATCCCAGTGCTTCTGGTCTTGTAAAGACTCCCATTATTTCTTCACTGCTAACTCTCCCTTTTTAACTTTCTCTTGGTTGTCCCACCTGTTGCAACTAGAGCGTTCTAATGTGCAGATCTGACCCTTGTCAATTCCACACTTACCCACTCTCAAATTCTGTTCTTTCCTGTATTCACTTATCTGCTACTATGAGGAAGGAGTGGAGTTCTCTCATTCCTCCGCTCCCTCTTTCTCCAGGCACTTAGCACTCTCTTCCTTTGTGCTCCCGGAACACCGGACACCAGGATTGCTCAGCCTTGGATCTATTGACAGTTCATGTTGACTGATTATATCTAGATCTAGATCTAGATCTAGATGTTGTGGTGCCATGTTGTGCTTTGTAGGGTATTTAGCAGCATCTTTGACCCCGACCCTTTACATAAGGGTAACACCTTCTCCCCTGTCCCCACCCCAGTGTTACAACCAGAAATGTCTCCAGATGTTGCCAAGTGTTTCCTGAGCAGCAAAACCTCCCCTAGTTAAGAACACTGCCCTTTTATGTGCCTTTTCTGAGGCACTTACAAGAATGTCTTGTGTTTATGTCCTTACTTGTTTATCTTTTGTGCTGTCAGAGGTTAGAGCCAGTGCTCCTCTGCATCTTGAACAGTGTTGAGACCGAGTGGCCCCTACTCGGCAGTTGCTGAGTATCTGCCAGGAAGGTCCCCTCGTTATTGTTCCCAGACAAATGAGAGAGGCCAGTCAGCAATACACAGAATTGTACCGTTCTACAAGAGATCTATTTTGATAGTTTAATTTGATAACTTATGGTGTTTTGTTTTATAATAAGTGGATCCAAGGCAATAGTTTGTAGGTACAAAAGGAAGTTGTACAATATCTTTTGCCAGAGTTTTTTTTTTTTTAAATTTATAAGGTTTTATTTATTAGAGAGAGTGAGCGAAAGAGGGAACACAAGCAGGGAGAGTAGGAGAGGGAGAAGCAGGCTTCCCGCTGAGCAGGGAACCTAATTTGGGACTCGATCCCAGGACCCTGGGATCATGATGTGAGCCGAATGGCAGACACATTAATGATTGAACCACCCAGGTGCCCCTTGCCAGAGTTCTTTTAAAAACAGACTGGATTTTTTTTTTTAAAGGCTGATCCATTCATTTCATTAATTTATGAATCATGTCAATCATCTGCTTCAGGCCAGAAAAATTGTTTATTCCTGGATGGAACAGTCTTACCCTTTCAGGGTCTTTTAGGCTTTCCAGATAGATAATCAAGGAATAATTTTAATGTAGTGAGATAAAAGCAAATCACGACAGCAAGGATTTCCAAGATAGTGAGTTCCAGGCAGAGGGGCCTTGTGGGTGTGTGGAGGGTTAAGGGGATGTTTATGTGACATTCCAAGTAATCTTAATAAGTCGATGCTTTGTAGAATTTAGCAATAAGCAATCGTTCCTCTCTCTCCCTCTCTCTCTCGGGCTCTTATTGGCTCAGTGATAAGCATTTTTGTATTTCCTTTATGCTGTGTTCTAATGATTTTCCCTACCCCATTTTCCCTCCCCCATTTCCCCCTTCTTTACTTGAATTTTTGTAGTATGAAGCATAATGTGGCAAGTATTCTGATCTCCTGGCCTCCTCTGTCTGCAGAGGTGTATGTGAGTGAGACCCCTTTTAATCATTCGTATAATGATTGGTGGCTCCCTGTTGTTAAACCACAGTTATTGATCCATCATCGCTGAAGTACATGGCTGAAGGAACTGGTGCTGTCAGGCATTGATTGACTAGGAAGGAAGTGTAGAGCTATTCTAACTCACTTTTATTTTCATCAGCAACAGTTACAGTAGAGACTTGTGCAAGACCTCCATGATGGAACATCACTTTTCCTGCATTAAGAGGTGTCTGATGTGACTGAAATTGCCAGGATAACTCAAACTGCTGCATTTAAAATACTTAGAACAGAAGAAACTGTCCAAAACCTTCTTATATGACTTGGCTAATGGTTCAGACTCTGGAAAATAAATTTGGGAGGTGGGGGATGCATGAGAAAGATCAGATCTAGGATAAAATTGTTCTTAAGCAAATTGAAGCATATATAATACATGTTAATGTTTTATTGAAGAGATATTTCTACACAAACTGTGCAGTCAGACAAAACAAGCAGGTTTTTGTATACGTAAAATCGTTTAATGGCTGTTCAAATCATTAACTTCAGGCCATAATTAATAGCTGTCTCTTGGTAAGTTTCTACATTTTGGGCAGTTTCAGGAGGATTTGGGGCCCCTGTGTGCAAATACATTAGACAAGGACGCAAACTGAAGATACTGTACTTCTTGAAGACACCTCTCTTGCATGTAGTACACCTTACATATATTTTAAAATTCAAGATGTGCATTATTTTAATGAATGCTTTAATAGTGTCCCCGTCAGGGCTTTAATTCTAATTAGAACAAAGAAGGTCAAGAACACAAAAATAAGTGAGGGGGTGGTAGGGGTGGCAGAGAAAGGGCTAGAGGTATGCCTTACAAGAGTGAAACCAAAAAAGGACAAAAGCTGCCACTTCTAGTGACATTTTATCCATGCCCCAGAGCCTGTGCGTTTGTCCCTGTCTCTGAATATTTTAGTTTTGTTATAATTACAGTATCCTGCCTGCACTTTGTCCCTCTGATCCTTTGTTAAAGCCCAGATCACTCTGTGCAGACTGTGCTCGTAGGTGTGATTTATTGAGTGACAAGTAGCTGTAGGGTAGAACACCCGCCTCTGTACCTGACTAAAGTACTAGACATCACAGAGCTGGGGCAGGCAGGAGGGGGCCGGGACCCGGGGTGGGGGAGGCGAAAAGCAAAGAGCAGTAACACAGCAGCTCCTGGATACAGATCAGACAAGAGGTTCTGCCACAAATCACCTAGAAACATGTCAGACGCTGCATGTTTGTTGTTTTACACTGAGGGCACAGCCGTAGTCCAAAAGTATTGATTCTTTTCTTTGTACAGAGACAGAGACTGTCAGCCCTAGCCGGCTGACCTTGGTATGGCGCAGACAACTATTCCCCACCCTGCCGACCAGATGAACCCCACAGGAAAAGCCTAGGCAAGATATGCCAATGTCCACTTCACAGGCACAGAGAGAAACCCATGCCTGCTGAAACTGCTCCTTCTGTTTCCCAAACAGCTCTCTCCTTGCTGCGCTCCTCGGCCCCCCAGAGTGCTCCTTGTGACAGAGCATTGGAGGCTGGGTTCCTGGAGTGGGAAAGTGTGTGTGCGCGCACGTGTATGTGTGCCTTTGTCAAATTGCACAGAAAGAGCCCCATTTTATTTTGTTTAACTGTGAGATAACCTGGAGGATGTCTGTCTGGTGGTATGATTGTGTATGCATTTTGTGTTTTGAGGACGCAAGAGGAAATAGTTTATTTTCTGTTTGTACATATCAAAAGAGAAATCTCTGTGTGTGGGCACTTAAATGCGTTCTGATTTTGTGGGGCTTGAGGCTGAGCTTCCTCCTCTTTCTCTGTTCTAAAAGCTTTGGACACTGGTAAGATTTAGGGAGAAGAAATCACCTCTCTTAATTCACACGTGATGATTTTCAAAGTTGTTTAATAGTAAAAAGTGCCTAGATACAATTACAATACCAACCCACAATTCTCCTTCTCATCTTAAACCCTGTAGTAATTTTTAATCACTTTGCAGCATTTAAAACATTTGGTTTATTTTGAAAACCAAGTAATTTTAGCTGTTAAAAACTTGTTTATAATTTAGAATTCTTATTTGTTTGGGCTGAAAACACAAATATAAACACAATATATAGAGCCATCAACGTTTGAAATAAAGAGTTTAAAACTGGAGCCTGGGAACCCTTAGGAAGCAGGGACCACAGAGGACTTTAAAGCAGCCATTGCCGATCCCCTGCCAGGCTGCTGGGGAACTCAGTCCAGGGGGCCAGGCAGGCTTGCCTCCAGTGACATGGAAGGTGTTTGCAGTGACTCCTTCACAAAGCTGAGAGTTTTATTTTGACTAACAATAATAGGGAGGATGCCTTTCTGGCTTTCACTTCTAGGAATGTTGTCACATGCACGATCCCTGTCCGTAAGATTGAGCAGTCCGTGAGGAAAATTCAAGTAGCTTTCCAGTTTTGCCTGAACAAGAATATGAGACACACTGATGGAAAAGTGGTGATGTCATGTGCACTTAGGGATCTTAAAAAAAAAACAAAAAACCCCAAAAAACCCTCTTTTTTAAAAATATAAGGTTTCTCTTTTCCAGATAGAGTAATGCAAACAGATTCCGTGTATATGATAAGATAGGGAATTGTATAACTCACCTTAATCTTTTATTAAAATGAGTTTGTATAAAGTGGACTGTTGAAGATAAAAACAGCAAGTACATGACTGGCATCTTAAACTCATTACTCACTTATATGAGAAACACTTTTGTTTTCTACATCTATACTTTCACGTTCATAACTATTTGTTTAAGTGACTGTTTGGCAATCCTAAAAGAAAACTCAGTGGTTAAAAAAAATAATTTGTTTTATGGCCAGTTTCTTACTTGATTTTAAAGTGAGAGCTCTTTTTTGAGGTACTGGGATCTGTAGACTTCTAACAGGGAAACAGTTTCTAGCAAATTTGCTATTCTCTGAAAACAGTGTAAGAGCTAACTGATTATTTTGGTTTCTCAGGTCGATTCTAAATATTTCTCATTCTTTTCGTTGTGTCTTTTTCATCCAAAACAACCTTACATTTTAAGGGTAAGAGCTGAGCTACTCTGCTTTTGGGATATTGAAAAAAAAAAAAACCCTATAAATTATTTAGGATATATCAGTGTCTTCACAAAAGAATATTCTAGTTATAAAATGGGAGATGAGGAGTGACAAAGCTATCGAGGAAACACCATGTGAGAAAAATAATGAAGAGAACAGATGAATTGTTTAAGATCCAAATACTTCATTTTTTTAACGTTCTACTTTTCTTTTAATATATACATGCAAATCATCTGTCTTTCTCTTTTCTCCGTGTATGTTATACCCACTTGATTTACTACTGAAATTATATTGCTTTTGAAAGTGTCAGTTGAGCTATCCCTTGCCTTGTTAGTATCATGTTTGATTTCTTGGACAGAGACATAAATCACTATCTAATATGCAGGTCTTTTGAAGACGCACCCAAGGTTTATTGCCAGTAACAGACTAGTGGCCTTATGTGGACTTTCCATGAATAAAACAGATTGATGAGCCATTTTATAGCATCGCAAGCTGTATTATAAATACATCACCCTTTTCAGTAATTTAACGTGAGGAACAGCCTAATGAGCTCCCAGCCCTGATCAGCCAGAGAGCTGGGAGTTCTGTTTAGCTTCCAGGACAAGTGACTGGTGGAGGGTAAGAAACCCAAACCCTATAATGTTTTCCTCAGTTCAGTGAGAAAACCTTTGCAATGTGAATCATTTGAAACAACAGTAAAGTCAAGTGGCATTTAGAATTGGCAAGAGTAATAAAGTGAAATATACAGGGGTCTGATTTTGCTTGTAACTGGAAATGTAAGGCAGTTGGCTTTTTAGGTTGCTTGTTTTTCTTCTCTTACTGATTGAAGTCCTAAGCCAAATTGGATCAACACATTATCATTTTGAGATATACATGATCTAGTATCTACCAGACAACTTGGAAGAGAAACAGGTAGATGAGGGGTTACAACATCATGAGGGTCTCTATTGGAAGTGTAGCCCAAGATATCATTGATTCTATGTTCCAGCTTTGTTTTTTGCACAGCTTACAACACTTTGCCTTTACTATCTAAATAACCCTTATGATACCTGTGGAGTAGGATGAATGGGGAAAATTATTTTCCTTTTTCTAGTGAGGAAACAGAGGCATATAGACATGATTGTTTTCAAAGAGCTATCTGAATAGAAGAAAAAAATAGAATAAATGAATCATTAAAAGTAAAGATTACCATTTATTTGATATAACGGATGTCATCATTTATTTATTTATTTTTAAAGATTTTATTTATTATTTATTTGACAGACAGAGATCACAAGTAGGCAGAGAGGCAGGCAGAGAGAGAGGAAAGGAAGCGCGCTCCCAGAGCGCCCTATGTGGGGCTGGATCCCCGGACCCTGGAATTATGACCTGAGCCAAGGCAGAGGCTTTAACCCACTGAGCCACCCAGGTGCCCCAATGGATGTCATCATTTAGAGGACTTTCACAAATATCCCTTTGTGAACCGCAAATTTCATAACCACTTTGAAGAGAGAATACAGTCAGTACTGCTAAAGGTACAGTTTTGTGAATGGGTTTTTTCTACCTAGAGCTGCAATATATTTTGAACTGGAAGGTTCTGGAGGATATTTCTCTTTTCTGAATGTAGTTGATTACATCATGCTATATAATACTTCCCTTACCAAATACCCAGTTGAAACTGTATTTTACATTTTTAGAAGTCAGGCTTTGGCTTGTAGTGGCATTACTTGCAAATATAAATAGGTGAGTAATTAGCCTATTGTAAAAATTAAAAAAAATTTTTTTTTCCAAATATAATTTTCCCTTTGAAACCAGCTAGGCAGTTTGGCAGACTCTGTTATTTATACTGCAGATATAAAATATCTTGAGTGTACAAGGTATGAATGAAGAACTGAAAAGACTTTAATTAGTTTTTACAGAATAGGCAAAACCAGAATATTTCACCACTGAGACACAAACACATCAGCGATGGCCTAACTCATCAGGCTCTATCCTGCCAACACTCAGACACCATGCATCTCCAATTTTAAAAAATAATAATAATTTAAACGGAATGGGCCCATTTATACCCTCTGTTCCTTATTAAAAATGGTTGACAAGTGAAATTTCATTTTAAAGTATATCTGTGGACAGTCAATATTGTTTAGAATTTTAAAGGGTTCTTGTGTCTTGTGAATGGCAATGTGCATTTAATATTCTGGGTTCAGCACAAGGTGCTTTTGAAACCAGCTGTGCATTCATCTCCATTTTTGCTTTCACCTCTGCTCTTTACCTTCCTCCCCTAAACATCTGCAGTTGTGTGTGGACTACAGGTCTAAACTAATCAGATTTAAATGAACTACTGTGGTCCTCAGTTTATCCATTTCTAAAACTGTGGTCTAGAATTTAATGTTCCTTAAGGGAGTATTTGGAGGAATATTGCAGAATAAATTTATAAGGTAGCTCTGTGTTGCTATAGAAGTCAATATTGACATTTAGTTCTGTTCTTTGGGGAATCCTAGAAGTATACAGCTGGGTGAATGATCTTGGCATTTTAGGGTAGTCTAAACCAAGGCTTATGGCCGTATCAGTTAGGATTCAATAGCATTGGCCTCCCAAATAAATGACGTTTATGACAGTGCCTTACCTGAAAGGAAAATTTTGGCTGATTTGTCATTTAAACATCGGAAATATATCCGATATTTTTCTCTTACAGATTTTACCAGCTGAACATAAAATCATAGATTTTAAGCTGAAAGGTAAGAAATTAGCTTTTCAAACATGAAGTTATTGATTTCTTACTGAAAATCCCTAAAAGGAAAAACTGAACGAAACAAAACCAGGGGTGGGCAGAATGTGTTCCTTCTTTCTCTATCTGTCCATCTTTCTCTAATTTGTGCTAGGGCTCTAGTTTTCCTCTTGAGTCGGTGATACTCTTCCTAGAAAAATCATTAGCATTATCAAAAGAAAAAAAAAAGATGCGTCACCAGTGGACTCACTTCTCTCATTTGATTGATGAGAGTTTGAGAAAGCACTCTTTCAGGTCTTCTCTTCTTCCCAGGGACTCTGGGAAAGTCTCGTTCAAAACTACTGGTTCCTCAATAATTCCTCAGCTGCAGACCACCAGTCTCTCAAAACATTGCTGGTTCAGGGGCATAGCACAGGCTGCTTTTCAGCTCTCAGACTTGATGGCTGTGTGCAGAAGACCGTGAGTTTATGTGAGGCTGTCAGTCCTGAAACACCTTTGGAAGTTGCTGGTAGGCTCATTCTGTCTTTCAAAGGAAGTACAAGCAGATTGTTATTTGTGGAGCTCATCATTTAAATGCCAGGCGTGTGCAAAGCATGGGATGAATTTATATTTATATACATGTGCTTTTATGAAAGGTATGCCTCTGTGTTTGCATCTTTTGTTACAGAGTGAAAGGGAACTAAGTAGTTATATATTTTTGGTGTAAAAACTTCAATGGTTTTAACCCAAAGTGATCCACTGAAACTACGCTTTAATCTAGATAGAGTACCTCATAGGCACTAACTGCCCTTATGTGCCTGGTCACCTTTAGAGGGCATAATTCTGTTGGAATACTATTCCTAATGAATTGCAAATGGAAATCAGTTAAGTAAGTTGTGTTAATTATGTCATTTGTGAGATTGCCTAATGTGGAATTGGTTAAGAGACTAGAAACTGCTTGTCAAATGTTTCCTTTAACTAATGTGATATTTTGTGGTTTGCAAATGACACAATTCACATAACTGATTTGATGGAACCTCATTAACTACCCCTTAGTTTGCCTTAGCAAAATTACATTATTAAACACGCTGTGCTAGGTTCTGTTCTCATTACTTCGCATTCAGCCCGGGGAATACTGTTCGTTTTGTGACACTTATCCAGTCTTCGAGGAAGCCAGGGAAGTTCCATGTAAAGAGTTATGTTTTTAATGTGTTTTTTCAGCATTACACACATCTAATCTGGTCCTGGCTAATTGAACCTGGACGGATATGTACTCGTCACTGCTGATCATGTGTAGCACCTTTCACCGTGCAGTCCTTATTTATCCCTCTTTTGGTTGTCTCTCTTATCTCCTTCTTCATTTTGAGGTCCCGGCATCTACTACTATGTTTTGTTTTTTAAATTTGAGAGAGAGAATAGTGGGGGTTAGGGACAGGGACAAAGGGTGAGAGAGAATCTTAAGCAGACTCCATGCTGAGTGTGGAGCCAGATGTGGGGCTTGATGTCATGATCCTGAGATCGTCACCTGAGCCGAAATCAAGAGTCAGAGGCTTAACCAGCTGAGCCAACTAGGTGCCCCCTACTAATGTCTTAAGTAGAAAACCCAGAAAAATCTTTGAATCATACTTTCAGCTAAAAAAAGCCAAGTGCATGGCAGTCTTTGTAATTGTGGAGGGACTGTTGACTCCCTTGACTCACTAAAATGATAGGAATGCACATATTGTTGGATCTCTCCTATTTTAATTAAAGCTTCTATTTAGTTATATTTATGTTTATTTATTATATACTTATTAAGTTATTAATAAGTTATTTATATTTATATTTAAATAATCTTCTATTTTAACTAAAAATCAACTTTGTTCAAGTTGATTTTGCACTGTTGTCATATCTGCCCTATCTAGGAAGTCTTTGCATTAGAAGCATAATGTTTATCTCTTCAGTAAATAACTTTTGTCCCATATTGTCTGTTAGCAATTGCTGGGACATTTTAAAGACTGTGTCTTCTTTAAAAAATATTTTTGAGTGTATTGGTGACTTTCTAGAATCCTGTCTTTCAAAGGGACCAGTCCCAAGGATACTTTATAGTGACTTCCTTTTAGTATTTAATTTCTGTCATTTAATTTTGTCATTGGTGGGAATGAATTCACTAATAGTACACAGACTCTGACAGACTGGGAGATGGTTGAATAGGTAGGAAATATAATCCAAAGCTGTGGAGTAGAATCAAGGGACTCACGAGTAAATCAGAGTAAAATATTGGTCTAACTGTCTAAGATACCTTTAAGCCTTCCTGAGAAGATCAGATTTAAAGTTTGCTTTCCTAATCAGCTGTACTTGACTCATTAAATGATAGGAATTCTCATATTGTTGAATCTCTTCTATTTTAACTGAAAATCAGCTTTGTTAAAGCCCTCTTTATCCTTTAACCTTCTGATTTCCCTTTCTCTCTCTCATTACCAAATTTCATCGTGGTTACACTTGGATCAAGCTTCTTCCTAAAGTTATTGTCATCTTCGATTGTTCCCAGAAGCTTCACCCCAAGGGAAAAAGTCTTGTGTAACAGAACAACCTAATCTACATCCTATACATTGACTCCTCATAATCTTCACTTTGGCTCTCCTTTGACCTTCCTTCCCTTAGCAACACAGCAGATAAGGCCTGCATCTGTCAAAGTCTGTCTCTAAGGACTTTATTCTTCCTGTGGTCTCTCCTTTTCTTCCCACCTCTACCCGCCCCCACCCATACCACACACAGTCCACTAACTCTCTGTGTAGACTTGGCAGCAGATTCCGCCCCAATCCTTGTTATGTAACCTACCACCTACCCCTTTTTGGCAAGGGACACAAGGCTCAGCAAGTTGTAACAAAGAGTGGAGTTAATTGGAACATGTGCTGTGCTCAAGTCTGCAACAAAAAAGGGCTGATAGACATCAGGAAAATACAACCATATGTAGGTGTTTGCTTGAGAATATATGTATACATGGGAAATGTCATCTACAACCAGGTTGCATTTAAATAAAATCAACTATCATTCTCCTCCTCTTCTTCCGGCTCATCCCCCCTTCACCTCCCCACATGTAATACTTGTAACTTGCTCTCTCATGCCTGCTCATGGGTGGGCATGGCCTTTTGAAACTGACAAATGGAACAGAACTGTCTGAGACTTCACGGAAGATCCTTATGTTGCTTATACCTGGGACTCTGCTATGGTAACAGCCCATGGACCTCCTATCTGTTCCCACTTGTTGCAAAATGGCCCCTACTTTTTGTTGATCTCTACCCCTATTTTTCTACTCTAGACCTGTAGTTATCTTTTGCATAACCCTTAACTTTTAAATTTAGGTACAGTTTATATAAAATAAGTGTAGTATAATGCATTGTGACACATATGTATACCCATGTTAAACTGTCACCCCAGTCAAAATCCGTATCATTTTCTTCACCCCATGATGCTCCTTTATGTTCCTTTCTAGGTAGTCCTTCCCCTAGAGTCAGTCATTATTTTGATTTCCGTCATAATAGATTAATTTTGCCTGTTCCAGAACTTCGTATACATATGTGGCTTTTTGTTGTTGTTATTGTTCAATGTATAGTTTTGGGAGTTTATCCATAGTAATGTGTGTATCAGTAGTTTATTTCTTATTACTGAGTAGTATTCCATTGTAACAATATCTATTACCAAAGAATATTTGGACATATTGTATGAGTTGTTTCTATATAATTGGCATGTACTAGCATCACAGTCACTCTTGAGTCTGGCAGATGGTCTGCCGTTATTATATGACTGATATCATTGGAAGGACTTTCCATTGCTGTTACCTATACATCCAAGGCTGCTGAATTCCCCAATAGTGGGCTGACTGTTCATCTCAGAGTCTCGGGCTTCTCGGTATTCTTGGTCCACATCTCTGCTTTTCAGAGGAAATAGCAACCTCCATGCACCGAGGGGGTTCAGAGACAACAGAGGGAGGACTTGGGTGCTTCCATTGTTCTCCGGTGTCTTAAAACTCTTGGCATCCTCACTTATCTCGTAAAAAAAAAAAAAAACCTTCATGCTCTTAGAAGGCAGAGGTATTCTTTGTATACGTGGAAGTTCTGAAATATTCTGAGAGCAGTTCCAGAGCCCTTGGAAATGGCCTGAAAGGGGAGCTTTGTGCTCTGAAGATATATTTTAGATTGGCTGTCTGTCCTCACTTTCCCTGTTTAAGTTTTGAGGGACCGAGAAGCCCGAGAGTCATTCTGGACTTGAGTTACCATCTGAGAGATTCATTTAGGCCTACTGGCCTGAATACTTTCAGAATAAAAAATGCTGGTTGATTAAGTTAATAGTAGCTCCTCTTCATTAAGCTACTTAATCATTACAGGCAATGGGCTAACACTTTACGTACATTATCTCAGATATAGTCTTTCTAACACCCTATTCAGGTAAGTACTGCTATTATTCCTACTTGATGTCTGCAGAAACTAACCCTTGAACAACTTACCCATGGTTACACAGCTAATAAATAATGGGAATGGGACAAGGATCTGATTCCAGATATGATGTCCAGTTTCTCCAACACTCTACCCTAGTGTCTCCCAGAGCCTTTTTGGGCGTTTTCCTCTAAGTATTATATAGGTAATGTAATATAAATGTATTTAGTAATGGACATTTTAATATAATTGTTAAACTATTCAGTATAATGGAAAGTATAAAAATGTGAGCCAAACTAGAGCCTCTAATCACATTGGATTCCTTTTATTAGGGCCTCAGAACATGTGAAAAATAACAAAATAGTAACATTTTGTGAATGGTAGAAGTAGTAAGGACTGTCAGACAGATTTTTAAGATGAATATTTGGGACAGGATTTCTTCTGTTTCCACAGCAGTACAGTGTCAGAAGAAACCTATATTGTTCCCTCATGCCTCTTACCCTACTCTTTCAAATAATATTTTCTCTTACCCAAACCAAGATTTAAAGAACCAAGATTTAAAGATTTAATTATTATCTTTTTAATTTAAATGTGATTCATAGACAGGGACTAGAGACATCTTTGTATCTGTTTAAGAGTTTACCTAAGAGAATGTTTTGACAGCAGTCAGTAGCAAATTCTTTTACGTTGATGAATTCAGCATCCTTGTTATGGCTTCGATTGGCAGAGTTTAAGTCTTTTTTTTTTTTTTTTTTTTTTAATGCGCAGAATGTTGAGGAGTTAGGTGCTAGTTTATAAATTCTGTTTTTAGAACAGGTCCTACTTTCCTTCAAACTTTTAAGAGGAGGAGAGAAAGCAAGGTCAACTTACCAAATCAACACTAGCCAAAGGAAAAGAAAGAGGAAAGAGGAAAGAAAAAAAAAAAACTGCTAGAAGCGGCAGTCACCTTCCGTTTGGGAACTTTATTCCATCCTTGACACGATGGAATCATCCAGTCACTGGTTTTGCTCTATGACATTTGATATGTAGCATTTATTTACTGTCTCTTTTTCTGTTTTTCCCTCAGTACTCTTAGCCTGAAACTTGATGTCTTATGCCACTAATTATACATTTCCTTTCATGTTTGTTATTATTATTTTAAAGGATAAGTTGTGATTTTTCTATTTTGTGATTTCTGTAAACACAAGACACTGGCTTAAAAAAAAGAGGAATGCTTTAGAAAATTTGGGATTATTCAGAATCCCAGTGACTATAAATGACTTAGTATATCTAGACTGCATTTTGAGTCTATTCCTTTTTTTCTATTAATAGCTATAATGGTTACATAGTGAAAGGAACTTTCAGCTCTAAATTTTGTTGCCTGTGAAAGTTTATATTCAACTCTTGATGCCATCAGAAAGAGAATCTTTGTTAAAAATAATCTTACAAACAAAATATATTGAAGGCATATGGAACCTTAACCTTGAATAATTTAGTTTAGTTACCTCATTTCTTTGTTCATGTTGTGATGACTTGAGGAGCCACTTAAGTTTATTTAAGAAGTCTAGATTCTCTTCTCATTTCTGCCACGACTCCATTGGTAACTTGGGAATGAAATATCTCCCTGGAAGATCTTTTGATTTTATATGTGTAGGAAACTTTGATGTCATTGTGGAAAGGCAGAATAAAAATAAAAGGTTATTTCAAAGACTTTTGTTATAGGTTACCATTTGTTAACTATGAGTCTTTGCTTTGACACCTCTGTAGGTTATCAGAAAGTTCTTCTAAGGTTCTCTTGGCGCATTTTTCTCAGGCTTTTGGGGTACCCCACCCATGGATATTTCTGGAAGTTTATAGTGTCAGGAGAACTCAAGTTTTTAAAAACTGGCTACTTGTTGTTATTATGGAGGAAAATGTGCTAAAGAAATCTGATGATTTCTTAGACATAAAATATTTAACCTTAAACCATTCTGGGGGAGTTGAATTTGGGGGCAGAAAAAGAGCCATGTGCTTGTCCCATTTACCCCAGAAAAGGCCAAAAATGGGACTGAATACCTGCTACCCCCATAAATCCCATAAGTAGTGATTGCTGCTCTTAACATGTTTAGAATATTAGATTTCTATATTGTTTTATACACAAAAAGATAAAGCTAAGAGTTTTAGAATTAAAAGATAGGGATTTAAGATGATGCTATCAAACACTATATTTAGTCTAATTAGAGTTGGATCTTTGGTGGAGACAGATATATATGTCTATTTCTTTGAGTTTCTGGAGATGATAAAAATATGTAGGCGGGGTTGGAAACCACTAATGTAGATTCTAGACCAACCTTTCTTATTTGCATAAGAAAGGTAAATTGAGGTCATTGAAGGTAAAATTATTCTATGAGATTAAGTAACTAATTATTTGAGACCTGGTGTTAGAATTCAGGTGTCCCAGGTTTGGATAGACCTGAATTTTTCTCACCACCTCATATGTGTTAATCACATATTTATCCTAGCTCCCTGTCTTCATCTGTGTAGTCCTTTTTCTACTGTGGTAATAATGGCTCAATTTAGTGAGCACTTTCTGCAATTCAGTTGCTGTGCCAAGAGTTTTATAGGGATTGCTTCCTTAATTGGGAAATATTAATATTCTTATTTCACAGATAATGAAACTGGCCAGAGAGATTAAGTAACTTGCCTACACTTTCAGAGCAAGAGTAAGTGGGAGCACTGGGATTGGAGCCTAGCAGTTTGATTCCCAGATTCATGGTTCCTCAACTACTTAGCCGTACTTTTCCCTAGAAGGGTTTGATATTACTTTTCATCCCAAAGCAAGAGTTTTTTGTAGACAGTTTAAGCCATGGGAACTCTAAACCATATTGTGAAAGCCAGATTTAAGAAAACAAAACAAAACAAAAAAATGGCCCTAGTCACTCATTATTTTCCTTCCCTGTTTCTTGAATCCCAGGAGAGCACGGGATATTAGTGATGACAGTCTCTCTGTTGCCAAACAGACACTTGGCAACTGGCTGTATATTTGCCTCAAAGATTTTTGTGTCTACTGAAGTAAAAGAAAAAAATAAAATAAAATGGGTGGTTGCTGTGGGAGGAGTGGTTTGGTCATTGGTCTTATAGAATGGTTTGTATTATCACTGAGGGAAAAATAAGGAAAGCTATACAGTAAAGAGGAATATGTTAAAATATGCACTCTTCCAAAGGAGAGTTCAGGTGTGGGTGGCGATACTTAATCGTGTCACATGAAAGAACCTCAGATGTTTCTTAGGTTAGAATCAGAAGCCATTAGGGCATTGCCTGAAATAGCACTTCTAAAGCAGCACGCTGTTCAGACTTGTTGAATGTTATAGGTATTCTGTTCTTTCTTCTGTTCATTTAAAAAAAATTCCTTATGCACTCATTTTAAAGTTTCAAAGTAAGAAACTAAAACTTGTATTAAATATAATTTCAAGTTGAGGATAGGGAAGTGCAAAGAGCATGTTGGCGAGGTAATATTTTAGTAACATGTAAGATGAGTGTTTTAGAAGCAGTGTCACTGTTTATTTTGGCTTATGAACATGACAGTAAGTCTTAACTATGATGAGGAGGTAGAAATCAGATGATAAATGTTGCTTAGTAACTTGCTGCATTGGGTGTTTACTTATTGTGGAGAACAAATCTTTAACCATTAAGTTGGTAGACATTAGTTGGTGACTTAAATTTTAACAGCGAACAGGAAAATGGCCCTTCTTAAATAACACCGCCTTAAGTAGTATTCTTACTATTTCTTGGCTTGCTCCAGAGAAGAATTTAAGATGGTTATATGTTTATATACACATTACTTCATTTAATCTTTATACCTCCATTGAAGTGTAGCATTTATGTGGACTACAATTACTGTATAATAGAAGTTTCAGAAATATCAGCTAGAGACTCGTTGATTTTAGGCACTAACATGATAATAGGCATCTTTAGTCCAATAAATTATTTAACTTGTATCTTAATACTTTAAAAAAAAAGATTTTATTTTTTTTATTTGACAGAGAGAGACACAGTGAGAGAGGGAACACAAGCAGGGGGAGTGGGAGAGGGAGAAGCAGACTTCCTGCTGAGCAGGGAGCCTGATGTGGGGCTTGATCCCAGGACCCTGGGATCATGACCTGGCCCGAAGGCAGACACTTCAAAATTGAGCCACGCAGGAGCCCCAATACTTTCTTAATATAGAAATTTTTAGTGATGACAAACTTTTTAGTAGTTAGACTAAAAAACCTGGAAATTAAATAAAGGCAACAAATTGGGACAGTTAAGCAGTTTCATTATAGTAATGATGATTTACTTTAGATTATCTGGGACAGTGCCTTAGCAAATTATTGAGTGTGGACTTTTAAGTTTCCCAGTTGTGGGGAAGGGAGCATTTCTAGAAGGAAGAAGAGATTTCTCACCCGTGTGACCAGTACCTTTCTTCCATAATTTAAGATCTCCTTGGAGGTTTTATTTTAATCATCTCACTGATTTTTTTTAATGATTTGCAATCTGAAGTATTTTGAAAAAATACTTAAATTCTATATGTAGTATGATTGTGTATGTATATTTGAATAAAAAAGCAAAGCTTAAAAAGTAAATAGTGAACTTGTTAGGGAATTAATATTTATGGTAAATTGACTTCTACAATACAGACCATAGCATTCATTCTTTGTACTTTTCCAGTAGTTACTTTATCCAGCAGTTCTTGTGTTTCTCCATGAGCATTTCTAGTTCTTCCTCTGAGCTTCTAATTTCCTGTACTCACATCCTGGTACATCTGTAAATGCTCATACTCATAGTATCTTAGCTTTCTCTAGAGCCTTAAACTTACTGCTCCTTGAGTCCTCATAACACCTTTCTAAAAAACAGGATGATAGTTCTAGTTTCATTGTAAGAACAAAGCTCCTAAAATTCATAGTTAAGGGACATATCCAGGTCTTGATTCTAGGCGTTCTGATGTCTGGTTTGGACTTTTCATGAACTAGAGGATTATGCTATAAGCTAAAGTTCACATATTTGATGCCTTCTGTTGGGATCTTCTGGAAGGGCTACAGAGTTGTTAAAATCTTTTAGAATACACTCATCAGGTTCATGATTCACAGCAAGCCAGTCCTCACCGTTTCTTGCGTAAACTTGGTGTTTTCCACAAGTTGGCTAGCCTGATAGAATGACCTCTTAATGGGGTTGTATAATTTGAAATGTTAAGCACATAATAAGAACAAGGGATTCTCAGCTTTCTGAGGAAACGATTAACCTGTAAATGAAAATTTAGTTGGAAATTAGTAGTTAATAATTGCCGTTTTCTAACATGAAAGGGTTCTGTCAAACATGTAAAGGTCTCAAAATAAAAGGAACTCTCATGTATCTGTGTGTAATACAATGTGTTTAGATAGTCTGATTAGAAAATGTGTTGGGACTGATAGCTATAGCTTGGGTGTTGTGGGGATGAGGGTTGTGGAGAGAGAAGGAAAAGAAGATTCATCTATCTTTGAATATTTGGTTTCCCGATTTAAACTAATCTCACCACTGCACTTCCTTAACATGCAGCCCTTCCTCTTGGATTTTGTAGTCTGAGTCTGTTGACTTAGCATTCTTCTTTTGGTTAATTTTCTTAACCAGTAATGTAGTTTGGCAAGATTAAGAACAGAAGTGTATCAAATACTTCACTGATCTCTAGTTTTTATGAAGATTTTTATATTGCTGCTTTTAATTTACAGCCATTAAAAGCAGCATAGTGGAAATGAGTTCATATATCTATAAAAATAAAGTTGGTCTTTAAAAGCAAAACAAAACTCCTCAAACTGTCACAAATACGGGCAAAATGTAATCTACTTTGGAGGGTTTTTCCCCTGCTGCCTTTAACTGTGATGTTGTAAGGTTTGTTTTCATTGTTGTCCTAAGAAAATAAGAAGTTTTGTTACAATGTTAAATAAGAAACACCACACCAAAGGATAAAGATAATAAAAAGAGAATAAATACAGTGATAGCATTGAACAGTGGTGCATTGAGGTTGTAATTCTTTTGAAGTTACAACTTGAAATCATTACTGAAATGTATGTTAGACCTATGCCTACAAAAGTTAAATAGGTTAAACAGTGAGCTTTTTTCTTTTCTAGATGTTAGTAATTAGTAAGCTAATACCAAAATTTAATATTAGAATAAAATGGCCATGACTTGCTCACATACTTAATTGAGGCCAATGATAGCATTTCCATGAATCTGAATTCTCATTTCTGTTATTTGAACTAAAATTTTTTGATAAAATATCTTCTGAAGTGTTATCCCAGAATACTTTATTAACTTCTGTTTTTATAAAAATAGGCTTTTTATCTTTTCATATCTAAAAAGTTTTTAAGTCAGCAATGAGGAAGAGTTTCTTTCAGGGAAAATAACCACATGACATAACATCCCTTTGTACTTTTTCCTCTTTATGAGAGTTCCTTAAACCTCACAATTTCTAAATATCTTGTATAGTCAGATCAATAATAATAACAGAGTCATTACCCTGAAGTTACATTGCTATCATAGCCATGATTAATGTCTAATTATTATATTTAACTTTTGAAATTTATATTATCATTGTGTTTAGATACCAAATTTCTGGTCAAGAATCATAAATCCTACCCAGTGGCCTTAGGTGAGGCAATTTTTGTGGGCATTTAGAAAAAGACTGAGTTGTATTTATTTAAAATAAATGGAAAAGGAAATATTAAAAAATTATACTCGCCATTCCCTTCAGATTTTATTATTATCTGCTTGGCGTATTTTAATCAATGAGAAAGTGAATTCTGTTTTTTTAAGGGCATCTTTTTCTGGGAATACACTTTTATGAGTGGAATATGGCACATTGCTTAACAGTGCATGCTATATTATAAAAGTTTAAATGTGATTAGAAACATAGGTCACTAAAGGAGTGCAGATAAAAATCCGAATCTGAAGAATCATGTTTTGGAAGGGTCCGTGTAGTCTTACGACTTTGGGGTGCTTGGTATATTACTATGTCTTCTGTCTTAAACATTCTTAATGCTGGCATGGTTATGAGAATAGCTTACATTTTTAAAAATAGAAAGTTACTCAGTTCACTTCTTAGAAGTTTTCTGTTTTATCCAATAACTAGTACAGCTAGCTCTGCCTTGAATCTTCCAGAAGCACTGTTGATGAATTTCATTTGACTAGATTTAGAAACAACCTTGAGGATGAAAAGTTTACATATGTGTGTATTTTTAACATTTTGGTTCACACACACTTGGTTTCATTTGAGATAGGAAATGGAAATAACAAGACACTCTTAGAAAATCTTGTTTCTGTAGACGGCTCAACCTTGCCAGAAACCACGAGGCAGTGGAAATATCACGAGAAAGCTTGTTCCTACAAGACTCCCAGACTGATTACCAGACCAAAGAAATTCCCAGAAATTTAGCTTGAAGCAATCATTTAAAATTTGGGAGGTGGATCCAATCCTGCTTGGAGTCACCACTGCTAATTATAGTGCTTTAATGTCCCAGTGGTTTTGTTATCAGCCACACCTCAGTATAAAAATCAAAGTGAGGAAAAAATTGTCTCTGATTTTTGTGTGTTTCCTCCAAAGTGTATTCTTGCCAGACACTTAAGATTTACATATTTGACTGTGTGTAAATTATACCACAGTATTCTTAACATTTTGAATTGGTGTATTTTTTTTACCTTGCCTGATATATGTTGTTCACCTTTTATGCAACAGATGACTATTTCCTTTCTTCTTTTAATCTTGTTCATTGGTATATTTAAATTGTTGGTATATTTAAAATTTCTAGTAGCTAGTAAGCTCTCCTCACATAGGTGAGGCCTGTTCCACTCTGTGGGTGTATTAAACACTTCATTGTGTTTACATGAAACACATGGGGCTGCTGCATTTTTAAGTTATTATTTATATTAGCTACTACACACACACACACACACACACACACACACACATTTGGGGCAGCCATAGAAGTTTAGTTATGACTTTGAACAGTTGGAATTAGGGTGATAAAGCCCACATTTATTATGTACTGTTATAAGGTAAATCACACTTTGGGTTATTTGGCGGGGGTGCTAAAGCCATCCTTTTGACACAGGCAGGTCTTCCCTGGTGGAGGCTTGTCCCAGCATGTCCTGGATAGATGGCTTTGATGTCAGGTGAACACCACAGCTTGACCTGCAGTGTTTACACTCTAGGAGAGCCTGCTTGAATCTCTCACAATATCTTATATAACTTCAGCTTAGTACTTCAGGTCTGAATCTCATGAACACTAAGGAGCATTTCCCCTTTAAAGTTTGCTTGTCCACTAAGCACCTTAAGAACCCCATTCCTTTGCATCATTTTCAGTAAGTTCCTATATAGGGCTTTGTATTGGGTAATTCTGAACACAAAATTAATTCTGTAGCCTTCATGTGCCTAATGAAAGCCATAAAGATATGATTTAAAAAATGGAGAAAAAATTTTCCCCTACACAGAGAGCAAAAAGAAAAAAAAAATCTCAGTTGTCTTATACCACAGCAGGATTTATTCCTAAGGTTCCTTAACCTGTTTTCCCATTAGCTAGGAAAGAGTACTTGAGCTCTTTTTTTTTTTTTTTAAATCATAGAATAATTATAGAACAAATGATTTAAAATTGTATCCAGATTTTTCATCAACACTCCCTCATTTACTAATTAAAGAAGAGACATGGCTTCAAATAACATCCCACCTGTTTGTCTTGTTGTGAGGATCTGCTAAGTGAGATACAGGATTCCAGTAGCTGGGCTAAAGAATTTAGAAAGAAAGAAAAAAAAGGCAGAGTAACCCTGAAATTTATCACTGCACCTCAGATATTTTTGGGGTGTTCTTTGGATTTGGAACCTGTTGCTGTATTCTGTATTCCTCTTTTAGCTGTGCTTCATGGTATATAGACGTATATATTAGACATGAGAAAAAAGAAGGCTTTCCTTAAAAACATGCACCTTCCTGCACAATAAACCACAGCTGGTCAGACTTTTTTTTTTTTTTGGTATTAGAATTTTTTCCCTGCAGCATTATGATTTTTATGAACAATATGCCAATATGATTTCAAACTTTAATTTAGTGTTTGGGTGTGTTGGCTCACTTTTCCTAACATGTTCACCATGTTCTAATATTCTAGAATAGTCCAGAGAACATTCCTAAGATTATTTTTGCCATTTCCTTTGTACAAAATTTGAGTATCCTTTTATCTTAAGTTTAAATTACTCCCAGTCTCTCAACATTAGAAAACAAACAAACAAAAGCCCTTCATAATATATTCCTGTTCTTACTTGCTGGGAGTCCTTTTATTCTTTTTCTTGCCTTCCACGGACCCCTTACCCTTTTCATGTGGAGTGTATGAAGTGATCTTTTAAATAGGCAACTTTTCTTTCTCCTCTGTTTTGACAAAACCCTTTTTAAAAACTAGATAATGGTGGGGAGGGCACCTGGGTGGCTTCGTCATTAAGCGTCTGTATTTGACTCAGATCAGGAGCCCAGGACCCTGGGATCCAGCCCCACATCAAGCTCCCTGATAAGCTGGAAGCCTGCTTCTTCCTCTCGCACTCCTCTTGCTTGTGTTCCCTCTCCTGCTGTGTCTCTCTATCAAATAAATAACATCTTTAAATACATACATACATACAAACTAGATAATGGGGTCATCTGGGTGACTCAGTTGGTTAAGTTTCTGCCTTTGGCTCAGGTCATGATCCCAGGGTCCTGGTCCCTGCTCTGCTGGGAGTCTGCTTCTCTTTCTCCCTCTGCACCCCCCTCCCCACACCCTGCTTGTGCTCTCTTGTTATCAAACAATTAAATAAAATCTTAAAAAAACAAAAAAAATGATAATGGCACGAAGGCACCATATCTAAAGAAGTTCTATGACTTATCTATTGAGTTTATTATAAGATTTTGTCCAAAAATACATTCAGCTTGTTGGAGTCTCTAATAAGAGTTGTCTAAAAAATCCATGCAATGGAATTGTCCTTCCATTTTGATATATGTAACTTCAAATTATATCTTGCACATACACACAAAAATCTGCAGTATTTATTCAGACTGACCTAATTACTAATTTTTTTGACTTCTCACTAAAATTGTAAATTCTCATAACATTGTAACATAAAGACTGCGCTTACAAAAACAGAAAAATCTTTGCTTTTATCAAAGTACTCAAAGGTATTATAAAATACTAAATATAACTAGTTATAGCTTGTGGCACATTGGCTAACAAATTTTACATGACAGAGACCAAAGGGCAAAAAAAGACACAAGATTGTAAAGTAAATAAAAATTAATTAGTAATGTCCACAAATAAGGATGCTTATGCAAGAGTTATTACCTACCAATGTTCAAAATAATTTCTGGATCAAGATAATTTATGATATTGTCTTTCAAGGAGCTCAGTTATCTTGTAACTAATACAACATGGGATAAAATTAATCCCTTTTTAACCATAGTGAGAAAATTTAAGAGCCTTGGTTTCATAGACAAATTGTGGAAGTAGTGCAGCAAAATACGAGAGCAGAAAAACTGCTACAAATAACTTCAGATATAGGGTTTGTTATTAACATTGATTAATATCAAAATATGGTTTCTATATGGGGTATTCTATATAATTTATACAAAACAGAGGGTATGCTATATGTAATTTATACCAACCACGTTAATAATAGATTCTATCAACTGTCATTGAATTCCAACTCCCATAATGGAATATGGAAGGAAATTGCTGGTGTTACTGAGTTGGATTAAAAGGCAAAAACCTTTTTTAGTTTGGTGGGTTTTTTCCTCTTACTGTAGTGCATACCACTCCTGGAGGCAGATATCTGGGCTCTGACTTTGATGTTTAAGAATGACATATTTGAAGGTCTATTTATAAGATAATTTTGGTAATTGAGTGACAATAATTCTGAGATTAGATTTTTAAGTATACTGTACTTAACATAACAATTAAATTTATTTTATCACTAGGCAGATAGGTTTCATGTGACTAATTATAACATTGTATTTGGAGAAATTGGGAACGATAATAGCAGTCAGTGGTACCCCTAAAAATGTTTTAAGCAGGTGAGAAGGCAAAGCAAGGTCAGAACGTAATAGTAATGAAATGGATATATTGGAGAAAACACCACATTGACATTTGCAAAAGAGAAAGGTGCTGTTTCTGTAGTGCACTTAAGCCCATTGAATGAACACAGTAGATAAATTGGAATTGGAAGATATAATTTATTTAAATAGTTCTGTCAAAAGACAAGGTAAGTAGAGTCCTGTTGTGAAACAAACTGTTTAGGGGAGAGAAATACTAATTAGGAATCATCTCTGTTAGCTGGTAAGCAAAGAGAGAAAAAACTGGTAGCACATTGAAGTGGATGGTGACACTTTATTCCTGCTGAATAGCCCATAGCAGGCCCAAGGTTAGCATGTGATGGAAAGCAGGTTTTTTTTTGTTTCTTTTTTAAAAATTTTACTTACTTGGCAGAGAGAGCTGACACAAGACACAAGCAGGGGAAGAATTAGGCAGAGGGGGAGGGAGGCGTAGGCTCCCCACTGAATAGGGAGTCTGATGCCTGACTTAGTCCCAGGACCCTGAGATCATGACCTGAGCCAAAGGTAGATGCTCAACCTACTGAGCCACTCAGGTGCCCCTGAAAAGCAGTTTTAATGTGTTTGATACCGACTGAAATTGACTTTGGCTATTGACTTTGGGGTATGTTTTTGTTTTACAAGTTAAATAAAGAATCTTCTTTGAAAGGTGTATTTTAGGTGTTTTCTTTGTTATGTGGTTCTTGTTACAGGCATCACACAAATACCCTTTAGTTTGCAAACTGCTATTTATTTGGATCCGTATTAGAATCATTACGATGATGATACTGTGATATTCCATATTTCAGAAAATTTGAATAATTATGAGGCAGATAAAAACTAGAAAATAGTGACTTGATATAAAGCTTTTGAATTGTTTTAGTTGGGAACAAACCATGAATATATTTAAGAAAGAATAATTTCAAAGCAGAGCTATAGCACTATAAAAAGTTATTGAGGTGGTTGATGGCAGTGGACTATCCAGAGTTAAAAGTGCTTGAAAAGAGAAGGAGGCTCTTCTTGAATAGAAAAGAAAGTGAGATTTTAGTTGCTGTAGCACTAGGCTTCAGGGTAGCCATAATGAAGCAAGAATAATAGGGCTTTTATTTGGTATCTTTCTAGTTAAGACTCAAGAATAATTCCATATACATACCTTTGTTCATCCCTGTGCTAGAACAGGGCAGAGCACTAGTTTCCTACTTTTGTTCTTTGGTGTGGGGCCGTTGTGTTTCAGTAAATAGAGAGTTTTGCCTTCTCTTCTTAGACATCTAAACAATGGCAATAATCTATAACTAACTGCTATTCGTTATGTTGCAGAGGCAAATTGTGCAGAAAATTATGGATAATTTTAAAAAGATGAAATACAGGTGGCTCATCTAAAACAGACTCCAATTAAAACCACATTGTATTAAATAGAGCCTGCTTTAGATAGACTCCTCTTCATGCTAAATATGAATGAAGCAACAATTTTAGATATAATAGCTAGTATCTGGATTTTAATATGATCAGTTCGCATGCTTCAGGGCCCAAATATTACCAGCTGGTATTAAGAAATCTGCCCTCCTATAAAACTCGATTATATTGTTTTCCCCAAGGGTATTGCATTAGGAATTATTAAGAAAGTGGCTTTTATAGGGTATAGACATGTGCATAAATGTTGGTGCTAAAATTTGACTGGTGTCAGAATTTGCATCACAATGTTTTTCTTTTTCTGTTATCTTATGAATTAAATGCATGAAAGTGGTCCTTGGGATCATGTCAGCCAAAGATACGGCAACCCATCCCCAATATAATGGGTTAACAAAGGTTTAGTCTAGACCTGAGTGTGCACTGTCTGTGATGTGGCTTATATGAATTGGCTGTACCTATTACCCTATGAAGAGAATAATTTTCCTAAGGTTTGGTTGTCCAATATGCTAATATCTGCAATTAGCAATATCTTGACTAATTGTTCTCTTTAATTATGATTCCATCATTCTGGCAGAATGTGACCCTTAAAATGATTTGGGACCATTGTGCTTTTACCTATGCAGATTCTTTTTATCTTAGTCTTTCTTTGCTTTCATGTTTCAAAAGACATGGAGGGCCATGCCAGACTTTTGAATATGCTTTTAAAGAAATTATTAGCTAATGAGAGATCCACAGAAGTGAGCTCCTTGAGTATCAAGGAGGAGGACTATTTATTCCAAGTTCTCAGTGCCTGAAACAGTACCTGGCATGTAGGTGTTCAATGAGTGCTTTTTTTTTTTTTAAGATTTTATTTTTTTATTGAGAGAGAGAGCGTGCAAGAGGGTCAGAGGGAGAAGCAGACTCCCCACTGATCAGGGAGCCCGACGTGGGACTTGATCCCAGGACTCCAGGATCATGACCTGAGCCGAAGGCAGACACTTAACCAACTGAGCCTCCCA
>NC_081565.1:51872847-51893049 GCF_022355385.1 Mustela nigripes
ATATTGGGGCGACACCTGCCAACTTTGCTGCTGTTGCCGCGGAAGCTGGCGTGCTGACATCAGCTTAGCCAGGCCGGTGGAGGGGTCCAGCAGATGTGCATGCATTTTTTGGGGTGGTGAGAGTGATTTTTTGTCAACTCTTTCTCATTTATATTTTTTAAATAACATGTTCTTTCCTGATCGCCAGCCGTGATGCGTGTTTTGGGGTGCACAGTCTGAATTTTTTAATTTAAAAAGTGGTAAAGTGATAGAGGATTATGCGGACGATCTAAAATTGAAGTCCTTGCGTGTGTGTGTGTGTGTGTGTGTGTGTGTCTGTCTGTCTATCTCTTTCTGTCTCCACCTTACAGTCTCAGGATCTCTGTCTCTTTCTCTTCTCTCTGGAACACAGCAGGATGTGCTGTGGCCCCATGGCCCCCTAGCCTCATTCCCCAGATTGAGTACTCTGCCCCTCAACTCCTAGCAGCCCTGCATCTCATAGACAGGCTGCGGATGAGCCAGGAGCATCCCAGGCTGTGAGTTTTCCAAGACCCTGTCCTCCCAGAGACGGCAGGAAGTGCCTTGCCAAAGCGGCGCCTGCAGCCTGTGTGATTCAGGTCTCTGGTCGCAGATCAGCTGGGCGATTCTCCTGTCAGCCCACATTGATTTTCCTGTAGATTACATTACCTCCAATCACAAAAGAAATTGTGCTCCTCTCCTGGAGTGTCAGGGCAAAATGAATAGCAAACATTTTCCTGCAGGCAGCTCGGCTCTCCTATACAAGACGCCTGAGCAAGCAGACACTGTCCTTGTCCCTTCCTGGAACCACCGCCCCGCGCCCCGCGCCCCCACTACCTCAAACCGTTCCTTGTCCGACTCCACAAAAAAGTTTCCAGGCCGAAGTGGGGCATGCAATCCTACTTGGGAGATGCAAGATACCCAATTATGCCACGGTGAGATCCTTCTGTGTCTTAAGACCTTCTAAATTATGGAATTAAGAGAGTTTAGAGTGTGGGGGGTTGTTGAGCGAGGTGGGGGGAAGAGCTGGTGACACCAGATGTGTTCAGAATGTTGAATGTCTTTCTCATATATTAAAAAAGATCCTTTGAATATCATCAAAGAGATCGGGCAATTTTTATTCCTTTTAAAAGTTGCTCTAAGTACTGATTGGGGTCTCTGGTCTCTGGCTCATGTGTATGCTTGTGCTTGTGTGTGTGTGTGTATCACAAGGGCCTCTCTAACTGTGTGTGGTTGGTGCCAGGTTCACCTTCTGAAACCCTGGTGTGCAGGGAACATCTCGCTCATTTGGGCAGTTTTGGCACCGAGTCCTGGCACCGAGGATAAAGAGAGGTGTCAGCACTTTTCCGACAATGCACTAGCGGCAGAAGGCAGGCGCCAGATCTCTGAAGTGGGCTTTGTGGGAGAGGTGAGGGCTGCGTCTGGCTTACAACCTGCCTGCGAGGCCTGAACGAGGCAAAGGCACAAGACAGTTGAAAAGAAGACAGGGGCATCATGGCAGCCACGTAGATCTAAACCCACCCCGCTGAGCGTGGGGTTCTGTGTATCCACATGAAGTAAAACTAGCAAAAGTTTTAGCTGATCACGTCACCAGTATTTATTGAGCAACTATCACATGCCAGGCATGGGGAAGGTGTTCTGTCATCTGTCTAGGCTTCCACTTGTCTGATAAATGTAATCCTCCCAATAAGGCAGGGGGGGTCGAGGGGCATCCCTGCTTGATTGATCAGAAACAGAGCCTTAGAGAATGTATACGACTCTCCAAGATATTACAGATCGAATCATCCTCTCCGGCCCCCTGTACACTGAAGTCCTAACCTCTCGTGCCTGTGAATGTGACCTTATGTGGAAACAGAGTCTTTACAGACAATCAAGTTGAAAGGAGGTCATAAGGGTGAGCCCTCATCCAATGGGACCATGGTCCTTATAAAAAGGGGATAGTTAGGCTAGAGGGAAGACCTTGTAAAAATACAAAGAATGGATGGTCATTTATTTACAAGCCAAAGAATGCCAGTGATTCCTAGTAAACCACCAGAAGCTGGGAGGAAGGCCTGAACAGAGTCTTCTCGCATGGCCGCATGGTGGAGAAAGAACCAACCCTGCCAACATCTTGGACTTCTTGCTTCCCAAACTGTGAGATGATACATTTACGTTGTTTAGAGCACCCGGCTTGTGAAACTTTGTTATGACGGCCCCGATGTAGGTTGCACACTGCCTTTCTCCATGAAGAAGTACACAGAACTCAGGCAGGCCCAAGCGGGCCTTGAATCCTTTGTAGTTACTATATTGGGGTGGTTGGAGGCACAGGCTGAAGAGTGAATTTATGATAAATCTAGTATCATATATATTTTAACTTAGGAAATTTAAAAGCCTGCTAATTTGATAATTTATAGGACCTTAAAATGTTTATATCCTTTGACCTATTTCTAGAAATTCATTCTAATAAAATAGTAATGAATATAGATACATATTTATGTACAGCTATTTATCACAGTACTGTTTATGTAACAGGAAGTAGTCCCCAAATGGTATAAAAAGCCACATTTCTTGATTTTTCAAACTGGAATTAGATCTGGTTGAAGCCAACACTAGCTAAGGGTGATGGCAAGAGTTCTCTATTCTTCAGCCTGGAGCTGGGTTTAAGGACCTTGGCAGAGCACCCCCAGCCATGGTGGGTGGTCCTGCCCGAGAGACAGTCACACAGCAGACCCTCCCTGAGGTCACCCAGGGCGGCAGGCTCAGAGAGGGGCTATAGTTCCATCCTGAGTCAAAGTCCAACTGTTAATCTTCATCTAGTCTTGGGGAGACCCAGACTCTTTTCCTGCCTCTCCTTGGATGGTATAGCCTACAGCTGCTAAGAGCCTTCATGTTTGAAACATGAAGGATCATACTCTCCTCCAGAGTTTTCAGTTTCCATCTGGGAACAGAGCAAAGCCTTCAGGAATACCCTGCCTCTCTCTCTCTGTCACAAGAGGTATAGCTCAGCAGATACTGGAAAAGAGATGTTCATCTCTCATATGAGCATAGAAGACAAAACAAACACAGACAACCAAAGAAGGAAGAAAGCACTTACATTTTCAATAACCAATCTCTTAACACCTGCGATGGCAGCACCTAAATGCCCCCAAATACAGGCTGGTTACATCAGTTATGACCCATTACCACCTTAGATGTAGACATGAAAATTTTAGTTAATAATAAGAGAAAAGGTTTCATGTGAATGAAAATGTAGAACATTCTATTGGTTGGAGAGCAAATTACTACAAACTTGGCCACTTAAAACACCACCCTTATTATTTCATGGTTCTATAGATTCTATAGGTTCTATAGGTCCAAAATCCCAGCAGGTTAGGCTGGCTTTTCTGCTCAGGGTTTTATAAAGACTAAAATTGCTATGTCGGCCAGGTGGTGCTCTCATCTGGAATGGATGTCTTCTTTTATGCTCATGCAAGCACAGAATTCAGTTCCTTGTGGCGGTAAGACCAAAGTCTCTGTTTCCTTACAATGTTGGTGGGGGCAGCTCTTAACTTGGGTAGGCTTTTTAACTTTTTTTGGGTAGGCTCTTAACTTTGGGTAGGCTTTTTTTTTTTTTTTTTTTTTTTTAACATGGTAGCCTTCCTTATCATGTGGTCTTCTCTATCCTTAAAGCCACCAAGGAAAGATTTCCTTTGTTTCGGACCCTCTCATTCTTCATGTCTATCTCCCAGTAAAGCCCCACCCTTGGTCAGGCTCAAGTGATCAGGTCAGGTGACCAGGAGGATCACTCTCCTTTTCTGGAAGTTATAGAACCTAATCATGGAGGCACTATCCCAACGCATTCACAGGTTCCTCCTCCGCACGTTCACAGAGAGGAGATTAAACAAGGGTGAGGGCATTGGGGGCCATCTTAGAATTCTGTTGAACACAGATATATGCAGTGTAGATGGTAAGATCTCAGCCATGGAACATTTCTATGCTCAGAAAACCCTGGTGTGACCTCGACCTCCATGTTAATAAGATCATTCTTTAGGGTAGGTTATGGTTTCCTTCTTTGAACTTTTCTGTATTTTCCAAGCATTTTATAATTTGCATATATTTGTTTTGTAATCACAGAAAGCCCCACATTATTTAGATAAACAATTGGACCTTAAACGAGGAGAGTAGTTTCAATATGCCTGACTAACAGGCATTTGATCTGTGGCATTACTCATGTAAGGCTGAGCAGTTCATTCATTCGTTGGCCCGTTCACTCATTCACTAGCCAAAGCATAGTGGTGCAGGCAGACTGTATTTTCCTGTAAGAGTGTGTGATGATGGAGACCTTCTGTGTCTCCATCCTTCCTGGAACTGCTTGATGCTTTTCAGCAAAAAGATTCCAGAAGGCAAGTGGCATTTCTGTTCATCATTACTCCTGGGAAAAATTATTGAAGGCAAGTTACTCAAACCAGTTGAGAAATCCTTCACCAGTTCTAATTTCCCACCACAATAGCTTGATCATTTTTAGGTTTTGAAATTTCCCGTTGTCTTTGTTAGCAGAAAACACCAGCTTCTCATAAATAACCGAAATGAGGCAACAGAACTCTTGGCTCAAATTCACTTTTTCAGGCTGACATGTCAGAGGGATCCTGACGCCAAAACTCTCTCTCGAAACAGAAGTGTGGCCCTGGGAGACCCAGCAACACAAATGAGCCAGAAACCCCTGTGGTGGGAACCCCCTCCACTAACATTAGAAAGAGGAATTGCTCCAGAAGGAGAATCGCTGCATGTGGCAACATCATCAGGGGCACATTGACTGGCCATCTTGGGGCGTTCTGTGTTGGTAACAAGCTTAGGGCTCAGATAAAACAATGAAGAGAATGTGAAATCAGTGGGGATGCATAGAAAAGTGAACTAGGCATCCCTGGACCAAATGGGATGCTGTCCTGGCTTCCCTCTGGGACTCCCTCACCTCCTTCTCTTCTGCCATGCCTCTTCCCTGCTCGGGTGCCTTGCGGTATGCCCCCAACCCTGGGGTCCCATTCTTGCTCTCAGTTAATGAAGATCACTAGGGTGTTGATTCTGGTGTGGATACTTTCAAGGGTATTTGGATTTTAATAAGGGAGTTTAGCAAAAGGTGGAAAAGCTTTGAAGTTGGCAAGGAAAAGCTTGCTACTCGTGGAAGGACCCATAATGGCTTATTTTTCTCAAGAGCCCCACCCAATGTGTCCAAAGTCACCCCTTTCCAGTGTGCACAATTACTGCTTGGTTTTGTGTGGTGTTGACCTGGCCCAGGGACAGGTCCCGAGGACTCTCGTCTGTTGACTGTCAGTGGGTGTGGCTAGCTGGAGAACTCTCCGGAAGGCAGCTTTCTCCTGGAGAACGGCAATGAGGTTCTTTTTTTCTGAGATCGGGTATGTTCAGGCAAAGCTGAAATCATGTCAGCTTTATGTGTGCGGTTTTCAAATACATACAAACTTACTCTTTATGAAGCATGAGAGAGAAATGGATAATCATGAACGTGGTCCTCTTCCATCCGTCTCTGGAACAAGTCCTCATGCTGATCCCTCGCCTTCCTACCCACCCCCTCCGACACTTGGCAAGTAACCACTATTTGATTTTTGCTTTCATTATTTTTTTAAATTCCTTATTCCTACTTTTTTCATTATACTTTTACCACATCATCACTAACCCCGTATGATTTAGTTTGGGTTATGTTTTCAACTCTGTATAAGGGCTGTCACAGTGTGTGCATTCTTTTGTGACTTGCTGCTTTTATTCAATATTATGAGTTTGGGATTCAATCATTTTTGTGCCCATGGCCTCGATTCATTCATTCACATTCCCCTTTGTATCACATTACATGGGTACAGGAGAATTCAGTCATCTCTTCTCTTCTTGGGAGAGCAGCTTCAGCTCTTAAATCGGTGTTGGACATGTTTTCACTGTCAGATTTAGGATGCCATTTATTCCAATAGTGGCGAAGACCAGGTGTGATTGGATAGGACCAGGTAACTGAGCGGGAGAAAAGGAAAAAGGAAACATTTTGAGGGTAAACCAGGGAGTGGCCCCAGGGATCTCAATGGTTTCTTTGTGCATACCATTCCACCATGCTCAGAAACACTTTTCCCATGACATGAAAGAGCCGGATGAACTTCAGGTGTCCTCCAAGGCAACACTTGAATGCAATACGTTATTCACTCACTGGACACCTAGTTAGCACCTGCTGTTTACCCCCATTGCTAAAGACTCAGAGGGAAACAAAACAGACACGGTCATTGTCATAGCAGTACTCTTAGACTGGGGGTGTCAGAAAAGAGAAGGCGTAGACCAAAATCAAGTTGTTGTATTAATCACCCAGATATGACCATCTTTAATGTTATGGGAGCAACATAGGGAAATGGAAATATTTTACTGGGTAAATCGAAGAATAATGACGAAAACAATAATAGTTTGTACTGATTGAAACTTTGCTGTGTTAAAGTTGTTTTTAAGTGACAAATTCTGGTTAGGACCGCGCTGCAAGCAAGCACACGTGGTCTGAGGGTGCAGAATTCTTGACGGGCTTCCCAAGATAGAATGCTCGGGAAAGGCCTCCTGGAGGATGGATGTTGAGACTTGAGAAGAACCAGCCGCACATAATCAGGAGGAAGAGAATTCCAGATTAAGGGAACGACATGTGTCAAAACGCCAGGTAGAGCATGAACTTCATGTGTTCCAGAATCTGCAAGAGCCATAGGAGAGGGAAGCATGGCTCCAGGTGAGCCCCAGGCACATCTGGGAGGGGTTCTGTGGGCTGTGGTCAGGGTTTTGGATTTTATCTCTTGTGCAAAAGGAAGCTGATAAAGGGTTTTAAGCAGGGGAATAGCAGGGCCAGATCTGTGTTTTTAGAAAGTGGGGGGAGGCAGCTGGAGTGGAAACAGGCTCTGGTGGCAAGGGACAGGGGCTCAGACCACAGCAGCCCTGGGGGGCAGGGCAGAGGTGAGAGAGAGGAGCGACCAGGGGTTCCAAGATGGTCTGGAGCCAAGTTGTTACAATTTGTTTTTAATGAAAAACATAATCAACATTAGGGATCAAAGGGGAAATAATCAGACCCAGCTTGTTTCACCAGAGAAGAGAAAGTTCAGAAATGACCAGCTGCGCAGATAAGGAAAGCTGTGGTCCTTCAGTAATGGGACGGCCCACATCGTCTCTCCATGTCCCTGCCTCACTTGCTTCCATTTTCCTAATTATTAGAGCTGCAGAGCACCTTCCAAAATCTGGTTGGAAGATGTCCTCTTCTGCCGGGGTGCAGCAGACGCCAACCACCTTCCCCAGTCTTCAGGAGGACAGGGGACATCCTGGTCCTTGGCACTCCCTTCCCTTCCCCTACCTCTCCTCCCACACCCCCACCCCCATCCAGGCAGGTGGCCGTGACCTTTCAGGGCCAGGAGCACCCGAAGCCCTGTTCTTGCCAGATTCCCAGCTTGTCACAGCCTTTCCATCTCCCTAACACCATCTTGCCCCCTTAAAGTACCGTAAAACATGACCGAATGGGGAATATCGGTGGCTGTTTAGTATGCTTTAAAATTCTTTAATTTGCTGTACCACAATAACTTGCACTTTAATAAAAGCCATCTCTCGTCTTAATAGCCACACAATAAAGAGTTATTTATAGGCGGCTGTGTGCAGGCCCGAGCCTTCCAGGTGTGCCCCAGATTTGAAGCCCCGGGCGAGAGCTGCGGGGCCCGGGCCGCCTGCCGCAGCCCAGACGAGCCCGCTTAAACGCTGCCATTTCATGGTGTCCCCGCCCCAGGGGGGTGGTGGGGGGGAACTGCAGGCAACCCCCGGGCTCCTGGCCCCCGCACAGCACGCCCAGCGCGCTGATTTATTTCGGTATTATGTTTAATTGTTTCCTTCTTGTTGAAGCCTTAACATGCGAGGCTTGTAAATCTGACCCGAAGCCTCCATATGGCGCTCTGGTTTTCCATTTTCAAATGCGTTCGCCCTGCAATAATGACGGTGGTATAACTCAATTTGAGTTCTGCTGCCGGGGACTTTATTACATAATGCTTTCTAATTGACCCTCATAGTTTAATAAGACAGAACATTTCACCAGAACATTGACAAAAGTTATTAATTTTCACTTCAGCAGAGACCCATGTCCCAATTAAATCCCCGGGGAATGCCTGACTGACTGACTGACCTCATTATGGCTAATGCTTATTAGTCCTGTGGAGAGGGTAGCATCACACACTGTTAAAATGCCTAAATGAGCACATACAAGCGTCCAACGTGATTACAATTTACATACATGACTAATTTTACTCCCCTAATCCTTGTCGGGTGCAATAGATGTGGTGTGTGGCTGTCATACCTCGGGATCAGCCATGGAGGATTTGGAAGGGGTCGGAAAAAATGGCCTTGCGAGGGCTCTGGGCTACACCCGCTTAAATCACAGCGGCCTTTCTAGGAAAGTATCTCAAGTGTCTGGGCATCTTTAAACAGGGAGATTGACTTGTACCCATTCCTTCTTTAATAAGGAACAAGCAGAACTGGTTTTTTTGTTTGTTTGATTTTTTTTTTTTTGGGGGGGGTCAACTTTAGGAAGGAAGGAAGGAAGGAAGGAAGGAGGAAAGAAAGAAAAGGAAAAGAAAAAGACTGCCACCAGCAGCAGCAAGGAATTTCTCCAGTTCGTCCTGCTTGGATAGCGTGTAGTTCTGGAAGTGGATTCTTCTTCGCAGGGTCTAATTGTATTTGCACATTTCCTTGAGCTTCCATTTCACAGGAGACAGTGGGTAGGGGCTTGTCAAGTGGCTTCACCTGCTTTGTTTGGTCAGCTTTAAGGTGGGGGCTTCCCGGATGCCGCCCTGCGTCACCGGTGATGCGACCACTATTGCTGGAGAATCAGCTGGAAGGACAGTTGGATGAAAAAATATGTGTACTTGCCCCTGCTGGTGAAATTGAAGGCTCAGAGTGGCAAGAAAATGAAAGCAAAGAAGGCTTACAGCGTCTGAATCTTCAGATTGTTTTTTGACCTTTCTTTTCCTGGTCTACACAACAGTGTTTATCTTTCAGGCAGTCTGACCAGGGCTCAGTGTCTGCTTTTCATGTGCATTGTACTCATTCCTCCTGGGCTGTGTGATTTGACACATGACAACAGTCTAACAGGGGAGATCAAACTTCTCAGACTCTTTGCAATGTGACAAGTAATGTATATTGACACAGCAAAGTGCACTCTGGAAATATGAGTGTTTGGGCGGGTCCCGGCCTCCTCGCTCAGCTAGAGATAGCTTAAATCATAGGCTTCAGTTGCCCACAACGATAAAGCCCAAATTTAAATAATGATAACCAGCTGGAAGCTGCAATTCACTGAAATCTTTTCTAACCCCCCTCCCTTTTTTCCTTTTGTACTCTCATACTGAAAGCAGGATTTGGGTGGGAAAAACATTAGCTATAATAGCAAAAGAAAAAGATAAAGGCAAAAGAAATTAAACTACCTCCCCAGGGAATATTTGAAAGTACTAGATATTCTGCGCAGCCCCCTGTTCTGCAGGCGTTTACTAAGTACCTCTTTGTATGAGGCAATGAGGACAAGACCCCTGCCCTTCTGAAGCTCACAGTCCACAGGCAATCCTGCCAACACTGAAATCCAGGTATACAGGGTGAGCAATTCTCCTGATGGCAAAGGTTGATGGGAGCCCAAAGAAGGGACCTCTAATCCACATTTGGTGGTGGGGTTGGGGGTGTTAGGTGGTCCAAGAAGGGCTTCCTACAGGAGACATTTAAATTGAGCCTCAGAAGGTAAGTAGGAGATAGTCAGGCAAATCGGGGAGGACGGGTTGGGCGTGAAGTAAGAAGATATCATTTCTTTCTGTCCTTCATCCATTGGGCAAATGAGTATCCAGCCCTACTGTGTGCTCAGTGCTGTTCAGGCTCCTTGTCCGTGCCTGATGCTGAAGGGTGCCTCCTGCTGGCAATCCAAAGTATAGCAACCTCTTCAATGGAAAGAGGATTCACTAGGGAGTCCTGGAACAGAAAATCCCCGGGACCCATTTGTGGAGTAAGTGGTGGAGGCAATCCACACTGTAGAACAGTGCACTCATTCACCCAGAAGAAGCTGTTCAAAAACACTAAGGTGGGAGAGGAATCAAAAAGAGCCCTGTGAACTGGGGGAAGAGAGAGCTCTCTTTTGCTGGGAGGTGCTGTTCATTCAGAGGTGTTGCGGAGGGCAGGGCTGCTAAGCTTTTTGTGTGGTTTTGGTGCTTACACCTGGTCATGCATGCATCCTTCTTCCCTGCTGGAATCTCCCGCGGTCGTGGCAGAGTCAACTTCAAGCTCAATTGCATCACATCAGTAGCTTCAATTTGGTCCTGATCAGAGTATTTACACCATAGGAACTGGTCAAGCTTACAGACCAGAGCATCCCTTCCCTATCCACCCGCCACCTTGGAAAGCCAGTTTTCCAACATTGATCATCCCACAGCTGTCTGCACACAAGGATCCCCAGCTATATGCAAAGCATAGCATTGCTCTTATCAGAAGCCTGACAAATGTCCAATATCACAATGCAATGCTCTAGTAGATTTCAATGTATATGCCTGGGGACCCTGCCTTCCATACAGGGCAGTCTTGGGACCCTTACGCCAGGGTCATCTGCAGAGAATAATAAGTTTCTGGGTCTCTGAGAAGATTCTGAGTCAGTTTCCTGACGCAACAGCATGGATGAAATACAGAAATGGAGTGAGCCGGGAGGTGGCCAGATGACTGCTGGAGATGTCCTATGCGAGATTCCTTTATTCGAGGGAACAAATAGTGAAATAATAGTAAGGGAGAGGGTCCTGGGCCTCAAAGAGAGAGTGCCAAATGGCAAAGAATGTGTTCTGAGATGTGTGTTTTCTTTCAGTTTAGCAATAGGAAACATGGCTCTCCTAACGCTGGGCTCTGCCCTTTCGGTCTGAATGCCTTGTCCCCTGGAGTGGAGGCTGTAGGGAACAGGGAGGACTCATAGGTGTGAAGAATGTCCTTCTAGGAGTTGAGGAAGAAAATTGAGGTGAGGGACAGACACGGGCCTGTTCCCTCCTTGGCAATGAAGACTTAAGAAGTGTGCGGAGCTGACAAAGGCAATAGGGCAGAGAGAATAGCATCACGGGTTTAGGAAGCCAAGGAAAGTTCTGTGGGTTCTTAATGGTGTGTTCCACAGGCGGGAGGAAAGGGTGATGGCAAGAGAGGAGCATAGAAATGAAGATGGAACTCAGACTGTGGGCAAAGATGTTTGTTCTTTACTCTGTAGCCAATGAGGATTTGATAAAGATATTTAAAATAGGGGAACAATAGGGTCACTTTTACCCTTCCTTCCCTCCAGGGATATAGAGAATAGAGTAGCAGATGAAGATTCTGGTGAGCAAGACCAGGCTGCTGCAAACACAGTTATTTTTTTCCTGCACTAGCAATTCTCCTTTTCTTTCTTTCTAACAGAATTTCAACTTCAGTAAGGGAGGCGGTGTGTCCTGCTTAAATCAAACAACCCACCGCAGTTACTGCTCCCGGTCTTCCCGCAGAGAGTAGTCACGTGACACAGTTCTGGCCAATGGGCTGCATGGCATTGGGTGGAGCTTCCAGGAGAGCTCTTTGAAAGGAGGTCGGCTCACGAGCCGTTTGCCTTTTGCCCCTTTGCCCTTGCCCTTTCTTCTTGCCAGGAACGTGGGGGTGTGGAAATCTGTGAACACAGGTGGCAAACCCCTGGTAGCCACATGTCGAGAACGGCTGCCCGGAAAGGCAGAAGAACCTGGGCTCCCTGGAGGCTTTGTGGGTCTGCCATATTGGTTCTGGGCCTTGTCTGTCTGAATTTCGAATTGTGTGAGAAAAAATAAGCCCCAAGCTCTGTTTGGTCAAGCCACAGCAAGCCCCGCTTTCTTGTTCTGTCAGCCAAACTTCTTCTTATCTATCTTGGCTACTATTTCAAAGATCCAGATGGGACAGCCTGAGGACCTGACGCTCAGCCGCACCGGTAGCATGAAAATGCAGGAATGCCTCTCAGGTAGACTTGGTAGTAATGTTGTTTTAGGGAGAACGAAGCAGGAAAGACCATTCAGCTTCAGAGACCAATGGAAATATGGGAGACAGAATGGGCTGCAAAGGATTCAGGTTTCAGGGGGCGGGTAAGGTATATGCAGGAAGACAGTGAACTGAGTTTGGGGCAGGCTGAGTTTGAGGGGCTTGACATGCAGCTAGACGAGTCCTCCTCTGGGCAGCCAGAGAGGCAAGACAGCATTCAGAAGAGAGACCAAGAGAGCTCTGAAGTAGAGATATGGCCGTCATCCGCAAAGAGACTGGGGGCTCCAAGGGAGTGGATTGAATGAATCACTTAGGAAATGGATGTGTGATGAGAAGGGGAGCGAGGAGGGAAATTCTCGGGAATCCCATCAGGCAAGGGGAACCCGGGTGGGTGCAAGAAGAGGGAAGCAGGTTGAGAGAGAAGTGGAAGAAGGATTCACAGAGGCAGGGTCCCAGGAGCCAAGAGCAGAGCCGGTTTCGAGAAGGAAAGAGCAGTCAAGAGTGCGATAGGCAATGGAGTTGTCAAGTAGGATGAGGAATGAAAATTAGCCTATGGATTTGGCAATTAGGATGTCAGCTTCTCTACTAAAACTGCTCCCACTGAGGTCACTAATGAAGCCAGAGAAATAGAATGATTTGCCCAAAGTGACATCGTTAGTAATGAGCCAAGCATTAGAAATAGAGGCCCCTGACTCCTGGCGAAGTGCTCTTTCTCTTCTATTATATGTACTTTTAGGCTGTCCCCAAATCCCAGAGACAGGTTTACATTTTAAAAGAACAGCTTTGGGGGGCAATTTATGGTCAGATGCAAACGACTTCAGCTGTCTGATTGGTAAGTAGGTTTAAAGAGGTGTCATTTTGTCCCCAGGTTAAATTATCTCCTTCACTAATATTTTGATGTGCTGAGATCTCCAAAAGAACAAGGAAGCAAGACATGGAGAGGAAGAGAGTCCACACGAGAGCCATCCACTCCTGCTCTACTCACTTGTGGCTCTCAGCCTAGCTGGAGACTGTCTCTCCTCTTTCATTCCATGCCTGCCCCACAGCAAGAGGCCGAAGGGACTGTCTGCGATGTTACTTAGTATAGAAGAGCTCCTTTTCTCCAGGGCTTCTCTGAAACGAGGAGCCCTTTCCAAGACAGTCCATCCTGAGTGGGCTTCCCTTGTCCATCATGAAGATCAGAAACAGCCCAGGCACACGACTGTGAAAGGTGCTATTTTAGCGAAAAGGTCTGACTCCATTCCAGACCAAGACACATGAAAATCTCAGAATCGGTAAAAGCCTTATCTATCATTATGAGAGGTGTAGTTCACAAAAAGCAAGAGAGTCTCTTTGAAATTCGGAAGGCTGAGCTGAACCTGAGTTGTTTTTTTGCTTCATACCAGAAAGCAGACATCAGCAAAGTGAAATATTGAGGGGGCAAAGTTGCCACAGCCTCTGTGTATTTAAATCACTGGTCCCCTAGGTGATCCCTGATACGGATACACCTGTCAGTATTGAGGTTAGAGCATCGGGTGTCCTTGCAGAAACCCCTCTTTCAAGACACTGTGTACCAGAGAGCACAAAGTAAAGCAGATAAAGCCCCCAAAGCTGTGAAACTCTCGCCTCGCCACCCCCTGCCCTAGGCTGCCAGGGGGTGAATCCGCAGCTTGGATATATGGCTGGTGGTTGGCAGGGAAACCTGGTGGGTTTGCTGGGGGCACAGCAATCCATAAAAGAAAGAAGGTCCAAGCAGAGCAAGAGGTTTTTGTTGTTGTTGCTTTTTCCAAGCAAATGAGCACTGATGTCCTCTCCCATGTCAGAAAGCTGCCTCGGATCCGGAGACAAATTTTCTCCAATGGACAAGGCAGCGAGGGCTTCTGGCTGATGAGAAGTAGCTGCTATTCACCGTCTCTCAGAAGAGGGACATAAAGAAGGAGACGCAGCCAAAATAAACAGATGGTGGGATCGGGTGGGGGATGCTGTCGGGAGCAGACACACAGGTATCATGGGCCCCAGGCAACCACACAAAGCCATTAAGAGGAGCCAAAACTCAGCAAAGAGTTCTAGAACCCTGGGAAACAGCATGTGCTCTGCCCCGGGGGGGGGGGGGGTTGCCTTGGAATTGTCACCGATCCAAGGGTAGTGAAGTTTGCACAAAGCAGGAGGGACCCAGCAAGCTGAACAATTCCGGACACCAGGGAGGACTGAGCAAAGATGGAACTGGAGTGAAATAAGTTAGCAGAGTCAGCGTAAACTCAGAACCCCTCGAGTGTTGGGAAGATTGAGTGGCACATGGCATGGTGTGCTATGGCAGGCTGCTTCCAGAACCAACTCAGAGTCACTGAGGCAATTCTGCAAACACTGACTGAAGACCTCCTGGGTAGCGGGCACAAAGACGGGACTTTCCCTTTGAGGACCTCGTGGTCTGGGGAGTGGAGTGTTTTTAGATAGATCAGCGACACCACAATATAATGGTTATGAGCAGAGTCTTGAAGGATCAGGAGGATAGAGTTATCATGGAAGGCTTCAGGGAGGAGGCAATGTTGAAGCCAGGTAATGAAGACTCAGCAGGCATTTGCCGAGTCAAGAAGGAAAACTTGCACCAGAAGGCTATAGCTGTGTAACTGGAAGTTATATTAATTAAAGCTCTGGTTGCAAAGCAAAGAAATCCTGTTGAACTAGCTGAAGTTAAGAGGAGTGTTCCTACAGAATTACAACAGATGATCTTACAGATCTCACAGCCTCGTGGGGGTCCAGGTTTGCTTGGGTATCAATGTCAGGGCCAGTTGTCTATGACTGTTGAGGTCAAGTGTCCATCATCCTGTGGGTACACCTGACTCAGACTCTCAGTTTTCTGATTCCAAATTCCCACGACAGAGAACGCCATTGGTCCAAACTTGGTCATTGATATTTGATTGGAGGATCGGTGCCTGGGAATCATAGGGGGTGATGCAGTGGTTAATATACCTTTTGAGACATGAGTATGTGTGGATGGGCTGTGCAAGTGACATATTCACTAGAGTGAAACTGCTCATGTGAACACTCTGGGAATACAGGAAATCTACCATAAACTTCCAGGAGGGACTATCGGCTCCTCCTCTGTGCTCCCAGGGCCTGTGGGGCAAACGCCTTTATCTTACCACTGAAAATATTGTGATTAAAGCTTATCTTCATGTGGATCTCTCCTTTAACAGAACTTCGGTTCTACAAGAAAGGTACAAATCCGAACTGTATGGATCATTGTAATTCTAAAAGATAGCATTGCATCCAGCACGTTTAAGTCTGAATAAACTTTGATTGTACTGATTTTTTTTTAAAGATTTTATTTGAGAGAGAGAGAGAGGAGAGAGTGTACACGCACACACAAGCTGGGGGAGTGGGAGGCAGAGGAAGAGGGAGAGGCAGACCTCACTGAGCAGGAAGCCAGACGTGGGGCTCAATTCCAGGACCCTGAGACGTGACCTGAGCTGAAGGCAGACTCTCAACCAACTGAGCCACCGAGGCACCCCTGTACAGATTGTTGTACCTGACATTAACCTTCTTTCCTCATTTTCCATGCATTACCATCACCTGCTACATGCTGCTTCCTCTGGTAGGAGAAGAGCATACTTGGAATGCTGGACTTTTCTTGTTCTTTTAAGATTTTTTTTAAACTTATTTTGGGGGTGTGAGTGTGAGTAGGAGGAGGGGCAGTGGAAGAGAAACTCTCAAGCGGATTCCCTGCCATGTGTGGAGCCTCATGTGGGGCTCGATCTCACGATCGTGAGATCACAGCCTGAACTGAAATCAATATTTGGATCCTTAATCAACTGAGCCACTCAGGAGCCCCCACGATGCTATTTAAGCTGACAACTGAGAACAGAGATTTCATGGGACTGTGACAGATGTCAGAACTGGGTTCTACTTGTGTCCAAGAACAATATATGCAGGGAGCCCTAAATTGTGACCATTATGGGGCAGATGTAGTTGGGTATCTTCACCCAAAATCCTTTTAAAAAAAAAAATTTATTTTTTTGAGAGAGAGAAACAGAGAGAGCACAAGCAGAGGGAAGGGCAGAGGGATGGGGAGAAGCAGGCTTCCCCTGACAGGCAGCCTGATGCCCAGGGACTCACCCCCAGGATGCTGGGATCATGACCTGAGCCAAAGGCAGATGCTTAACTGACTGAGCCACCCAGGCGCACACCCAAAGTTCTTTTGCAGGCAAAACTAAGGAGCCACTTGTGGGGACCTCATTCTAATGCAAGACAAAATGGACAGACGTACGTTGCCTCAGTGTTGAGGGGCAAACAGTATCTGAGCATACCAGAGCCAAGCCGCACGGACTCCTGTCTGAAGAGCAGTAAAAAGCTAGAAGAGGGGAAAAAAACCCACTCTACATCCCCGGAAACTCTATAAGACCAAGACAGCACTAATCCGACACCTGCGGACCAAGCATACTATGGGAGAGAAGGTGTCTTCTACCCAGACGCAGCGAGGCTTTGATATACTGACAGCTACAGTATCAGTCATGGCAGCGCAGGGGTCTGGAGGCAGCTCGGTGACCCCAGTCGATGTGACAATACCGCCACAGAGATGGCAGCCGTGCCCAGCAATGGCAGTCGTGCCTGGAGGACAGAAAGGTCTTCAGAAGGCGGACACTGACCCAGGAGCCCAGCAGGGTACCATTAGCTCCTGACTGGTCTTATTAGCGAGTGGACAGGAGTCACTCGACTACCTGCCAGTGTGGACCAAACATCACCGTAAGTGATCCTGCTTGTACCCACAGGCGGTTTGACTTGGGGAAATTCAAGTGACATGTAAATCGAGGTACTACGCTTTCTGTCCACAACAGCCCTATGTCTGGGGGACTTCTCATTCCAAGTAAGTCTCAGCAGGAATGAGGACCCTCTTTAGATGGATTCACGGGGGTTCCAGAAGGAGCCAAAATGGTCAGCTCCTCCCAAGGAGATCCAAGGGTGCTAAGAGCAGCTGCCAATGGAAGAGTGACATCAGACAGAAATGAATAGAAGCTGCCCAAAGAAAAGACGTGCTCCCTGGCAACATCAAGTTTAGAAAAGAGGCCAAACAAAGAGCTCTAAAAAGGATGGGGGGTGGTAGGGGAAGTAATCAGAACTAGGAAAGCGAGAAAGTCTGAAAAAAAAAAAAAAACATCAAACAGCAACTCAGAGAGAGAAATTATAGCACAAAGTTAAGAAAGTGCAAAAACATGATAAAGAAAGCAAAGGTGAGGAATGAAAAGAAGATTGCAAGAGAGGCTAAGATAAATAATAAGGCATTTTTCAAGCACAGAAGGAACGAGAGGTCAGTATAAGAGCCAATAGGGCTTCTAAAAGCTGGCAGAGGTAATTTATTGACAGAACATGAAGACATTGTGAAAAAAATATTAAAAGGCATTTTTCTTTCCCCTCTTCGCCTCTCTTTTCACAAAGGAAGATGGGGACATATGCCAGAACAGACATAAATTTCCCAGGAGTGGAAAAAAGACATATTGAAGGAAATCAGGATCGTGTCAGCACAGGTGATCAAGAAATTAGGATGTCAGAAAAATTGCGGAAAGTCTAGAGCCAGGCCAGAGTCTACTGGAATGAGGGACCCAGAGGCCAGTGAGGTCCAAGGCCAGGGAAGGGAGGGATGGGAGAGGGTCTGCGGTGTGCCAGGGCGGGGCGGCAGCAAGCCACCCAGGAGCTGCCGTTGGAAGCAGGCTCATACCGCGCCCTTAAACTCATCTTGTGGCTGCTTTTTACTCTGAGGTGAGGAACAGACCCAGGGTTTTATCAGGACTTTTATACTCCAAACTACCGACGTTTAATGATTCCCTGATGGGGAACTTGCTTTTAAGAGCACCCAGCATGACACAGTTTTGAGTAAAAGTTCATTTTCCTTCCCATTCGAAGATCCCAGACCAGAGGAGAAGACCTGGGTTCAAGTTATGATTCTGCCACAGACTGGTTGTGTGGCTCTGGGCTAATGGCTTCATCTCACAGAGATGTGTGTCCCCCATCTCTAAAATAAGACAAGAACTACCTTACAGTACCACAGTGTTCAAATGAAGTTGTTTGCTCATGCATCAGTACAAGGAAAAATCCTGAGTGTATTTTATGGGCCAGACACTGGTCTGGGCCCCTAGGAGGCAGGAGTAATAACACAAATTCTGTTTTTGCGGGGCTGACATTCTAGTGTGGGGACAGATCTATCCAGCAAGGAAACAAAAGACAAGGTCATTTCAGAGAGTGTTGAGAGCTTTGGGAAAAATACACAGCTACATAAAGGCCTGCTCACAGGGTTAGTCAAGGAAGATGACATTGAGTTGAGATCTGAACTAAGAGGAAGGAAGATCTGGATAGAACATTCCAGAAAGAGGGCAGAAAGCCTCAGCCCCAAAGTTCTTGTATAAAAGCATTGTATAAACTGCACAGAGTTGTCAAAATGCTGGCTCCGAGTGTTAGCATTATCAGAGCTCTGTCCAAGCTTGAGAATTTGATTTTCTCCTTTGACTCCCCAACCTGGATAAACCATAAGGAATTATCAAGACAAGCCTAGTGACAAAGAAGTGCAAAGCATGCCACAGTTGTGGAAATCTAAATGAACTCCAAGAGGAGCAGGAAGGGCATGTTCTTGCTTTCTGGATTCTAAGGCTGTGGTCACTGCCTATGGCCAGCCTCGAAGTCTCAAAGAATTGGCTTTGGATGTGTTGCTTACTTTGGGCTGCCCAGGTTCTGTCTAGCAGGTGGGGGGAAAATGAAGACATGTGGATTTGGTTCCCTGTTCAAAAGCATTGACCCTATTTGAAATTTATTCCTTTCCATCCTCAAACTACAATAATTGTAGTCATGCAGCAATTAAAGAGAAAAGCTTCATTTCTATGCTTTCAAAGAGAGTGTTTGATTTTCACAAAATAAGTCAAGCTCTTGGTCTGGAAAACAAGCTGAATGCTGACAGAGGAAAATAAGTAGAACAAGAAACTTCTAATACTTCGTCTTCATGCAATAGTCCAATGAAAGAGAAGTCAAATGACTGCCCACGTGCTTATGGAGAAACTACTAGTTTCAGGGCATCAGCAAAATAAATAATACCCAGTCCTTGTTTCTCACAATGTCTCTCCTTTGAATCACACTATTTCAAAATATGGTCTCAGCTAGATCAGAAGAAAAGCCTTCCTTGTGATTTGCACCAAGAAATAAGGCAGAAGCAATTAGACTTCGATTGGAAATAGGAGACATTCACAGAGGGATATTTTTTCAACAAATGAAACTTCAGACAATTGTCAGGTCGTGCAGGTGCAGCCCAGCAGCATCGGAAGCTAGGCGGGGCCGGAAGCTGGGCAGGGCCCTCAGGCAGGCCCATCCTGAGAGCCTGGACCATCATCAGCTCCCTGGCCCCCTGGTCTCAGGTAAGATATTTAGCTTCTCAGTCTCCTCTTCTGTAAAATGGGGAGAGAAAGACCTCGCAGAGCCACGGTGAGGATAAATGAGAACACACACCGAAGCTTCGAGTTTGGCTATTTGTAGGCATGGCACAGTGGTTTCTTTACCTTTTTAATTGAAGAAATTAAAAAAAAAAAAAAAAGGCAGTTCGATGGTGAAACGTTTAGTTTGTTTGTATCCTCCTTTCTAAGAAGGGCATAATACCAGCCTGACATTTTGGAACTGATACCTCCCTCTCCTCGGAGAGCACAGCTCTTATTTCAGAGCATAATCCGCTGGTTTCCCAGGTCACACGGGCCAGAGGCAGAGCAGTCCCAGGAAGATCACAGGGACGAAACAGACATGGCCCCTGCTTGTACTGAGGGAAGTACCCTCCCTTTACCCCTCCAGACAGGGGTCTGGAGTTTGCATCACAAGGAGCCTGGTGGCCATGGTGAGCAACAGTGATCTACGGCAGAGTTTTCTGTGGGGTAGTGTTTCATTAGATTCCATTGTTATGGAACAATCACTGACGTTGGAAACCAGAAGGAAAGTAGTTAAATCTATCGGAGGGAATTGTGGGTATCCTGAAAAGAGTCGATGGTGGCCTGGACAGGATGGTGGTGGGAGTTGATGGGGGCAGTTTTGTAGAGCTTAGGTGCCTCATTCACGAGATAAAATCGGTAGGAACTTGAAGATGGGCTGTATGGACAGGGGATGGAGGGGCATGTAGACGCAAAGGGAAGGAGGGTCTTAGGGAGAGTGCTATGATTCTACATAGTGAAGTGGCTGCGGGGGGGGGGGGGGGGGGGGGGGGGGGGGGGGGGG
>NC_081565.1:51893149-52027305 GCF_022355385.1 Mustela nigripes
GGGAGGGGAGGGGAGGTAGAGGGGGGGGGGGGGGGGGGGGGGGCGAAAGGGGGGGGATTCACCCAGGCTTGGGGATGTGCTTAGACCATGAGTTCCATTTTGCTTATGTTAACCTTGGGGTGCCATTGAGAAATGCAAGGGGGAGTTAAGGAGATATTTAGATATGTGGGTCTGGCGCCGAGCGAAGGCTGGCTGGAGATATATTATTGGAGGAGGTCCCTAGGAACAGACCCTGAGATGAGGAGTCATGTGTCCGTTACTTGTTAAGTGCTCCTGGGAAACCAGAAAGGGAAGGAGGGGAGGGGGTTAGGTAAGAGCAGGAAAGCAGCAGCAGCTAAGAAAGACTGTGATCCAGGACAACTCGCTGGAGAGGGCAGGAGTCAGCCTGATCTCCAAGGGGAACTCTGCAACAGTAAGTTACATCTCAACCCACAGAGAAGAACTTGCACTGTGGGGGTTGTACACAAGCCCGGGCTTTCTCCCCCTTTGACCTGAGACATAGCGGCTCTCACAGCTTGAGCACCACCCTCTGAAGAGCTGCAGGTATGCTGACAACACACCACACCTGAGCACAGGAAACCCTAAAATGGGATCCCCAGCCCACTGGGCGCAGTGCTGGGCCGGCTAAGCTTACTTAGGGAGAGCGACCGAGAAAAGAGTGGGCATGACCGTGTGCTGAGGAGAAGAGAAGCTTATGAAGGAGACCAGGAAGGACGGTTGTTTCACAGCTACCCGGCAAAGGATGAGGGCTGTGCTAGTACTATTATCTCCACTTTACGGATGAGAAACTCGAGGCTGGGGGAGCTTTAAGCACCAGTCAGATTAAGAGGAGAGTTAGGACTTGAACACACGTCCCCAGACCTGAAGCTTAGAGCTCCTTCAAATGCAACAATAGAAGGTTTTCCGGGGACTAAGGGCCCCAGCATTTGAGGGAGCTGGTCCTTTTTTGAAGGGGTTTACAGATGCTCATATTCATGATGAAACATGTGCCTCTTTGAACTCAGAATCAGGGAGGAAAGAAGAGGAAGGGAAGCTTCTTTTTCAGCGAAACTAAGAATCTCCTGCTTGGGGCATTATGTCTTTGAAGGCCCCAGGATTATGATTTTGCATGTGTGGTGGAGGGGTTTGAACACTCAGCCCAAGATCATGACCTTGAACAGAGAGCAGCCTGCTGGTGGGGGCAGGGAGGGGGGTGTGAAGTCTGGAGCCACCACACCCCCACCCCAGGAGGGACAAGAGGGTGTGAGGAGTACTTAGTGGGGAGGGCTCTCAGCTGCCCAGAGCACAGGCCCGGCCGTGCACAGTGTACCAAGACCCTCACTTGATTTTCTGACTCTGGGGAAGCTGGTGTTGACTTTGTCCGTTAAGCAGTCTTGCCGGATGTCTGCTGACCCCAGGTCCTTTGCCCCGTGAGGAAGCCCCACCGCCTCAGAGATCAGCAGGGTGTGCTAGTTCCCAGGGCTTCCCCCTTCCAGAGGGAGGGTGTCTGGGGTGGAGTGGGCTCCGGGCTGGGACTCAGGGCCATGCCTGCGAGACCCAGAGCATGACCCTCTATTTGCCAAGTCTCTGGCATGAGGGGCAGCGAGGAAAATTGGAAGTAGTAATACCTGCCCCCTGAATTGCCTGGGATTAATTAGGAGACAGATAATACACAGTGTGTGCCTAGGATGAAAATGAGTTATAGTCTCGTTATTAATGTAGCTGGAAGGGTGATTCGCTTAGACAAAACAAGGCCACTGCGCGAGAAGCCAGAGGTCTTCAGATGTCCTCACAGGGCAACTTAAGGGAGCGGCCTACGGGTGTATTTGCGAGGGATTCCCGCTCATTTACTGGAGGGCGCAAGCCAGCAAACCAAAGCTGTTTTGCCCCGTCAAGTAAATAAAACGCGAAGACTGAGCACGACGCTCATGTTTATTTTTTTGTTCCTTAAGGAAAATATTTTCCATAGAGCTGGACACTAACGTGAAAAGTAAAAAGGGGGTGGGGAAAGGAGAAACCCAAAACCGATATAAATTAGAAGCAAACTAGTGTTCATTTCCTGTGGAGGAATTTTCTATTTTTTAATGGAGTTACTGTGGCTTTTTATTTCGGTATGAAGGTGAAGAGTCAAAGCATGAGGATTTAAGGCTTCCAAGTGTGTGTTGTTCTATGAACAGACCCTTAAATTTGCCAGCACGCCCTAGGCGATGCTCCTGCATAACCAATATCTTCCTGCCAGGGCCAAGGCTGAGGGCCCTTTGACTCCCCTGGAAGTTATGCAGGGAGAAGGGGAGTGTCAGGAATGCAGGATTAGGCCCCATAATTGAGGCTGTCATTAGCTGAAGAGGCAGGCGGGTTTGTGAGCCTTTCCAAGTTTGCATTTATTATGGTATGAAGATATGGCTCCTTTGGTATAAAGAGGGTGGGGGGGGATTTCTGCAAGTCGGCAATATTTTCTTCTCTCTCTCTCTCTCTCTGTCTTTTTTTTTTTCCCCCTAAGTTGGCTGGTTCTGTAACATTCATTATGCTTTTCTTAATAGATCCCAGAAATGCTGAAATCGTCCTTTAGAGGAAGCATTCACTTGAAACAACAAAAGATTAGAGGAACCTTAAAAATGCTGGATTTTCTTTACCTTTTGAGGAAGGCCAGCTGGAACCTTCTGAAATTATTCCTACCCAGTGTGCAGCCACAAACAGTACTGATGGTGAGGATAAAATATCATTTTTGTAAATTGCATGTGGATACAGCAGTGCCACTTAATCAGATGCTCCTTAGCGGATGGTGGGAACGGAGACCACGGCCAAGACCGAGCAGACTGCTGCGGCACAAAGAGGCCCGGATTAAGATTCAGACGAGAGCAAATGGCCCACGATCATTCTGGCACGTACTTGAATGTAACATTCTAGGAACACCCATTTTTTAAAATTAATTATTTTTTTAACTGTAGTAAAATATAAATAACGTCAAATGTATCATTTAATCAAGTTTAAGTGCACAATTAAATGACATTCAGAACATTCACATTTTTGTACAATCCTCGCCACTCGTCTACCTCCTGAACTTTTCCATCTTCCTCAGCTGAAATTCTGGACTTCCCCCGAGCCCCTGGTGACCACCCTTCTATTTTGTCTGCATGAATTCAGCTACTCCAGGTACCTCAAAGAAGCAGATTCCTACAGTTTCTGTCCTTTTGCTTCTGGCTTGTTTCACTTACCATAATGTCTCAATGGCTTGTCCAGGTTATAGCTTGTATCAGAAGGTCTTTTCTTCTTAAGGCTGAATAATGTTCCACTATATGTATATACCACATTTTGCTTATCTGCTCCTTCATAATATATATATTAATATATATTCATTAATGCATATTAGGATTGCCTGTACTTTTTGGCTATAATGCTGCTATGAACCTGGGTTTATAGATAGCTCTTCGAGACCCCAATTTCATTTGTTTTGGGTAGGTACGGAGATGTGTCATTTCTGGATCAAGTGGTAATTCTTGTTCTGATTTTTTGAGGACCTGCCCTGTGCTTTCGATCGTCACTGCACTATTTTACATTCCCGCCAACTGTGTACAAGGGTTGCAGTTTCTATCTTCACCAACACACAATTTTCTGTTGTTGTTTTAAAGATTTTTATTTATTTGACAGAGAGAGACACAGTGAGAGAGAACACAAGCAGGGGGAGTAGGAGAGGGAGAAGCAGGCTCCCCGCAGAGCAGGGAGCCCGATGAGGGGCTTGATCCCAGGATCCCGGAGACACTCAACGACGTAACACCTAATGACTGAGCCACCAGGCATCCCTGTAGTTGTTTTTAATTGTAGCTATCCTAATGGGTGTAAGGTGACGCCTCATTGTGGTTTTGACTTGCTTTTCCCTAATGATTCAGGATGTTGAGCATCTTCTCATGTGCTCGTGTACAAACATCTGTTTGAGTTCCCCCTTCTAATTATTTGGGGGTATGTATCTAGAAGTGAAAATGCACACCACTCCAACATCGAAGCAGGCCCCATAGAGACTTGCTGGGCAACACCGTGTCCCCTGGCCCATCGGCATCCCAGGTTGAGTGGGTGACTACAGATTCTCAACAGGGCAATGAAGCTGTCATTAACCAACATTACTAGAGCTAGAGGATCTTCTGGTTAATGGAGGGTTAAGTTTTGGTTCCAATCATTGTTGCTGAAATTCTTCCCAAAATATTTTAGTCTATTTCCACATGACTTACACAGCCTCTCCTAGGGTTTTTTCTTTATCTTGGAGGAATACTATTGGATGACCACCTGGGAACTAGCTTCTTAGTGCACTCTCCTGGAGATTTAGATTAGAAGGTATCAGACATGTCCAGTGATGTTATAAACCGAATGGTAACTGTTGTGTAGGACGGTGAACTCTGGGTGAGTTAAACTTTCAGAGATGTGGTTTCGGAAAAGATGTTCTGTAGTTCTCCTTTTTGGCAGTCACTGGAGAGCAGGGCCTGTTGTCTATTAAGGCCACTCCTAGTTCATGAAAATAAAACCATGTCAACTGCAAATAAAAGAATGTTTATCTTTCTATTCCCTATGGAGGGAGTTGGAGGGTCCAGGCTGGGAATGTGTCTTATCCAAATGCGATAGCATATCATAGATGTTTCAATGGAAAAAAAGAAAAAAAAATGTGTTTGAATTCATCTGTGTTTCACTTCACTGGAAATTGTGAGTTAGGCTAGATGCTGTATTTATTCATTACGGTACCCCTGGCACTGGCCCAATGCCAGGCACCCAGCAAGTGATCAATAGCTGTGTATTGAAGGCATCAGTGTGGCCTGTTTCCTTAAGAGCCTGCCTGATTACATCTCTCTGTCATGAAGTGTTAAGGTAACAGTTCCCTGACAACACTGGGATAGAACATTCTACTGGCCCGGCTGGCTCCCAGCTGCCACTAGTGCAGACAGGCCCACTCTTCACCCCCACTCATGACCATTCCTTTAATTACATGGGGAACTTCTCTTTTTTCTTCTTTTTTTGGGGGAAACAGAGATAGAAAGGAGGCAGTAGGGAAAGGAAGAGTGCTAGAATGGCAGGAACAACTTTTTTGAATATGGTATGATGGACAGGATTTGAACCCATGGCTAGAGGGATGAGAGCCAGAGTGTGAGAGAATTGTTCTCCTAGGAATGTCTGTGAGACTCAGGGCACAAAGGCAGCTCTAGGGGAGCCAGGGCAGGAGAGGAAGGCAGTGTGGGCACCTCAGCCCTTGGAAATCCATTGACAGATTGTAGGTTGAGGCAAACTCCTTGGACTCCCCAAAGAAAAAGGAGGAACAATTTAAAGATTCCTACCCAAATATATGTGGAATTCACAGTCACAGCTCTGTGTATGTGTGCACATGTGTGTGCATGTCATTAAATGCCAGTTGGTGACACATGGGAGAATATTTATTTGTGCTCCAAATTTCTACCTTTTTACTTATAAGCAACTAAACCCTAGACAGATACCCATGTAGGTAGTAAATGAATAAAGACCAACAAAATCCATATGCAAAAGTCATCTATTATTCAAATTGATTTATCCACAACCTGATATAAATATGGTCCTTGTGTGAAATAAGAAACGTAGGGTTGAATAATAGTAATAGTAAGAAGGAGGAGGAGGAGGAGGAGAGCTCTGCCCCTCTATAGTGTTCTCTATGTATAAGGCTGATTCCAAGCACTTTATGTATTTCAATTAATTTGTCCTTCCAATAGTTCTAGGAGACAAGTCTTATTCTGTCCTCTACAGATGTGGAAACTGAGGTAAGGGAAGTTAATTAACTTGGCCAAAACACACAGGCAGCTTGTGGCAGAGTTGGGATTCAAACTTAAGAAGTTGGGCTTCAGAGTTTGACATTTCATTGATCATTCTTCACGTAAAGAAAAAGACGACTTTTAATCCTGAATCTAGTTTGGAATACATTTAGCTGCAAGTAACAGAACAATCTAACAGCAGCTTCAACAAAACTGGGTTTAACAAGAAGTCTGCAGTTTGCTTGGATGGCTCAGTGATGTCAGGACTGATGCGTCTGTTTCATCCTGACCCTTTTTCTCATGCTCCCAAGAAGACTGCCCAACTGGAGATGTCATGTCTGTATTCAAGACAGAAATGGGGGTTTGGGTGGGGAGCAGTGTCAGTAAAGCAGAAGTGTTCCCAGAAGCCTTAGTGGACTTACACTGCCACCTCATCAGAGGAACCAAATGACCACCCGTCCTCTCAAAGCAGCTGGGAAAAGTCAAAGTCAGCCTCTCCAGCTGTTTCAGTGAAGGGATGTGTAAGAAAAGGAGTTGGAAATAGACGTTGAGTTATTAAAAAAAAATACTCACCACACTCCTCAGTGAGAGGAGGTGAGGAAATCTAGACAGACAGGAGGAGGAGACAACAGCTCTGATGGAAGAGGCTGGCAAGTCCCCATCTCTACTCCAGCTGGTGTGTCCCCTGGATTTCTTCTTTTGCCTTGTCTGCTCTCAGACTTGTGATTGTACCGGAACCATTCATCTCCCCACAGACACTGGTTTGGCTGCATGATGGCTCAATGTCGGGATGTTTTAGTAATGTGACCATAGCGCACTGTGACATGATGTGGTCTTGAGATGTTGCGACCAGAACCAGTCTGGCTGGCTGAGCCATGTCTCAATCCCACAGAATTTGTCGAGGGTTCTGGCACCAGCTTGGAGTGTCAGAAGAGTTCTGCAGAGAGCTTTCTGAATCTGTCCCTCCTCATTACAATTAAGATGCTCAAGGGCAGGGCCTGGGTCTCACTGGTCTGTCTTCCTTTTTCTGCTCCCTTCCCCACCCCCACCCCTGAGACTGCAATAGTCCCGAGCTCATCGATGGGTCTCAATAAATATTTGATGGGTAGACTCACATTCCTGGTGACTGGTCAAAGATGTGTCACTTGTTATGAAGTGTGCCAAGAAAGTCACTTACTCATTTGTCCAGTAAGCACTTTTGTGATTTAATCTGTGAACCAATTACTTCAATACAGCTTCCAGAAATAGAGTTCTCCATCCTTTGAAGTGAGTTAATTGTCAGCCGATATTTTATCTGTGTTCGTTCATCTGACAGACAACTAGTGAGGGCTTCCAAAGTCTCAGGCACACTGCTAGGCACAGAGGGACACAGAGAAAGAGGTAATGCTGCCCCACCCCCACCTCCGGACTCAGAGGGGAGAGGGCTAGACAGGCATGTCAGCAAATTGACTGGGGCTCTGAAAAGGACTACATCAAAGCACTGTGGGTTCACAGGGGGAGGGTGACTCAAGACGGCAAGGGGTTGCAGGGTTGTGCAACTGGATTGGCTACGGGAGTCTCCCTCCTTAGACATTCCAAGATGACTGCCAGCTTGGTTTCACTAACGGGGCCGGGGGAGGGGAGGCATGACCCTGTCTGGCTTCCTCTCTCATTGGGTTCACTAGTGAGTGCATACTTCTCCCTGGAGACCAGCTTCACACATGCTCTGCATATTGGCTCTTTTCACAAACAGGACAAAGGAAAACATGAAGGAGAAAGTAAGGCTGAGGTTTGGGAAGCCAGAAGGCCGGGAGTCTTCTCCGAAAGAAGGTGGCAGCTTGAATCTTTTTCATTCTTCCAAGGCTAGAACGTGCGCTTTCATTTTGGGGGATGGAACAGGGTGAGATCTGGAGGATGTTTGCGGGGCGCTCTCTCTGCAAGGTAGCTCAGATGAGGTAATCTGAGGGCAGGGCAAATGCTACCCAACTCTCTTCACCAAAAGGTCAATTAAGGAAGCAAAACTACCAGAGTATTTTCAAAGGTCTTTTACTCCCCCTTTCAAAGGAAAACAGCTCTATGGAGTCTTCCGGGAAAACAAGTATATTCTTGCAACTTCGATGACCCACTTATGAGAATATTGGAACAGCAGTGAAAAAAAGACAAAGATACTTTTGTAGCCTCTAAAGGGTTAATATCAGAGCATAGTCGAGGCTTAGCAGCAAAAAGGGCAGCTTTGTGATCTTTTATTATGAAATAAGATTAGAGGCCATAGCACAGACTGGGGGAGGAGGGGGCCGGTGTGGAGCGGGTGACCCCAAGACTTCAGTCTGGAGCATCCGTCCCACACCACAGTGAGTGCCGGACTTAGGGAGCTAGGGTTAAGCCCCAAGCTCAGAGGGACGTTTCCAAACTGGCTCTGTCTGAAGCAGTTTTTGCAAAATAAAATTTGGACCTCTTGCTCTCCTTCAATTCTTAGTGTGCGTTCACAGACCAGATTTGTAAAATCTGGAAGTGGGAAAGCAAGTATGTAATCCCTGGTAATTCCGCATCCAAGAATCTCACCGAATATATCATATGCCACCTCATTAATGCCTGTTCCTGCCTGTGAATCTCTGGCCATTCCAGATACCAGTCAGTCCTATTTTACAGATGCGGAAGTCGAGGGAGAGAAAACAAAGCACCTTCATGGAGAATTAGTCATCAACAGAAACCAAGAGCTCTGAGTGTCCTGGCTTCCAGTCCTTGGCTCTGGCAGCAACACTGGGCTCCCTTTTCTTCTCGTGGGAACAACTGCTAACACTTCGGCTTTGACTTTCACTTACAGGGCTGATGAAAAAATTACCATTTGCTGAGAAGGCAGTGAAATGCCGACTTCTCACCCTTTGGTCAAGGCGACTTCCTTGAAAGTGCTTTAAAGTAGATTGATGGAATCCAGATCCAGCCATCTTGTCTCCATTGAAATGGCGGCTCATCCACAAAGAACCCCTCCCCCCACCCTCACCAAAAAGCAAAACCAAAAAGGCTATCCTGCATTCCCTGTTTCTTTGATTGAATTGATCCTTCTTTAAAATGCTTATTGAATTTGTTGGCCAATTTAATTAAAAGAGTTAAAAGAGTGAGCTTCTCCTGTGGAAGAATTGTGCCCATGCCTTACTTGTGATGGCTCTTAAATGACAGAAAATGCATGGAGCTGGCTTGGGGGCCAAAGAAGTCAAATAGAATTCTTTCCTAAAGCACACACTTGTCTCCCAAGGTGACCCCTCCTCCCCCCGACCCGGTACCTCGAAGCCCCCAGACAGTGGATGCCAATAGAGAGTGAAGAGGGGAATTTAGACATTTTTAGACATAGCTGGGAGGCTGCCTGGTTCGTGTGGAGCTAGTCATACCCAAAATATGTCTCATAGGCAACAACTAGAACTTGGCCTGGGAATCAAAGGGGGTGTACCGCTTTGGGTATAAGAAACTTAGAAATAAGCAGAGATTTAAAAAAGGGTCAGAACACCAGCTCTAAGAAACTACCATCTTTTTCCATGGAGTTTTCCCTTGCCTATCAAATACTACTGAATAACAGTTAATATTTTTGCATAATATTTTATACCAGACTTGTGGCTCAGCTTTTACACACAGTATCTCACTTAATCGTTACCACAAGCACATGAGATGGGAACTCTTATTATACATTATCTTTTATAGAAGAGGAAATGAGGTGCTTGTAAGGAATCTGGGCAGGACTTGAACCCTCATCTGTCCAACTCCAGAAACCACACTCTGAACTGTCTCTGCACCTTGTCAATATTAATTAAATCCTTGCAATGACAGTCCCCTTCTTGTGGGATTACAACCACCTAAGCCCTCCAAGATTGCTGCAAGGGAGACAGTCTTGGTTTTTGTCGTGGACAGCGGCATGAAAAGGTGATCCATTTCATCAGCCAAAGCGTAAGAGAGAGACCCTGAATTAAGACATTTCTGCTGATGGAGGGGAAGAAAGAGTTCTGGAGAAAGGAGGGTCTCCGTTTGAGAGAAACCCTATGAGAGCTCAGGGCTTGGAGAGTAAGAGTTGGGAATGAGAGAGGGAACGGCCTCGGGCAAAAGACAATAAAACTTGATTTTAGTTCCAGGCGGAGGAGGCAACTTGCCTTAAAAGAGAAAGGAGGGGCTGGGAGAGAGAGGGTAGTGAATAGAGAGGGAAGACAGTGTGTTCAGGTGCTCTTTTTTTTTTTAAAGACATTCCCTCAAGTCGGCTATAGTTAAAAGTGAAGGGACAGAGGAGGTCAGATAGAAACAAAGTGCAAAGGGAGAATTGAAGGGCGCTCAGAGAACAGAAGGTAAAAGATCACAGGAGAGGTAGGAAGAAAGCCAGAGGTAACACAAAGCCCCAGGGAAGCGGCGTGGCAGTGGAGGAGCCCAGTTTAATCAGCTTCGCCTAAGGCGGCCACAGCTAAATAAAGAATGCTGGACGCGGGAGACTGGCCATTCTGGAAAGGCAAGGGTCAGTGGCGGCTTCGGTGCCTACGTGGCAGCAAAGGGACAAAGGGGAAGAGACCACGGAGCCTGGGTTCTAAGAGGGAAGAAACAAGAGCGACCAAGAAAATGATGAGGGGACAGAGGCGGAGAACTGTTTTGTTCCTAAGGGGTGTTCAGTGGCCAGAAGTGGCTGACAGGAGGGGACAGTGAAGGCAGCAATGACCACGGGAGGCAGAGGAAAGTCTGGGGCAATCATAAAGTGGATATTTAGATGCATCTCTGAAAACTGAAATTCACTGTGGCTGTAAATTGTGAACAAATCTGCCCCAGGCATGTACAGCTTTGTTCCATCTGGCCAGCTCAGGGCTGACCACAGAAAGATGTGATTTGGTCGTTTGAGTGCCCAAAAGCCAGCCTAAATCTGCCGCAACCTGTTCGTGAGTTGGCTTTATGATGGAGGAGGCAGGCAGCCGGGAGGAGGCACTTGATGGACATGTGTGAATGAAAGAAAAAAATAAACACTGTAAGAAATGGCTCTCTTAAAAAAAAAAAAAAAAAAGAAGAGTCCATTTTTCAAAAGGTAAGAGCCCAGCTAACTCAGTTTTGGAGCTGAGTGAAATCAGGTGGAATGTGTAAGTTCTTGGTCAGCCAGGCCTGGGGTTGAAGCCTGGTCCTACCACCTTGGAATTGAATTTTGGCACATTGTGTCCTTTCCTGGGCTGCCTCTGCAGAAAAGTCACCCTCACAGGTTATCATGGGTGGGTTTTGTGGCGAGAGGGAAAGCATCCAGAGAAGGTCGGGCAAGTTACCGGGGTCCTCTCTTAGCTGCAGAAGTGATAGGGAGACACAAGGGCAGACTCAGAGAGCAAACTTCCTAGAGACAGATCTTACGATGTGGTTGAGTCATGAAAACTCTAATTTCAGAGCCTTCCCTCTTTGTATGTCTTGTTTCAAAACAAGAGGCACCAAATTTTAGGAAATCTGAGAGTAGGGGATTCTGTGATAATAACGTAAGGTCAACCATGGAAAAAATAAGCTTATCATGGTATATTTATTAAATATTGCAATGACTCCTACCTACCCATCTACCTACTGACCTACCTACCGTGCCTGGGACACTTGGCAAACTGAGAGGTCCCTATCACTGCCTTTTAAATATGCAAGTCTGAGCTTCTGTAGTGCGAGGAAAGTCAATTTTATATCTGCTTTTAGTGCCACATTCAGACTGTGAAAGCGGCCGTTTAGAAAACCTTTAGGTAAATATTTGAAATATTCTAAAACTGACATTCTGAATGATATTCTGATACCACTTCAATAATGTTTTATAAAATTCAGGGGAAAAATAGAATTAAGTAAATTTGAACTTTCCCTTTGCCGAGGCAGTTAAAGGCCGTACTATTTGCATATTCTAATGTGGGATCACTGTAGCTCAAGGTACAAAGCTTCCAAAGAAACTGTCCCTAGCAGGCCAACAGTGCAGGCGCCATTAACCTTTGGCCTTTCATCTGCATAAGACAAAAATCAAAGTCGCTGCTTTTCAAAGTGGCTCCTGTGTAACCACTCTGTGCAGCCCATGCTTTCCAGAACAGTCTTTGGAAGCACAATTAGAAGGTTTAAAAAGCAGAAACAAAAGCTCCATCCTATTTACACATTTAAAGTAAAGGTCATTCTCAGAAACTGGGCTTCCCAGATTTCTCCCCTTGAAATCCCTTAAGATATGTAATACCAACATAAAGGGAATCACAAATCCAGTTTTCAGAAAATGGCATTAAATATAGATTTAAACTTTGACCTTTAGTCCCAAGTGAGAGGACAAAAAATTCTCTTTACAGTGAAGGGCATGTTGCTACTAAGCTTCAATGAGTAGGAGAGAACCTGCCTGGTAGGAGCCAGGATTAAGAAGCACCAAATCGATTTACCTCCAATGCAGGTGTGCTGCAAATCCGCTGGGTCCGGACGTAGCGCGTGATTGGGCCAGGCTCATCTATATTCTAGAGTTTGTAGAAGTAGCTTCTGGGAAACGGGGGGTCTTCTTGGCCTGGGGAATTGACGTTTCCACGGCAATATCTGAAATGCATTCCGAGTGAGCAGGAATAAGAGATGGAATACGCAGGGTCTCCCACTCCACATTAGGGTCATGAGAATAGTGGGAAATCCGTGGGTAGCAGAGTGACGGATTGGGCAAACAGGGAAATCATGGAGACCCAGAGCATTCATATTTTTACATCCCTTATTACCCTGATTGCTCTGCAGGTGCTGACCAGGGCCCCAGGCTGATGACCCGCTCTGTAGCTCTTCTCCCTGCTACATCATCGGCAAGTGGATATTGGGGCCCGGGTGGGGGAGGGGGTGCGTGACGGACAATGGGAAATGGAGCTTATTGGAGAGAGGGACTGTTGGTTCTGTGCATACCCAGAGGCAAAAGAAGAAAATTTCCCCGACTGTGGAATTTGCTAGAACAATTAGGAAAGTGGAGATAAACAGGAATGATGAGTACCGGACTGGGGTCCGTTCGTTTTGCTCTTAACTAGGTAAGTGAGCTCATGATGACTACATAGCACAATTATTCATTTCTTGGTCTCTGCCACCAGACGGCCATCTTTAGTTAGCAAACCCAATCTTGCCTATTTTCCATCAGTGCCTGACTTATACGGGGCGCTCAGCAAATGTTTGTTGATTGGATAAGTGAGGGAAAGAAGAAAATTCTTTGTTGGGAGGGTCCCAGTGCAACTCTTTCACTTTAAAGATAAAGCAATTGAAACCCGGAGAGCAGAGGTCCCACTGCTTGTTGGTGTTAGAATGAACAAGGATAATGGGAATGATGATCATGGTAACAGTTAACAATCAAGTACCTCAACCGTGCTAACTGCCCATGTTGGTGATTTCTTGGTTCTCAGCTCCATACTCACCTTGCTATTTTCCCTTCTATGTCCAGTGCTTGGCAGCCAAAAAACTACATTTCCCAGACCCCCTTGTCAGCTTCTGGTAGGTCCTATCATTGACAAGCACTCACAGAATCTTGGGAAATGGGAACAAGGGAGAAGTTATTATGTTAGCATTTATCTAATTAATTAAGTTGTCTGTGGCAGCAGGTGGTGGCAGCAGCAGGCTGTGGAAGGTGACCGCAGGGTTCTGGGACATGGTTGGTGAGTGGCGACACCTGTGGGTTTGTTGGGCTCTCTCAGCCCTGCAAGGGCACCATCTCCTGGTTTCCTCAGCACAGCAGCAATGGTGGCCCCCGCAGCCTCAGGAGACAGGAGTTTGTGAGCTGTAGGTAACTCCATGTCCCTTTTGGTGTCTCCTGTCCTAGACGGAAGTGTCTTCCTGCAGTTACTGATTTCTCTCTGGGTAACACTGTCTTCCTGGTTTGGCTCCAACAGCCCTTCTAAAACATTAGTACCAGTTTCTGGTATTACGTCCCCCACTACTGAAATACCCACAGTGTTTTCTGTGGACGTTCTCGTCTTCTCACAGAAACCTATGAGTTGTGAATCAATGGAACTATGCACCTATTTTATAGATGAGGAGACGAGGCTAACGGATACTGAGAGACTTGCCCAAGACACAGAGTGAGGTGGTGGTACAGCCGGGACACAAACCACATCTGTCTTCTGCCTAAATTGATGCACTGAACTCTGTCCTCAAGCTACCCTGTTACCTCGATGGGATTATTTTACTGAGGTCATTTGGGTGCCTGGCAATGGGGTCTTCCACCTCTGTGCTGTGTAAGAGTGATTTTACTGGACTCTCTTTCTAGAGTATTATAGAACATACTTTCTCCAGGATGCTTGTTTCCTTGCCCTTCTGATCTAAGCCTCATGATGAAGTTATTTCCTTCATTAAAAACTTTACAGTGGGGCACCCGGGTATCTCAGTTGGTTAAGCATCTGATTCTTGGTTTAGGCTTAGGTCTTGATCTCAGGGTCCTGGGATTCAGCCCCCAAGTTGGGCTCCATGCTCATCGGGAGTCTGCTTGAGATTCTCTTTCTCCCTCTGCCCCTCCCCCCTGCCCATATTCTCTCTCTCTAAAATCTTAAAAAAAAAAACAAAAAAAAAAAAACTTTATAAGGACTAGTGTATCTTTTAACAGCAGAAGTAGCTAAGGGTCTGGGGCTGTTGGCAGAAGCCAGGAGGTTACCTGGAGTAAGGATTTGGAGAAGAGAAGAGAAAAGAGTGAATGGGCCCAGTGTTATTAAATAGCAGATGGGGCCCCTACACTGTCAGGACAACATTGAGGGCCCTGGCCCCTGGCTTTGGTGAAGACCAACCAGAGGATGGAGGATTAGAGGAATTTTTTTCCCATAAATGCCTTAGAATGGTGCCTGGCTTATCACAAGCACTCAATTATTATCAGCTTAAAAGTAGGCCATGAGACCAGGGACTGGAGGAGATACCAAGGCAAATCAGAGCCAGCTCAGCCTTTGGGGATATTCAGCCAAGAGGGGCTGAGGCGAGTGCACATCTGAACTGGGAGGGAAGGGCTGGAAGGCAGCACAGGCATCCTGAGAGGGTTCTGGGGAACCAAAGGGGTCAATGCAGGCTCTGGGCTTTGAGTAGGCTCTTTAAGCAGGGTGAGATGTAAAGCAGTGGCAGTGGGGGAGGAAAGCACAATTTCTGGGCAAAGAAACTGTACACAGAGGTATTTTCAAATTAAAGTCTCAAATCTCTTGGGTGATTTTTATGAAGCTCTCCCACCTTCCTTCTAAAGGTCTGAGAACAGTTTCTGTGAACCCCCAGGGCCTCCAGGAGCTGCTCAGAGTTGAAATGTCCTCTACAAAAAACAAGTTCAAGGACCAATCTGGCCTTTTCCACATCTTTTCCAATCTTCTCTATCTCTCCTCAACCACTGCTTGCCTCCCCCAGCCCCTAGACCCCAGGACTTATTCCTTCCAGGGGCTCAGCAGAGAGCCTTCATTGCACCCTCCCTGACATCCAGACCCTTTGTCCCTGGGCCTGCTCCTTTAGGCTCCTGCTATTGGACCAGACAGCAATTTTGATGGACTCACCTGAAGTAAGATGTCAATGGCTGTTGTAACTTAAAAATGTTCCCTCTCAAGGGTGTCTGTATTTTAACACTGGCCCTCGGCACTTCATCGAAAGGACTAACGTGGAGTTTCAAATGATAGGTCCTAGAACTTACATCAGTTAAAAGTGGATTTGGCTGTAACGTAAAGCCATACTGCCATGGTTTAAACAAGGAAAGGTGTTGTAGGAATGCACACACACACACACACTCACACATGCGTACATGCACACACAGAGGCTGTTGCTGCGTCTGTTCAAGGAGAGCAAAATATGCCACTTTGGCATATGGGTTATTTTGAGATGATGGCAATGAAGACCCAGCAGACTCAGGAACAACTTCCATCTCTCCCTTAACGACCTAAAAAAATTTGGATAGGGAGTCTGGCCCAGCAAGAGAAATACCACCAGAAAACTTTCTATCTGAAAGACCTATCTGTATGGCAGGATAGACATCTAATTACTAAACATCTGTTGTTCTCCTCCTCCGGTGAATCGACCTTCTTCCCCTTCGAGGGCCCAGGCCCTGAGCCCATTCCCCAGCTCAGGATGGCATATTAGCCTCAACCGCCCTCGAATCTCATATCTTTGTGGCTCCCGAATGGATAAAATTACACTTGTCTTTCTCTGTTAACCTGTCTTATGGTAATTTAATTATTAGACGGACCAACAAACCTGGAAGGGAGGAAGGGAAAATGTTCCGCCCCTGCAAGGGCTTAGTATGGCGGCTCTGTAAGGTCACACCCGGGCCCGCTCATCCTCTTCCTCTCTTCCGGCTCCCTCCCCAGGCTGGCAAGATGGCTGCTGCTGCTTGAAGCACCGCAGAGGTTAAGGAGCAACAGGAAGAAGGCAGAAGGGGAAGACGCAAAGCGGCTCCCGCCCCAGGGGCTCTGCCTCTATCTCATTGGTCAGAACCAAGTCACATGATCAGTCTCCAGCTAGCTGCAAGGGAGGCAAGCAAGTGATCTTCATGTTTTCTCTCTCTCTCTTTTAATAATTGGACAGAGTGACACTCAAAAACAAAATCCAAGTTCTTTTAGTCCGTAGAAAAGGAAAATAGATGCGGAGTTGGCAACAGGAGAGTCTTCCAGGGCTGGAGAGGCTTTCAAGGGCATTTTGTCCTGCTTTCTTTGTCTCTGGAGAAGGTATAGCATCAAATGCAGAGAAGCGCGGCTTGGATCTGAGCAGAACCATACCAAGCACCCTGGCCTCCAACCCCCTGACCGCTGTGCACTTTATTGTGCTGTTTTTCACCTAAAGCCAGGCAGTTTAGGGCGCATGTGCTAAAGCCAGGCAGCGGACGGCACCCTTTCCAGCAGTGCCACCCACTCTTCCCATTGCATAAGGTAGCCCCTGCTTCCTTCGGGTACAGTTAGAAAGTCTTCATTTTTAAATTTTTTAAAAACATTTCAACCCTGTTTAAGTGTACAGTTCAGTGCTATTAAGGGCCTTGACCACGTGGTACAACCATCCCCACGATCCCATTGTTTATTTTTCATTGCTAATCCAATGCTGGTTTCCTTAGGTGTGGGGTTCAGAGGTGGGGATTTGAAATAAGGGTAATGAAATTTTAATTCATTCAAAAATACAAAATAATTTTACTTTTCAAAGTGTTAACAGCTTAAAAGCACATGTATTTTCTGCCCGGAAACATGTGGTTTCTTATCTGGATTATTTATCCCCCTTCCAATAAACGTTGCTCCATGCTACTCTCTTGCACAGAGAGCCAGCATCAGGGCTCTGAGCTGCTCCATCTTTTATTCAAAGGGCATCAGTATCAATCCCCTTGGTTTGTACTCTGAGTCTACAAATAAATTATTTCCTTTGTATGTTACCGTAGCCATTTTGTGATTTTGGACAGATGAACACTCCTCCGGATTTCTAGTCCCTGTGAATTGGGTCAAAACCAGAAACAAGGAGGAGACATTTGGGGGTAGAAAGACAGTCCCCAGCCCACAAACAACCTTCCAGTCTTGGAAAGATTCCCACAGCGTTTCCCAGGCAGAATAGCCAGTCCGGTAACTTCAGTAGACCGTGGAACTCTGGAGGGAGACAACTGGTGCAATTTCCATCTCTTGAAACATTTCAAATGTATCTGATCAAAGGGGGAGAAAATTAACCACAGTGTAGGAAGCTGGCAAGGGGACGGACAAGATGACCTAATTTGCCTTTCCCATTACTAATTTCAGTAGGAGTCTTCTCTGGGACTTTCACACTGAAATTCCAAGGCAAGAGCACCTCAATGGGATTCTCATGGCTGCGAGAATGACAATCAGGACTTGTGATTTCTGAAGCATCTGCTGTTGTATCCTTGGGGGTTTAGCATGGAACTAAATTCTCCTCAGATAGATACATTGGGCCCCATTCTTATCTACATAATAACTATGGAGAAATTTTCCCTTTGGGTTTCAAAGGACGTGAGTTTGGTCTATCAAAGTTGGGGCTATGCAATGAATTCATTACTCACTGAAATAAAAATCAACACAAATATGTCTTTGCCTTAAGAAAAAAAAAAAAAAAACCCACACCACTTAGTTGCTTTACCAACCTCTGGATTCAATTAATTTTTAACATGGAAGTAAAGTTCCCTTTTATTTTTTTCTTCCTTTCAAGCCAGACATTTATTTTTAACAAGGGATGAAATCATCTGAGAACAAAACGGGACATCTGTTACTTTATATCTGTTTATTTTAAGTACTTAAATCTGAGTTTGATTTCACACAATTTTGACATTGTTGCTTCATTAATAATCCTTACGTAATTGCGACCTCAGAGGGCGCCCTGTGATTGCAGCATTCACTTCTCATTAGTGGAGAGTCTGATAGGAAAGCCAGAGTTGCCCTGGGATGGGAGGGACTTCCATGTTCAAAGTTGCTCTCAACGCTGACCTCAGCAACAGCAGGAAACCACCTCAGAAATCACAAGGAGAAGGCCTCGAACTGAGCCCAACTTCAGTAAGCAATGGCCTATAGTCCGTTGTTAACATTTGCATGGTCCCATTTTTTGGGAGTTGTTGGTTGGACAACCTAGAGGCAGCAGCTGTTGCAAGAGAAATGCAAGATTGTGTACACTTGCACACAATTAACACGTACACATGTGTGCACACCAATGTGTTGGAGCAAAGAGACCATCTCACCCATCTTCGAAGGGTAGCACAGGTTGGTGGGACAACTAGGGGGGTGTCTAGAGGAATGGGCCAAGACATATGTGTGAGAGCCTCACAGAGAGAGGCTTCTGTGGCCACAGTGGGCCTGGCCAAAGGGACAGCCTAATACCTGTGGCTGAGGATCAAGGTGTGGGGCTCAGAGATGGGTTGAAATGAAGGCAGTGGAATTTTTAATTGGTTTGCTCATTTATAGACCAAATACTCCATAACCTCTATGCAAAGCATTGCATATATATTGGTAAATAGATTGTCCTTCTGAAGGTTGCAGATCCGTGTGCTATGAGAAGGAATGGCCAAGGGGCCTAACTGAGCTCAAGGGGGCCACAGAAGGATACTCAAAGAGGTAAAATGTGGGTTGAGACCTGAAGGATGAGAAGGAGTTGAATATGGGGAGGGGGAGGGGGAGGGAACTCAAGCTCATGGAAGGGAAGGAGATCCGCTTATTGGAGGAATGGAAAGGAGGCCAGTGTGGCTAGAGTGCTGTGAGAAAGAGGAGTGAAAAGAGGGAGAAGGGAGAAGGTGGAAAATAAAAAGGGAATCATGCCTGGTCTCATAGGCTGAGGGGAGGTGCTTAGATTTAACTGTATGCATAAGGAAAACGATACATGCATAGTTTTAAGCAGGTGAGTGATACAATGTGGCTTATGTGAGCAGAAAGGGAGAGATTAATTTCATAGGCTGTTGTCATGGTTCAGAAAGGTGGCAGTGGAGGAAGTGGGAAGGGGGCGCATTAGGAAAATCTTTAGGGAACGCTGATGGGCTGGATATGGGGTGTGACAGGGGAGGAGGAGTCAGGACTCTCCTGAGAGTTCCTGGCTCAAGTATCTGGGTGAACGGAGGTGTGAGGTGGGAAATGTGAGCTGGGGCAGGGAAACAGCTTGTTGGAGGAGGGTTGGGATGGGGAATCAGCCATTCCATTTGGGACATCTAGCTTTGACATGTCAAGTTGGCAGTTGAGTATTTGAGTCTGAAGTTTTCCTAGGAGAGGTCTGGCTTGGAGGTATAAATATAGAGCTGTTGGCAAGTAGATGGTTTTTAAACCAAGACAATGACTGATGTTAACAAGATTTTGAATACAAGTAGGTAAGTGTTGTGCTGGCTAGAGGTTCTCCATGGAAGAGGGAAAGGTGCTTATATTTACTTATATTTAATATTTAATATTTTAATATTTAATATTGGGGGAATATTTTAAAGGAAATTATAGACATGATATTTTACCCCTAAGTTTCTTAGTATTCCAAAAAAAAAAAAAAAATCAGGACCTCTTTCTACTTAAGTACAATCCCAGGAAAACATTTATGGTCCTCAACTCAGTGCTCTTTTCTCATGCCCAGCACTGTCCATTTATATTTTTCTTTAATCCTTACAAGAACTTTTTGAATAAGATGTGATCAGCCCATCCTACCAATGAAGACACTGCAGCTCAGCAGTGTAGTAAATCACCCAAAACCAGGTATCTAGAAACTTGTAAAGCCAAGACCCAAACCTAAGTATGACAGACTCTAAAGCTTTCCTCCCATCCCGCCTTAGCTGCATGCCGATGCCTGGAAACCCCTCTCTTTTTTTTATTTTTTTTAAAGATTTTATTTATTTGATAGAGAGAGATCACAAGTAGGTGGAGAGGCAGGCAGAGAGAGAGGAGGAAGCAGGCTCCCCGCCGAGCAGAGAGCCTGATGCGGGGCTCGATCCCAGGACGCTGGGATCATGACCTGAGCCGAAGGCAGAGGCTTTAACCCACTGAACCACCCAGGTGCCCCCCTGGAAACCCATCTTAATGGAAGGCATATGATCCTTCTATCCTTCACTTGGCTTCTATTTCTCAGAGAACTGTCCTCTCTTTTGAGCATTTGATCCCATGATTCCCATTCTTTGCTACATTGGGGGACTGTGTTCTCCTTTGGCCAGCCTGCAGTGGACTATTCTCTAAAGGCATGGGGGTCCATGAGGAATCTGGCTACAGCCTATCAACCCAATTATCATAGATTTGAAAAGCCAACTTTCATTCTGGCCAGCATGCATGGGGTGAGGACTCTGCTGATCCCTCGGAATTTGGCAAACAAGTGGTGGTTGAATGAGGGGCATAATTGTAGTGACCATTCTGCTTTCTGCGGTCACATCAGTGCCTCATGCTCCCAGGTCTGCTCACCAGAAGAAAGCCTGAGGTTGTGCCCCTCGACACGCTGCCCCCAACTTCCTGCAAACCATGACCTGGGAAGCTATGGGGTGGGGGCAGTTGACTCAGATACATGCCAGTTCTACTTTCCCCAGGAAGGGTGTGTTCTCGGCCCACTGCTGCCATCATCCTTATTGTAGATGATGCAGAATTTACATGTAGAGGGGCCTCTATCATTCAAAGGAGGTATATGTATTCCAGAGCCATCCTGGTGGCCTCCCGATCACTCCCCAATCCCTAAGCCTGCTTTATTTTTATTTATAACATTTATCATCATCTGCTATAAAAGCATTTGTTGAATAATGATTGAAACAATCCTAGAGCGTCCTAGACATCTAAATATTAACCTGGTGAGTCCAAAATAGCCCATAACAGACTTTTGTCCACTCTCCTCTACAAAGCTCTGAAATACTTTCTTGTCCCACAAATCTCAGCAAACAAAAAGAAGACAATGATGAAAGAAAAAACAGGAAGGAAGAAAGAAGGAAGGAAGGAAGGAAGGAGAAAGGAAGGGAGAGAGGAAACAAGGGGAGAACAAATACAGAAAACGTGGGAACACACTAGAGGGAGCCATGTTCAGAGCAAAATGGAGACCCTGGGCTAGTTTCTAAGACCTCGAGGTGGGGCACGGGAAAGTTGCCTTCCTCCGAAGCCAGAAACCTCAAGGAACTGGAGCTTTCCATCATCAAGTTATTCCAGGCTGGCTTAGAGGTCTGGGGAGGACATTCAGGCGCTCTGAAATACAGCGATAATCAAGAGAAAGAGGGAGTCTTAAATTGAGGATGGAGAGCAATATACTCAGGTTAATGGAAGCACTAGCAATATTAAATGAAATTGCTCTACCACTTCTTCATAAGACGACACTGGGGAGCCTGCTCTTTGCATAAGCAGGGAGGGTCCTGGGATTTAGTGGGAGGGCGGAGGAGTTGGGGAATCAGTCATGCAGCAACCATTACAGTTCATGGGAGCCCGGCTCACAACCCCTTGGCGCACCTGCTGCATATTTACTCAGGCCCACGCAGGAGCCAGGCAAATTTGGGCAGGATTTCAAGGGAGCCTGGAGCCAGGGGAGCCTGCTTTAGACCAATTAAATGAAGCAGTATCAGGTGGAAAGTAATTCTGAGTATTCACCATTATAGGGAGTTTTGTGTTTAAGCCCCTCTGTGGACCTTCTTTTAATGAAGAACTAAACTGCAGGGTCTGGAGGTGGGCAGGAGGAACTGCTCTAACTTACAGAGCTGAATCCGGCCCCAAGGAAGGCAGACAGAGGCCTGCAGAGTCTCCTGAGGGCGGCATCTTCCAGGTCCCCTGGCACTCCCTCTCGCACCCTGGGACCCCTCTGTAAGTATGTCATTTCTGCTTGCTAAAGATGCTAGGGAGACTTCACCAGGCCCCGGGGGTCAAAGAACCTGTATATGAATGATTGCAGGTGGATCCAGTGCCCTGAAATCTTTGGGGGGTCTTCTTTCTGCTTCCTGCCTTTCTCTCTTCCTTCCCCTGTGTTGGTCTTCAGAGGCAGCAGAAGCAGAAAGAATGAAGATGAGCAAAGGATCAAAAGTCTTATGTAAGAGTATTAGGGAAAAACAAGCACACTAGGGAAGGTAATAAACAAAAGAGGAGGAGGGTACGGTTCATGAGTTCCGACAGCACAGAGAGGATGTCGCTTTCAAACTGTTGAAGCTACTGATTGGAGAAACCTCACTATCGGTAGACATTTATGGAGGACTCGAAGGAAACCAAATGTTGTGCTCCATCAGGGGGCCCAGGCCAAGGACAGAGGCCATAGAGAGAACCACAAAACAGGGCTGGGCCTGTCCAGCAACTCTTGATGGCAGTGCACTGAAAATATTTGTCAAGTCGAAGAGACAAAACATAAATATGTGAAATGAAACAACTGGGCCTAATTGGACACCATAAACAACAGAGACCCTATTTCAGACCCTAATTCTTCTTTGACCACCACAGTCCTCTGGGTATATTCAAGCATACTGCCCTGTCTGCTACCCTCAGGACTCTCCAGCCCTGGACACCACACGTATTGAGAGCAGAACCCGCTACAGAGAGGTGCGGTGTAGGTCCGCCTCTGATTTCCAACATGCACCAGTGACTCTAAAACATGCCAGGGATAACATTGGTCTTCTTTTCCCCCAACCTCCCTCCCCGCCACCCCAGATTCTTTTGCTGGTCTAAGGCAAAGGATTGAGGCAGTTACTGTTGGGTTTTGATTGAATGTGTATATTGCATGTATAATATATAGATGGGCAAACACACTGGCACATTTTCATTGAATAAATATTGTATTCTATGTGGAAGCTAATTCAGAAATCTTTGGCTACAGAGTCTCCCATACAGGTGGACACACATTCATGTTCCTTTTGGAGGGAAATTCTTTTTTTTTTTTTTTTAAAGATTTCATTTATTTATTTGACAGACAGAGATCATAAGTAGGCAGAGAGGCAGGGAGAGGGAGAAGCAGGCTTCCCGCTGAGCAGAGAGCCCAATGTGGGGGTCGATTCCAGGACCCTGAGATCATGACCTGAGCTGAAGGCAGAGGCTTTACCCCACTGAGTCACCCAGTGAGCTACCTGAAATTCTTGTAGGTAGGGCTCATTTGAGTTCACGCTGGCTACAGTTGATGTCTTCAGCTCCTGTGATGGAACATGTAAACCTGCATTTCAACACTAGATGAAAAACACCAGTCCTGATAAGAGACTGTACGGATGCAACAAGGACAGGTGGGGTGCACTGACTATTATTTTATATGGCCTCTTAGAGTTTTTGTTTTCAAAATCCAAGACAGAGAGGGGTGCCTGGGTGGCTCATTCCATTAAACCTTTGTCTTTGCCTCAGGTCATGATCCCAGGGTTCTCAGTTCAAGTCCCACTTCAGGCTCTCTGCTCAGCAGGGAGCCTGCTTCTCCTTCTCCCTCTGCTGCTCCCTCTGCTTGTGCTCTCTCTCTCAAGTAAATAAATAAGATCTTAAAAAAGAATTCCAAGACAGTGAAACAGGGTGCTGTGAGGTGCCATATTTTTGTTTAATATGTCATAAATGTTAGTGCATGCCTGAAATATTTTGCTGACTCTATCTTGTAACACTGAGATCTCCTTCTGTAAAACTGCTAATTTTTAGTTTAAAACCGAATACCAAATAGAGGTAACTGTTACTGAATATGACAACTGATTCCTAAAAATAGATGTCATGGCACAGGGGAGGGGTTGCTAACGAATTCCCCTGCTCTGTATGCCAAATACACCAGGGACGGCACTGCTTTCCAGAGAATCTAGAACCTGTCCTGAAAGGGTTAGGGCCTCTACTCATGACCTGGCTATTTCTTGGGTTAGTAGTTTCCATGTTCTCATATCAAGGCAATTCGGGTCCTTCCCTAATCCCACTCTGTGTCTACCTTTCTTCTTTCTATTCCCAGACATGTTCTACTCTGAACCCCTTTCTAGTTTCCCTTTCCTATATTCTCACAAAAAGAATTTGGGAAAACAGAATTGACTACCCCCCCCCCCCCCCCCCCCCCCCGCCTTAAGACTGCTACTTGTTTTACCCTCTTCTGTTTACAGATGTCTGGCTTTGCATTAGTTCTGTGGTATCTCTAAAGGAAGACAACCCAGGAAAGGGTGCCCTTGGAAAGAGTACAGATCAGTAGATTTGAAGGAATTGCCCCCCCACGCCCCAATTAGAAAACTGATCATAACAATTGCTTAAGAAGTCCACCTATTTAAGGACTGAAAAATATGAGTCATGTTCAGGGGATTTATCAGAAGTATCAAAAGAAGACATGTGGGACTGATTTCCAAAATAGGGAAGCATTATTTCCCTGGAAGTCATCCAGGGAAAACATACAACTGGGAATTTCAACATTTTGCAAGAAAATGGAACAAATCTTAGGAGAGAAAGGCTCCATGAGCAATACAACAGGACTTCAAGAAGTTAATGTATCATGTTTATGAAAAACCGAACTTGCCAAATCAACAGTGTCTTCTAAAATTTTAGCTTCAGGATTAGCAAGTGACCATTTCTGACCACTTTGCTTTTACCTTCATATTCACGATAGATTTGATTTTAAAACTGGAAAAGGATTTGCAATAATGGGAATTGGAAAATGACTAAATGGACCCACAAGTGGGTGACTTCTACCTTAGACCTGGATGGGAAGTTTCCAGCAAAGTGTCAAGAGGCTCTCTGGCCAGGCTTGTCTCATTGATGTTCTGGAAAGGGAATCAAGCAGCATATCACTGGATGGTATGTATGCTGGAGACTGTGTGCTAGAGACGGGGGAGATGAACAGATCCTGCCACCAACACGGCCACACTCTGCACACCTAGGCGGCTGAGAATGTGAACTCAACAGGCACTAACATGGGGAGGTAGTAGCTGGGCTGAGGGACCAACTTCCCTGAGCCCGACTGGCCCGGTGCCACCCTTTCAGGCACTGACAAAGAGAAGAGCATGTTCAAGAAGAGCCTCCCCGGACAGAAGAGGCTGTCATAAAGCTGGAGGTTGTTAAAGCAGAAAAATCAAACCCTCAGAATAACATACGTGTCTTCTTCATAGGTCTACGCGGCTCATCTGCAGAAGAGGGGCTGTTACGGGTTGAATTGTGTCCCTCTTCCCATTCATATGTTGAAGTCCTAACTGCACCCCCTCCCCATTACTTTCGAATGTGACCTTACTTGGAAATAGTGTTGTGGAGATGTGAGTAGCTAAGATGAGCTGGAGTAGGGTGGGTGCCTCATCCAATACAACCCACTGATGTCCTTAGAACAAGAATTTTGGAGACAGGCACGCACACAGGTGGAACTCCAAGGGACCATGGAGGCAGAGATCTATAAGCCAAGGAATGCCAGTGATTTCCAATGAATCGCTAAAAGCTTAGAGAAGGGGATAGAATGGATTCTCTCTCACAGCTTCAGAAGGAGCCCACACTCCTGACCCTTTTATTTCGGACTTCCAGGCTCTAGAACTGTGATACATCAGTTTCTTTTGTTGATAACACCCTGTGTGGCAATGCCAGGAAACTAACAGAGGGACTGAAGTCATTCAGTGACAGACATGACTCTTGCTGGTGAGTGGCTTGGCATGTCCGGCAGGCAGATTCAGCATGAAGTGATGGAAGAGAGACCTTTGTAATAATCGAGACTTTGCAAGAGCGGCTGAGCTGCCTTTTTGGGAGGAATGTACTTTCTGGCATTGAGGGCGTTTTAAGCAGAGATTGGTGGACCATCTGCTTGGGATACTGTAGGGCCAGTTCCTACCTTGGGAGCAAGATGGGCGTGGGTCATCTCCAAGGTCTCTGCCAATCGTAAACTTCTAACTCTAATTCTAAAAGTATTCAATGACAACAGAAAATTAACTTAAGAGTTAAAATTGGTACTTGTTCTGTTCTGGGAAAGGTCAGATTCTTTTTTGTTTTCTTTTCTTTTTAAAGATTTTATTTATTTGACAGACAGAGACCACAAGTGGGCAGAGAGGCAGGCAGAGAGAGAGGGTGGGGGAAGCTGGCTCCCCGCTGAGCAGAGAGCCCGATGCGGGGCTCGATCCCAGGACCCCGGGACCATGACCCGAGCAGAAGGCAGAGGCCTTAACCCACTGAGCCACCCAGGTGCCCCGAAAGGTCAGATTCTAAAGAATCATAAAATAGAAATAGAACCAGTAAAGGGGCTCCTTGCTGGCACAGTCAGCTAAGCATCCAACTCTTCTTGGTTTCAGCTCAAGTCAAGATCTCAGGGTTGTGAGATTGAGCCCTGAGTCTGGCTCCGCTCAGCTCAAAGTCTGCTTGAGATTCTCTCTCTCTCTCTGCCCCTCCTGCTGATGCTGTCTCTCTGGCTTGCTCTCTCTCTAAAAAAACAAAAACAAACAAACAAACAAACAAAAAACCACCAAAAAATAAAAAACAGAACTAGGAAAATATAATTCCACACAAGAAAAAGTACAAGTATTAACAATGGAGATATTTCAAGATATTTCCAGTAGGCCGGAGGTACATGATTAATGATGAAGCAGACAATCAAAGGACATATTCAAGTCAAATTAAAGATGTGCTTGTATGTTAGGGCTGAAAACCAAGGTGGTTTAATATGAGCATTACCTGTAGGGGTTAGATGTATGGAGTTTCAAGTTAGGCGGGTTCCTGAACACTCAAGAGCTCTGTGGCCTTGGCCTATTGCTTCTCTGAGCAAGAGTTTCTTCTCTTGCTGAGTAGGACTGCAAGGAGTTCCTACTGCAGAGTAGGACCATATCACCTGGTTCCCAGTGTCAGAGGGATGATACGAGATAATTAATGAAAAGTGAACGGTGTCTAGTAAGAATGCAATAAGGGATTGCAATTCTTATCATGAAATTATTGTCCCTAGCACCAAAATAGGAGGCTAATTTCACATATGTACACACACAGAAACAACGATGACAGAAACTGACTTTTTTAAAGATTTACTTATTTTGAGAGAGAGAGAGAGCATGCATGACTGAGGGGGAGGGGCAAGGGAGAGGGAGAGAATCTCAAGCAGACTCTCCGCTTAGCGTGGAGCCCAATGTGGGGCTCTGTTCCACAACGGTGAGATCACAACCAGAGCCAAAATCGAGGGTCAGATGCTTACCTGATTGAGCCACCCAGGTGCCCCCAGAAATCAAAGTTTTAAAAGAAAAGTCGTCATTAGATTTCATGACTTCAGTGGCCTCTTCCCTAGTCAATGTGAAAGTTTCCCTTACTGATATTGAATTTAAGTTAAATTACTGGGAGTCATAGTATGCCACCTCATTCCCCATACACTCAGAAGAAGAGCAGAAAGGTGGGCAAGTTTTGTGGGTGACCAGTTCCTTTGAAAGCACTAAGTGCTGGCTAGGGTTAGAGTCCCTGGTCTGTTGTGTCACCTTGGATGTGTGAGAAGGAGCTAGCCTCGCCTACCTCATCAATTTGGTGGGGTGACCAGATGGGGTCAGGCTTGGGAAAAGTGTCAGCTAGAGGGCAGTGTCGGCAGAGAGCAGGTCAGCATCGCTCATGCTCAGGGCTTTGGGATGGTGACTGGGAAATGCGGGTGGGCGCGGCTTACTCTGCACCACCCTCGCCACCCCCCAACACCCCCCCCCCTCCCGCATGCACCTTGAGGCCAGGGAAGTGAGGGTCTATTGGTCCTGATAGGGCCAGTCAAAATGAAATTGAAATTAAGCTAGATGAGGCTTTAAGGAAAGGAAAAAGTTCTGTTCTGCGGGATCTTTTAGATAATGAAGCGGTCATTAAGGACACTGGGAGATACAGCACCCCCTTCCCCGCCCCCACCCGGGAACTGACACTGAACCAACCCCGCCTGCGCAAACCGGAGGGAGTCCGCGCTTGGTCCCTTCCTGGTCTTCACCGCTTCTCCTTCCTCCTTTAACTTCAGCCTTTTCCCAAGGACGTTCTTTGATCTGAATTGCTCCTTCACTGAGGCTTGATCCATCATTGCTGGGGTTCAAATCGGCTGAGGTGTGTAGTATCCGGTGATAGGACAGCCTTAAGAAAGCGTCCACTCTCTGTCTCTGTGGCCCGCCCCCGCTGCCTCCCTGTCCCCCACCACGTTTGTGGCGGCCCCCGCAGCCTGGCTGACTTTCGTGCCTCGGTGTCAGCCTCCTCATTAGGCATGCTCTGGGGCTGTCTGGTGTCAGAGCTGGCCGATGCATCAGAATGCAGGGCATGCCTCGGGCTCCTGGGAAGCTGCACATTCCGCATGAAATATGAAGGCAGCAGCCAGCCCTGGGGAGACCCGGGGTGAAGTCAGTGAAATAGCAGCAAAGGTGGCTGGTGGGGGAGGGGGCGGCGTACAGGGTCCGGGGGAAGATGTGGGCACCTTCACGTATTTTAAAGCGGCCTTTTGGGTGGGTGGGGGGGAATGCAGGAAGGGGGCACACGGTATGTGTATCCTCTGGGCTGTTCCCGACATACACGCCCCAGGTTACACTCTTTCTGCATAAGCTCGTGGTCTCTCCGTGATTATGGTGATGTGCCCTTTTGAGATAGGCAGCCGGCCCCCTCTCCTGCTGTGCTCATCACCGATTCTTGAGTTTCTCTTTTGGGACAACCTGAAATCATAAGAGCAGTCCACGTGGATTTCAGAGCACCTGACAGTAAGAAGGATAATAAAAGTAATGATGGTCCGGCGGGCCCTGGAGATGCTTGTCGCACACCACCTTGGGCCTGCTGAGGTTAAACGTGCTTAGCAAGTTGTGGCCTCCCGTGGCTGAAAGGCCTGCTAGAAAAGCCTGTCCTCACCTTTCTCCCCAGTCTCCCAGCTTCCAGCCAGGGCTCCCGCTGGGGGTTCTAGGCAGCCATTCTGAGATGAAACCCCGTTTCTCCCCACCATCAGCACAAACAGCTGGCCATGCCTCTTGGATGCAGTGCCGCATAATGCCCTTGGACATCTCCCATAGAACGCTTCCCCACCATAGTGAGGTTCATCTGCGTGTAGGTCTTGGTCCTAGTTTTTCCGTGAAGCAGAGACACTGTGCTTTCTTGTTATTGTCTATCTGGGGATAGGACATAGGAAGTACTCGGTAAACATTGAAGAAGTTTCACCCGGTGAGACTTCCCTCCTACGGTATCAGTCATCCGAGTTACCAGGACCTTCAGGAGGCACCCTTCGCGCTAAGGCCACATCACTATTTGGAACGTGGGGACCCATATGCTTGTCTCTCATGTAGGAACATTCAGCACATATCATTGTATTTGGTGATTTTCTGTTAATTTTGCCAAGGATTTGCCAGGACTCTTTGTTTGGTTCTTGATGGGGAACAGCAAGAGGCAACGGGATTGCGCTAAAATGCTGGCTTCTCACAAGCCTGTCAGGTCTCCGAGTCAGGGCATTATCTGTCTCACTCCCTGCTGTGTCCCCCAGTGGCTAGAAGAGTGCCAACCACGCGCAGAGTAGGTGGTCCACGAACATTTTGGCCAACTACCACAAGGCACATATGGTGCCTTATCCTCTAGCCAGGGACAGGTTCGGAGTTGAGCCTTCCCTGGCATTGACTTACAGGCACTGAGAGAGTTTCTCTTTCTGCTGGGGTTGCTAAACCAGAAGCAGCAAGTTAGTCATGAAAAAGAGAGAATTCGGCTATCTGACAAAATGAGAGAGGGAGAGAGAGTGCGCGCGAGAACAAGTTAGCTCTCAGTCCTGCTGAGGACCTAACCCAGAATGTCTTGGTTATACGAACCAGTGAATTCCTCCTTATTTATTTATTGCCTTCAGGTAATATTAGAAGAGGGTTTCTGGCACCTAAAACTGAAAGCGGTCTGATGCACTTGTTCATACCATCTCTGTCTCCTTTCAAAGCTCTTCATTGACTCCGTACTAACAGCTGACTCTTTACATTTTACGCACGTGGATCTTCAAAATGTCCGTTTTCACATAGTGGTCCTCCTCTTGTTCATCGCTTTTGCTCGCTTTAGGCAGAACTGTGTTTAAACCACGCACTCAGGGTATCTTTCCCGTAGGAATACTCCAGATGGAGGGAATTCTTCGAATCCCCTGGACTTCACAGTTCTGCCTGGTGACAGGTCCCTGGGTCCCTAGAACACACATGATGGCTTACCCTCACTCCACAGTGGAACTCGCACCCAGCTCTGCTGGGACAACACTCAAGTGTTTGTACCTTGTCTCCCAGGAATCTGTCTCCTGAACTAGACTGGAGATGGGCGATTTTCAGAGAACCAAGAAGGGAAGAAAGATGGTCCATCGTTATCTACTCCACAGCCAAAAATCGTTCACGGCACTGCCCATCCCTGTGGAACAAATAACTTCCTCGCCCACAGCCACAGACACAGGCTGAGTCTGTCTGATCCGTGTTTTCCTTCCTTCCATTAAGTGACCCTCTGGGGCCATGTTCTGATTTGCTCTGGTCAGGTCCTGAGTGCTCGGCACCATGCCGGCTGTGCAGTGAGTCCAGCCATGACCCTGCAGCATTTACCACTGTTTCCTACGAAGCTAATGAGCAGGGAATGTTGGACCACCCCCTCCACGGTGGGAGAGAATGGCTCGACATGGGGGTGCACAGAAACAAGAGAACTTAGGAGTCTCATTTCCTTCCTCCGCGGCCCACCCAGCCTCTGGGATTCGGAGCCCGGCCCCGGGAAGGCATTCTGTTGTGGGGCAGGCTGGTGTCTGATGCTGACCCACCTCATCGCCGGTCTGCAGGTGCTGGAAGGGGGCTGCCGCCGTCCCCAGCCCCCAACAGGGAAGGGTGGAAAGTGCTGCATTGTGCACGGGTGTGTATGTGTGGTCCTTGGAGCGAGGGCCGGGCAGGGGCCCATCTGCAAAACAACATTAAGAGACCGAAACATTTTCCACTGAGAAACAGAATTACTGCCCGTGGAATTCTCACCCAGCCCGAGAAGGGAGGGCAGCCCCTCCTTTTCATTAGTTAAACAAAGAGGGTTATTTTTCAAATGAAAACTTTCAGTGTGGAAAACAAGCTAATTCCTGGGGCTTTTCAACAAGAGCGATGCTCAGTGCTCGAAGAAACATGTCTGTGTGGACAGGCAGCTGCAAAGAGTGGTACAGGTACCCGGTCACATAAAGCGGCCAGCCTGGCTGGTGGGGGACGCAGGACTCAGCTTCAGGGTCCTTGAAACAATCTCAGGTAAGAAAAACCAACAGAGGAAAGGACCCAAAGCCTCAGATTTGCCCACCCCCCCCCCCCCCCAAAAAAAAAGCTGAATATAAAAATATTTTTTATAAGTTCATGAAACGATCCTCCTTCTTCCTTCAGGTCAATGAGCTCCCTCTGATTGGAAAATAATCTGCAAACTCCAGCCCGGCCTGGTTCCACGGGGCATGTGCAGCTTTATTGAACTCCTAGCTTTTAGATTTCTTTTGAGCACAAACTGGCTTCCACTCATAGCCTGGTGGGGTAACATCACGGCTTTCCGTCGAGGTGTCCTCTCCGGGAAAGCTCTCAGGTACTTGCATTTGTTTAAGGGCAGGTCTGCCGGGGTTCGAAGGACCCTGTAAGTAAGTTACTTGTAAGTAACATGTCACTTACAAGCACAGTCTGGGCCTCAGCCTGCCATCAGCAAAGGGGGACAGTGAGGGTGCCCATGTCACAGAGTTGGCATGCTTCCTGGATGCCTCAGCACAGTTTCTGGAAAAAAAGAACTTCTCCCTAAAATGCTGGTCTTTCTTAGGAAGTTAAAGGGACACGGCATATGATCGTAGATCTAAGCTTTTTAAATGAACAAATACCGTTCTTTGAGGTTTCTGCTTTTCCCATCTCACTTGCAGAGTGAGTGTTGTTTAAAAAAATACAAGCAGGCACAAAATAGCTGCTCTTCAGATCGGAGCTTCCTTCTCCAATCAGCCCGTGAACGTTTCGGGGAGCATTCTATTTGACTTGGCTGGCCCCTGGTTTTGCCGTGAGTAATATGTTGGGCTTCATTTCAGACTCCACACGGCCAAGATCACTGGATACTTGAGCTTCCCTAAACTGAGTTGACACAGCTGCTCTGCCCCTGGTCACTGGTGAGTTGTCCCTGTGGGTTCCAAGAGGTCTTAACACAGACAGGGCAAGGTGCAGCTGCCAACCGAAATGCTTGGTGATGAGGGCTCCCATGGAGAGGGTGCCCGAGTGAAAGAAGACCCAGGAGCCCTGGGGAGCACTCCTGGGGAGTGCGAGAAAGCTGGGACAGAAAGGGGATGGTCAGAGATGGGTCATAGAGGGTGGGGGAGAGCAGAGCCATGTGGAGAATACTCGCTCCCATGGAGGGGTCACTGGACGTGAGAAGAAACCAACCGGATATGAAGGTGCCCTGTGATAAAAGAAGGGAGCCGCCACTCCCTATGCCAGGACTTCTGAGACTCGTTAGAGTCACTGAGGGATACTGGCTTTAAAAAGTATTGAGTGGGACTCTCTTTTAAAGACACTCTTCATTTCAAACAGAACTGAATAAACTAAATTTAATTTAGACATTTTCCCCCCCAGGAACATAGCTCTGGCATGAAACAAGGTTTGCCCATGGTCACTTGAGAACATGCTCTGTGAGACAACAATGCTGATGGACAAATAGAGCAGAGTGTTAATGTTGAGGCCAATCTAACCTCAGTGACAGGCAGGCTGGTAAACAGATTGAAGGAGCTAATGACTGTCTAGTGTTTTCTTTCCAGGCTAGCAAACATCTCTTTGACTGCTGGGGTAGCAACACCCTTACCTTAAAAGGTTTGGATTGATGATCTGGGCCTCATAAAATCCCCTTCCCATGTCTGCAGGGAAACCTGGGCATTTCAGAAGTGAAAGATAATGATGACGTTCTAGAAGCCGTATGATTATGAGTACCCATTATAGATGTTAAAACGATCATTGCAGTTAATCAGACCGCCCGTCATAGTCTCAACCTTGTAACTAAACACTGGTAGATTCATCTTCCCCATGTGCTTTTAAAGACAAACTTGCATCAACCTACAAATTTCCCCCTTTGACCTCTATCTCCAGAAGATAGTCAGGTGATGGGAGTGAGGTTTGGGCATTGTATGAAGATGGGGAGCTGTGATGCTCTTGCAAGTTCCAGAACTTCGGAGTCTACAGGACCCCTGAAGGAGGGATCATGCCTTTTTTGTTCACAGCCATAAGAGGTTCCTTGGTAAATGTAGCCAGTAAGTAACTGTTGAATGAGAGAGCATGTAAGTTTCACAGCTTGGAAAAACATACCCATTAGAACGAAGCTCTCCCCTCTCTTTCCATTGACACTAAACATTCATGCTCCCAGTGATATCCCGCATGCCGCATCCAGGAGCTTCCTCGGTCCTCGCCACTCACCTGCTCTGTGGAATCTCGTCACAAGAGCTCACCTTGATTGAAAACCCCGCTTCTCAGCTTCCATGGCTCCATGCTGCACTCTGTCCTGTGCCGTTGGCCCCTCTCTCTCACTTCCTAAGGGGAGCAGCTAGTCAGTGGCCCTGGACTCAGCCTGGTCTTCTCCTTCTGCTCCCTTCCTTGACGACTCATTCAGTCTTGGCGTCAGCCTTCAGCTTTATGCGGGTACCGACGAAGTCTAATTCCTAAATGCTGAAATGCTCTTTCTCCGGCCTTTTGTGTTTGTATTTTCTTTTATTTTTCTGGAAACATCACTATCCTCCCAGTCACCCTGCTGGAAAACTTGGGGAGTCTTTCCTCAGCATTGTTCCTCATGTTTACCAGATACTCAAGAAAACAAAAGATGGCAAATTTCCACTGTCTTCTCATGGTCTATGACTCAAGTTTCTTGTCCGTCTCAACCGTCCCATCTCTCGGGCGTCTCCCTCGCCCTGATGCTCTGCTCTACTTCATCCAAATGACTATTTCCAACATTCCCCTTTGCCAACAGTGCCTTTTCTTCTCTGTATACTGCCCCAATTCTCCCTTTGTAAGTTTCTCTGGGGCTTTTTAATCATAATTTCTCCTCCTTTTAACCATCACTCACTATATACATTTCAGGAGACATTTTCCTAATGCTTTATTGTATAATGGTTTTCTGTGTATTTGTCCATATCCTTTAGAGAAAGACTAAATAAATCCCTGGAATGACTGAACTGATAAAATAGATAAAGAGAGCTTGCATAGATTACCCATACACACCATACGGACATTAAAAAATATTAAGAGGATATTATGAATAATTTTATATTAATTAATTTGAAAATGTAGGTGAACAAATTCTTACAAAAATGCAAAAAGACTGATGTGAGAAGAAACAGATGATTTTAATATTCATATATTTATTAAAGAAATTAAATCCATAATTTAAATTTCCCCACAAGGAAATCTTAAAACCCAGATGGTTTGAGTGGAAAATTCTTTCAAACATCTGAGGAAAATATGAGTGTTACACAAACCCTTCCAGGGAATAGAAAAAACAAGATATACTTTTCTACTCATTTTATGAGGCCAGCATAACGATGATGGGGAAATTTATCAAGGACATTATGGAAGAAGAACATAGATATAAAATTCCTAAGGAAAATATTAGCAAAAAGATGTATTAAAACAATCAAATATGACAAAACAAAGTTTATTCCAGAAATTCAAGGTTGGTTTGACACTTAAAAATTAATCAATATAACTCATCACAGTTATAGGATAAAGAAGAAAAACACAATGACCATCTCAGTAAGTGAATAAAAAGAATTTGATAAAACTTAGTACTTTTTCATGATTAAAAAGATAACTCTCATCAAATTAGAACTAGAAGGGAACTTCTTCATGTATAAAGGATATGTCTGATAAACTTATAATCAACTTCTCCCTGAGATCAGGAATAAGACAAGGATATTCACTCTTACCATTTCTATCCACCATTGTATTGAAGGTTCTACCTAGAGTGATTAGATAAGAAAAAGAAACTTAAGGATTAGAAAATACATAAAGCTGATGTTGTTTGTGGACATGATTGCATAGATAGAATCTATGGGTAAACAAATAAATAAATAATTATATTTAGCTAGACTAATGAATATAAGGTTGACATAGAAACAGATCAATTACATTTTTGTATATTTACAATAAATGTTACAAAAGAATAAAGTTGATGCCATTTATAATAGCATTTTAAAAATCAAGTACTTATGGGAATAAATTTAGCAAAATATGCACCTGACTTAGGGGTAAAAAATGTACTACAGAGATTAATTTTGGAAGATTTAAATAAATGAAAGGCTATATCATGTAAATTGGATTTGAAGACTTAGTCTTGTAAAACCATTAATGCTCTCTAAATTGGCCTGTCGCCTTAGTGCAAAATCGGTCAAAGTCCCAGCAGGTTTTCTGTCTTCCCTCCTTCCTTCTTCTCTTCTTCCTTCTTTCCTTTCGTCTTCTCTTACTTCCTTCCTCCCCCTTTTTTTCTTGTAAAAATTAATAAGCTAATTCTAAAACTTACATGGAAATGCAAAGGTTAAAAAATACTTAAGAAAGTGACACCTGTATGGTCTAGTCAGTTAAGTGTCCCCCTCTTGATTTTGGCACAGGTCATGACCTCAGGGCCATGGGATTGAGCCCAGCTTCGGGCTCCACGCTGGGCACGGGGTCTGCTTAGGATTCTCTATCTCTCCCTCTGCCCCTTCCTGCCACTCATTCTCTTTCTCTCCAAAATAAATAAATTAAAATAATCAAGACAAAATTAAAGAAAAAGTTGGAAACACTCACACTCCTAGATAACACACCTTATTATAAAGCAACAGTAATTAAGACCATGTGAAATTGGTGTAAAGAGAGATAAATACACCCATGGAACAGAGCTGAGAATCTGAAAACAGAGCTGAATATAAGTCACGTGGGTTATAACGAACGCTTCAGTGTAATGCAGGGTGTGAAGAATTGTGTCTTAATTAAGTGGTTGGGTTAACTGGATTTCCAGGAGAAGAAAATTACTTATATCCATGTCTCACACCATATACGAAAGTCAATCACTCCATAGACTTAAGTGTGGAGCTTAAACAATAAAGTTTCTGGAATAGAACATGTGAGAGTATCTTCATCACTGTGGGTAGGTCCATTTAAATAACCTAAAATTCATTAGCCATAAGACAAAAGATTGATAAATTGGTCTTTCTAAAATTAAGAACTTTTTCCATGGAAAAAGAAAAGAAAAGCAAGTAGACTCGTGCCATGAAGAGAACTGAAAAAATAGAATAGAATAGAAGAAGATATTTCCAAAAATATATCGAAGGACTTGTATCCAGAATATGTAAAGATTTCTTCTACTAAAACAACAAAAACAAGACCTATGTTCATTAAAGATGGAAGAAATCATTGAAAAGCCACTTCACAAAAAGATATCTAAATTGATAACAGATTTATGTAAAGAGGCAAAATTAGACACGCTACATTAAAATCACAATTCAATTTTTTAAAAAATATTTTATTTATTTATTTGACAGACAGAGATCACAAGTAGTCAGAGAGGCAGGCAGAGAGAGGGGGGGGGGGGAAGCAGGCTCTCTGCAGAGTAGAGAGCCCAACATGGGGCTCTATCCCATGGAGTCACGGGACTTGAGCATGACGCAACTGGGATGCGACTGGGATCATGACGCAAGCCAAAGGCAGAGGCTTTAACCCACTGAGCCACCCAGGCGCCCCATAATTACAATTCAATTTTAAGTGCTTATCCACTGAATGTGTAGAATTTAAGGTAATCAGCAATGCTGGGTATTGGCGCAGAAGGGAGTGAGAGGGAAGGTGGTCGCTTTGGGGGTTACAGCAACATTCCACGGCCAGATCTGAATGGTGGTCACGTGGGTGCATTCACTCTGAAGAATTCATCAAACTGCACAGTTATGATGGGTATATAAGTTCTATTGCAAGTTACAAAGCTGACCAAAACAGCAATAGCAAAAGCCCTAGACCCCAAGTCCTGTGTACATTCACTTGATTCTTAGCATTGACCTTTTGCAGGTTGCTTTATGTCTTCGTATTTCTTTTCTTTTCTTTTTTTTGTCTTCGTATTTCCGATACTGTCTCCGTTCCTAGTTTCCATTGCTCCTGCCGGTTGACATGGTTCTATCCCTTTCCTCTACATCTGCACTTTGCTTTCAATCTCAGTTTGATACATTGATCTTCATGTAGGTGGTTTGCGCATCCCCCCGCCCGACCCTGAGCTGATTTCTCATCCTCGACTTCTGTCCGTATTTCATGCATAATACCCCATATCGACTTAGTTCTATTTTCTTCTATAAATTTCATTACTGGCCTTGATATAAATTTTGTGTTGAAATTTTCATTTCTTCCTTATTTAATTTTTTCCAGGTTTTCTTGATAATTCTTGTGCTCCTACTGATCCATAATTTCAAAATTTCTATGAGGTCATTTGCTTGGTCTCCAATTTCCCATCAAACCCACAACTTTACAAAAAGCCTTATCTCTACTTTTCTGCCCAGTGGAATGGGGGCAGGGGGGAGTAGGGGGAGATGCTCCTTCTCATTCTGTCCCTTCCAGCTTTGACAGCAAAGAGCCAGGTGATCTGACATGCAATAGGAGAGGGGAGAAAAGAAGATTCAAACATGATAACTAAAACCAGCACTCCCCAGGTGCCCGAAGCAGTTTAACAGATAACTTTCCTCACAGATTAAGCTAAGAAGCCATCTGACCTGGGTCCACTTGTGGAACCATTGGCCTTGTTTTTACTTTTTTTTTTTTTTTTTCTTTTTCAGAATAAATCCTCTCGTCCTACACTGGAGCCACTGAAGAAACAAGGGGGTTTGTATTATTTTTTTTTAAATCCAGATGAAGGTTGTGGCCAGGAATTTTTCAAACACTGGAATAAATTTTTAATTTGGACTTTGATATCCAGACAAGCCCCGCTCATGCTCTCTTGGGTCTCCTTCCCAAAGACCAGACTTCAAACACACACAGCTCGCCGTCTTCGCAGAGGGGGCAGAAAAGCCCCAAACCAGCCGGGGCCCCAGTTGACAGAAACCCCAGACATCCAGCCAGTCTGGGCTGGACCCCTGTTTGCTACCTGGTCCCGGAAACCCACGCATCCTATTCTCTGGACCTGAAGCAAAGTTCCTCCAAGGAGAACGAGTGAGCGGGTCATCTGTCCGCGCAGGAAATGCTGGAACATTCGTGCCTCCACCCGGGGACCCTGCCTAGGGCATTCTCAATAACACAGGCATTACATCTTGAATGGAAACAGGCAAATAAGTGTTATTAAATTTGCCTTTATTCTTTCCTTCTTAGTCTTTCAGTTTGTCTTTTAGAGTGTGGATGGTGGGGGGAATGGATGTGTTTCTTACAGATTAGACTCCAGAGAACCTTTGCTTTAACTCTTAGTTTAACTTTCTGAAAATTGACAAAACAGAAGATGGGAAGAAGGGAAAAAAAAAATACAAAACCGTGATATTCTCTGACAACCAAGAAAGAAGCTCATTTCCTTTTGGAGACCTAGATCAGAGACTCTAAGTAATTGAAACTTAATACCCAGAGTCCCTTGGAAAAGTGACCACCCTGGGGCTCTTAGCATCATTTCCTGCTAATTGTCACCTGAAATAACCAGTTGTGGAAATGGGGTGGGGGCCCGAAGCAAAGGAATGTAGTTTGGGGAACAGCTAGCTCACTCGTGTCCCATAACAAAATACACATGATTTAACAGCAATGCTGACAGGGTTCTTAGAATAAATCATTTCCATTCCCACCACTGCAAATCACTTACTGTGATTGCCTTGAGACAGATTTGGGGAGCTGGCTATTGGTCACCCAGGCTTTGGGACAATTCCCCCTAGTTACCTGTGAGGATAAGTTGCAGTTCTGACTTAATTTACTGCTCTTCCCTATGGCCAAGGGGCAAGTGCGCTCTGTACTTTGGGAAGTTTAGAAGCTACAGGTGACCTGGATAATTAGGAGGTCTTTCCAGGAACCCCCTTCCCCCATTCAGCAGCATTGGCTCCTCAAAGCCCGGGGGGGTTGCGGGTAAGGGGCTCAACTGGGGAGCTGTGGCTAGGCCAGCATAATTTTTCTATCAAACTGAGAGCCCGGCCATTTGCCCCACTTTCTCCCAATCTTTCTGTCACCCTATTGCAATGAACAAAGTTTGGAACCTACCTTTTACTTTTTTGGAGAGGCCAAGTTCCTGTTTGCCCTCTGATCTGAGAGGTACCTATATCACAGGTTAGTCACATGGTCCTCTGTGCATCAGTTTGTCCTTCTGCTGTGGGCTGAGAACACCAGGGAAGACGGACAGGCTACATGGCGTCTCTGTATCCCCACTACCCTCATGGGATGGATATCTGAGGAATTTTCATGGACTATGGGACGATGTCTTGGCTTAGGGGTCCAGTTCTCTGGATCTGATTGCAAACCAGTAAAACATGCAGAAACAGAACTTCTAAGGAAGTTTCCTGGAGAGGCTTTATCCCAAGATGGAGAATCCGGTATAAATGCCACCACAGCTTTGGAGGATTGCATGGATGGGAAGCCTCCCCCAAGACCTGCCAATATTATGTCTTTTCTTTATCTTGATATCCAGACCCTTAGCCCTGGCCCTCATTATTCCATGCTGAAGTGGCCTCGCTGGACTGATCGTGTGTCCTGACTCCCAGTGGCCCCTTCATGATCACTCCTTTATGGCCACACAATCCTTCCCAAAGGGAGAGCCTGCCATTCTCCTATTCCAGACGCCGATGCTCACTTCCAGGCCCCTCTGGCATTCAAAGCCCCAGCTAGATCTCCAGACTTCCCGAGGCTCCTCAAGCTAACGTCACATTTCTGTTCATCATACCCTGAATCTTCCGATGCTTCCCTACCAAGCAGAATTCAGCTGTTATTTCCTAACCCAGTTAAAATGTTGTTTCAGGAAAACTTCCTTAGGGAGAACAGCTCAGCTGATCTTTCCAGCACTTTGCACACCTTCCTTGCTTGAACGCCTTGTCTTCATCCTCCTCCTCTTCCTCACTCATCCCTCCTGCCAGTAGGGATTTAGTGAAACCTCCTGGGTGCCAGGCTCACACAGAGCAACGTCAAATCTAGGTCTCAACCACCAGAGAGGACAGTTCTCCATCATAATACCACCCCTCCCGAGACTGAGGGCCACACTCCCCTTGCTCTCGCGCTCACCCCTTATCCCAGAGGAGAGAGATGTGGCATTGGCTGTCAGGGCCCCTGGAGTCTTGCCACTTGGCTGCGACCACCAGGTCCCTCTCTTCAAGAGTTTCCATGCCCCAGTTTTTAAATGAAATAGCTATGCAGACCCAGGGGGCGCCCCTCTTGGAATACAAGGTGGTGCCTGGCTTCAAAAAGAACCCGGATGGGGCTAGAAAACGGATAATGTTCCTCCTTCCTCCTCCAGCGCTGTCTCACACTCTGAAGCAGAGAAACTCAAACTAAGGTGCATTTCTCCATTGTTGGGTGAGGGGAGAAAGGGAAGAAAGGGAAGGGGGAGGGTGTGGTGATGGGAGGAGGCCGCGGGCCAAGGCCGGGTTGCTGGACCGAGGGGAAGGGTCTGCGTTTGGACACAGGGGCCGTGCCTCCTTCCCTTCTGTAGAGGTGACAGCCTGATCCCGAGTTGGCAGGGCCTGCGGGGAAGGAGTCCTTGGATGTGGGCCTGAGGTTTTGAGTTCACTCATAGTGGGCGACGAAAACGAGATGGTTATTTGTTTTATGGTAATGATCTCCACGAGGCTCCAAACCGTAGGGCTGCAGCAGGCACGCCACACGGCAGGCCTTCCTCTGGGTGCGAGAGGATTTCCTTGGTATGGTGGGCTTCATTTGTTTTTTAAACGAGGCTGTTTATTTTCTCTTCTTTTTAATGCAAGGCTTTTTTTTTTTTTTTTTCAGACTCACAAGGCTACATCACTTACAGCCGAATCTGCGAGCTCTTATTTTGTCAGCTGCTTGTGTTGATTAAAACTTCAATAAAGATCCTGTGATAAAACAGAGCTGTGTTCAAAGGGTCTTGTTCTGTTTTTAAAAGGCTGGGCTTGGCAGAAAGGACGTAGAGGATAAAGTTTGCTACCTGGATATTCCCCCCCTTTCCCAGGTTAGAGGGGGAGCAGACTGGGGGAGAAATGCACAGTAGTTTCTGGTATCTGTGGCAGAGTGAGCATGGTGTTTAACTACATCCCGAATAATAAGCAAGGCCTGCTTTAAATGACAGGGAAATTGTTGATCAAACTGGTGTTAAACGTGTGACCCAATTGCCCTCTCCCCTCATAGGTCTGACTGACAGCCTCTTTCCTCCAGGGGCCACAGCCTAACGCAGCGGGAGAAAAGGAAAGCCACGGGCAAAGTGAGGTCACAGAGTCCTGCACCCCACGCCCAGTGATTCAGCCCATTCGCCCAGGGTGATCAATTCCAGCAAGATTCCACAGAACTGGCTGGAATGCATTGCTTTCAAGACTGGAGATCACTCAAAGATGCCGAGGAAAGGTGTCAGCCGTGCCCACCGGCTCCGCACCCCAACTACCTCTTCCCCCCACCCCACAGTGGCCCATTCCCGGCAGCCACCGACATCTCTCCACTCTTGTTCGGAAAGAGGCCGAGAAATGGCTGTGTGTGAAAATCAGGCTAGCCAAAGTCGCTGACTTTATGCAAAGCAGGCAAGTGCAGTCAAAACACTTACAGCAATCAATTCGAGTTGTTGGGTAAAGTTTTTTCCGTGTCCCATACATTATTGAACAGTTAATTTCGTCTTTGTGCCTGCAAGACATTCCAGCTCTCAGATGACAGCTTTATCCATTAAGGAGCGCGCGGTGACAGCCGTACCGTGAGAGCTTTGCCAGCCCTGCCTGCCGGGAGGCGAGCCTGCATCACCGCAGAGAAATCCTGGGACACATCAACATCTTAATCAATATGCGAGAGTCAATTACCGGGGAAGCGAGGGCTTAAGCAGGAGCTGATGATGAGGTTCACGTGCAAATGGGCTGGATCAATACGCAGCTGAATCTCACACGTGGATTCACGTCAGTCCTTCTCCCCCAGCACCCGGCTCCCCATGCTGGCGGGCCAACCAGTCCCTCTCCCTGCCTTGTTCCCAGCCCACCAGTCACCGGCTTTGCTGGACGGTCCTGGGTTCCTTTCCTTGATGGCTATGTGGGGAAAGGAAGAAGCCGGCAGGGTTGAGGAGAGCCATCAAAGCCAATGGGTACGTACACAAGCCACAAGCCGAGCTGCAGTGATGGACAACTTGAAGAGTTTCGAGGTCTTCTAGAGACACATTCAAAGGGATGATTGAACCCAGCCAGGCTAGCAGCAGGACCCCTCATTCAGGCCTTAATCCTCTCTCACCTGAACAACTGCGGTCAATTCCTAGCCTGTCCCTGAGATCCTCATGTATACACCTCCACTCAGCCCTTCACTGGTTGTGAGAGTCACACAGGTCCTCAAAAACCTTCAGTATCTGGGTAATAAAACTCCACCTCCAACAAGTGTTTACAAGACCCCCGCCCCAGGCATGAGCCCCCGACTCTTGAGTCACGTGATCTTACTCAACCTTGTTTCCTTAAACACTAACACGCTCTTTTATACTTTCATGCATGGCCTTACCCTTTTCCATCTATGTCATCTCTTAAAACTTTTGATACCTTCTCTGATTTCCCCAGTCAGAAGTTAATGACCCCACCATGGTTGGTTTGAGGTCATTTTGCTTAGATTCAAGTTGAGTGTTTGCATATTTGTTTTTTCCATTAGATCATCTACTTCATGAGAACAGGCACTGCGAAGTTTCTCATGAAAGCCAGGTATCGGTGGTCCCTTTGTCTTCCAGCTTCTGCCTCTTCTCAAGCACTTCTTACTGTTGTCCCACACCAAACCAGCTTCTGAATTCAGCCCCTATGGAAGTTCCCCAAAAAGAATCCATTTGCCTAAGTACTTTGGAGAGCAGCACAGATTTTACTGAAAATCTGGTAGGAGTCTACATGGACTCTACGGCAGACAACTTAAATCCCCATTGACATTTCTGGTCTCTGTCATCCCTCCTCAGTGGCGCCTGGTTTCCCTGTCATCCCTCTCCCAGGCAGCAGCTGCACATCACACCCCCTCTCCTCACCCCCAGTGGAAGCAGGCTCTTTGGCTTCTAGTTCCTGTTCTTGAGTTATCACCATACTTATTCCATAACATGGTTCCCTCTTACAAATTCCTAAGAGAATCAAATTGTTGTTACATGGAAATTAGTTATCTGTACCTTCTTTCATCTCTTCCCAACTGTTTTTTTTCAGGACCTTGAGAGTCTCAAGGAAATACAGTTCAAAATGCTGCAGAGCCACTATGGAAACCAGAAGTAAAAAGGCTGGGAGAAGGAAGACAACACTTCTCTCCTCTCCTTCCTCGGCAGGTGAGAACTGCCAGTGGGCTCACTGGGGAACAGAGAGATGAGATTCTGGGTTCAGAAGGCTTGCAAAAGTGGCCCCAGAGGGGATGTTTCCATTTGGGTGTAGGCTTTCTGGATCTTTGGAGAGGGGCACTGTTGACTCTGAGAGCCAGAAAGAAGTCTAGTGGGGTGCGGAGAGAACAGACAATGCGGTTTCCTTCTGACTATGGGCCTGGGAGCAAGGTCCTCTGTGCAGGCTTAAGAGGGGAAGGAAGGAAGGACAAGGGGGAGAAGGAGGTCTGCATTTGAGCCCTATGCCCCTAGGTTGGAAACACCCTATGCTGAACTCTCCAGAGGTAGGGCCTCTCTTCTTGAGGGCTGCTTCCTGTACATCAGGAAAGCAGGGGCATGGGGAGGCATGTGGGCAGGGTGTGGGGGAGGGGAAAGTGGATTAAGAATTGGAAGTGACCAGGGTGCCTGGGTGGCCCAGTGGGTTAAAGCCTCTGCCTTCAGCTCAGGTCATGATCCCAGGGTCCTGGGATCGAGTCCTGCATCGGGCTCTCTGCTCAGCTGGGAGTCTGTTTTCTCCTTTTTCTCTCTGCCTGCCTCTCTGCCTACTTGTGACTCTCTCTCTGTCAAATAAATAAATAAAATATTTAAAAAAAATGAATTGGAAGTGACCAACATTATTACACACCTAATCAACAAAAGGCCTTTTCACAAATGCTATCTTATTTAATTTAATCTTCACTGTGGCCCATTGAGATATGCATCATTAACACCATTTCATAAGCATGAAAACAGAAACCAGAAAGGAGAACAAGTGACGTAGCTTGACTAGGATCACACAGTTCACCAGCTGGAGAGTTAGAATTCCAACTGGAGTCTAAAAAGTGCATGCCAAAGGGAATAAGGTCAGCTCCTTTTCTGTGGTGTCCATTGAACATGACCCTAGAAGGGTCCAAAGTTCAAGTTTCTAGGTTAGTTCTGCTGGACCATGAGGTGGAGGTGGGCCTATCTGATGACCAGCATGCTAAGGCACTCTGTGTCTCCTAGACTATACCACAAATTTGTCAAGGCCAGAGACAGATCAGTCAACAACTATAGCCATACTGACATACCAGCCTTTGGTGAATGACTATATACCAAACTCTGTGCCAAAGATTTTACATGCATTCTTCTTTCCTCTGCCCTGTCACCCTGAAAACTTAGGATTCTAATTCCCATTTTATAGATGGAGAAACTGATACAGAAAGATTACGTACCTTTCCCAAGTTCACACAGCTGATAAGTGGAGGAGGAGATTCAAATCCAAGTCCAACTGACTTTTGTCCTTGATCCCTTTAAACTCTTGCCTAGAGTAAAAGTCTGAGGACTAATGGAAAAAGCAAGAGTAAAAGTCTAGTCGCTGGGGGGAGAAGGACTAATGGGAAATAAGGTCTTAGTGGAGTTTACCTTTCTGGAGAGGCAGAAGTGTAGGCACAGTGACATTTAAGTAATATTATAGATGGAATAACCCCTGCATTCATTTCATCCAAGGTCATTGTGTTGTTTATCCATCTGCTTGATGAACAAACACTTACTGAGGGTCTACTCTGGGCCAGGTATCATGCCAGGCACCAGGACACGGGTGGACAAGACAAGCTTGGCTCTCTTGAAGCTGACCCACCCTATGTGCAGACACTATGTGCCCGAACCTTGACGTAAGTAGTCAGGGACACCCCAAAGGAAAGATCAAGACTGGGGCACCTAGTCAAGTTTGGGGTGAAATCAGAGAAGGCTTTCTGAGAAGGTATATAGGAAGGCCATTCTCTGTGCCCACAGTCCATCTGCACAGCCGCTCTGGTCCACAGTGTTTATGGAGTTCCTTCTCTGTACCAACCACAGACAGAGAGAAAGAGATTCCATTCCCATCTAAGAGAACCAGGGACATAGGATGGAATAGATCAAAGGCAATGAGGACATCTCAGTTGTACTTCGAGGCTTCATCGCTGGCTTCGGCAGTGTTGCTGGCTTCTCCCCACATTCATGTCCTTCACCACTTTCTAATGGAAAAATAGATTCAGCTTTTGAGGGGAAAATATTCCTTTTTCACAGACAAGAAACCTGAGATTAGAAGAGCCAGGTTCCCAGGGTCGCACAGATAGTGGACTCAAAGCTGGGACTTGAATCAAGGTCTTTTGATTCCAAGTTCAGCTCCACGTAATGGAGTTGTGTAACTAAGGGCTGGAGGACTGCAGAATGAGAGAGCCACCTAAACTGAAAAAGTAAAATATATATATAATATATATATTATATGTCATAATATTATATTATATATTCTATATAATATTATATGTATATATATTTTTCTTGGTTGCAAAAGGAATTTCAATTTGGACCTGGATAGTAGGGTACGAGTATGGGGTGAAGAAGGCAGCCTTCTGGGAGGGAGGTGGACCAGCGGATGTAATAGACTGAGTGGAAACACATTGAGAGCAAGTGGCTGCATTAATGGTGGGTGACATGGAGGAAGGTAGGATGGGGCAACGTTTTCTGAGGTGAGTGAATAATTGCCTTTGTAACTCCAAAGCCAGGATGAGGAATTTGAGCTTGATTCTCTAGGGCAGACTTTTCTACTTAGCATGCTATGAAACTCTCTCCCTGTAAGGTGCTTCATAAAAGAGAGGGCATCATGACCAAGAGAATCTGGAAGATGCTATATTCTCCCAAGTCGCCCCCTTGGAAGGTCATGCTACATTTTAGCATATTGTCAAACTTTGCAAAGACCTGGAATAAAGAAATACAGTTGGTTTCCTTCAACCCAATGTACACCTCTAAACACCCTATGGATCTCCCTAAAAGAAAGTTCCCAGACCAGCTGGCTGGATGAGATTAGACCAGGGCCCCCCATAATCATTCTGTACTTTTTCTCAAACCATTCATCACCTCAGTCCTTACTTTTTCATTAGACTGAAGGCTCCATCGTCTGGCTTGTCCCCTTCCTGACACAGAGGAAACTCTTGCCCCTCCAATGAGGGGGCTATATGGGGAATATTCCAAGACAAATTTGTGTAAGGTTGCTCTCATGGAGAACCACTGGAGGTTGTTTCTGGCTCAATTTTGTAAATATTGTATCTTAAAAGATGAGCTCTTGGTAATGTTTCTGATGGGAAAAGTCTGAATCCAGGGAAATCACAGTGCTAGCGAAATCAGCTTCAGGAGAAAGATGGTGAGGGGCAAGGTGGCCTGGGAATAGACCAGAACTAATGACGTCAAGAGACATTTCTTAGAAAGAATTGGGCAGATGCTATCTGATTGCCACAGAGTGTAGAGAAGTGAAGTGTGGACTCTGGAGAAGGACAGACTAAGATCTGAATTGAACCCATACCTTGGCTTTCCACATTCAGTGGTGTGACCTTGGGCCAACCACTTCCCATCTCTGAGTTTGTTTCTCAACTACAAAATGACAATAATAATAATATTGGTTTCATGAAGGCTCAAGGAGACTAGAAGGCAAATGAGGCAAAGCACAGGGTACACAGGAAGACTCCAATTAAAATGAGCTCTTATCATTAATTAATGACAACTATTTTTAAGACAAAGTTGTGAGAATCAGAAGGGCGCCCGTATCTTGATGTGGGTAATTGGCCAAGTGAGGATGTTACTACCTAAAATAGGGAATTCTGGGAGAGAAAGGGTATTATAGTGAGTTTGAGATGAGGCCACTGTTTTCAGGTGTCCCACGGGTAGCTGGCCACACAGTACTGAAGCCCTGAGAAAAGGTCAGCATGAGGTGTAGAGATTAGTATGGACATCATGACCGAAAGGGAGAGAATAGATGAACAATTCTTAGAAGGAAAACAGAAAGGGAGGGTACAGAGCTGAGGCTGCCTCCAGCTGTTGCCTTACTCTGGCAGCAAGAGAACAAAACGTGGTGACCTCGTTGCCATTACGACTTGGTGCTGTGGTTCTCAGTTGCTTTTCTGGGTTGAGGAGCATCTCCCCAGCCTGGGCCAAAGAAAGGCTGCCGTGTGGGCTGAAGCTTAAGCGATACTCACAGGAGATGTGGGAAGTTCCCGCAGCAACTTCTTGTTGAAAATTTTCACCCCAGTTATTTTCCATTTCTGCCGAGACAGCCCCGTGTCCCTCAGGTTATGATATAAATATTTTACAAAGTACAGAGGGTTCGGCTACCTTAACACTTTGACTGAAAACTCATTTTTCTGAAAGTTAAAGGATATATTTTCCACTCACAAAAATATGAAGGTCTAGATTGGACCAAGAAATGGAAGTGGCAATATTTTATGCCGTGCTTCTCAGGGTTTCAAAGTACTTAAAATATTAATACGATTCCTTCCTTCACGAGGTTCAGAAGACATCTCATCCAACTTTAAAATTAGACAAGGATTAAGCATAGTTCCCCAAATGTAGTAGGTGTTCAATAAATGCGTGCCCTCTTCCCTTCTTACAGGATGAAGGTTGAAATATGGTCTGCAGGCTTGGGGAAGGTAAGTTGTTTGAGATATTTCTAGATTAAACTTCCATTTGCAGAAGATAGAGGAGAGGAGAGAAAACAAACTTGATCAGAAGCAGTGGGACAGAAAAATATTCTGGAAGGTAACTAGAGGATTCTGTGATAGGATAAAATTGCAGGAGCCCAGGATTGAAAAGATGACCCATAGTTCACCAGTGGAGTATAGACGTTGATGTTACAAGGGGACCCTGTGCAGAAAGAGTTAAACACCCTTGGTCAAGCCAAAGTTCTGGCAAAAACATCTGAGGGAGCCCTAACACCCCCAGTGGATCACGGTCCCACTAGAAAGAAAAAGGCAGCGTGAAGTCCCCGGGCCACGTCTGTCCTGTTTCCACTCACCACTGGCACCGGGAGCCGTGGGTCAAGAGTCTTGTCTCAGCTTCTTCATTATACTGTGACTGAGGAAATGAGGCACCACTGGGGAAATATGGCTCTGGATACTCAAAAGTCTGTGTCCTGGCCTGGGTCTGCCTTCACTTTTATCAGAAAAGGGTGGGTAACATGTGAGGGAAAAAAAAAAAAAGTTGGCCCTGTAAAGGGATCCCGAAAGAATGACATATTTGTCTGTTAAGTATAAATACGAACAGCCATGGAGATATGGTCCTGTGGTGCTAGGTTTTCACTCCAGCAACATTCATCTATTGCCAGGAAACACTAGATTTAGTACCTGAGGGACTGGAGTTTCAAATACCTTATACTTTTTTTTTTTAATACTCTGCCAAGAATTTAAATTGGTAAAAGCTGGGGACTGACAAAACTTATCCCCAAGAGCTTTTCTGGCACTGGTTTATCAGAGAATATGGTGCCATTATTTTTATTATAATTATTATTTTTTTCCCCTTTGGTGGGGTGAGAGCTCATTTATAACCCAGTGACTTCTACTCCCAGATGTATTTTTCTTTAAAAAAAAAAAAAAAATCCCAATGCTTAAATAAACAGAGGTTTGCCTTTTGTGGTAGTGTTAGAAGCTGTCATTGGACTTACAAGCATGGGACTTGCAAGCCTTTTCATGTTTTTAGGTTGGAGAGAAGAGCTAATTGCCACCAGCTTCCCAGCGCACACACCTGCCTGGTGAGCCTCGGACTCCCCACCACGCCTTGCACCCTGATCGGGATCGCGTGGCGGGACCCCGCAACAGGGCCAGCCCCAAGAAGAGCAGCCCAGAGCAGGAGCGAGGTAGAAAGCCCAGGTGGGAGCCCCGGCCTCATCACCTTTTAGCAGTGTGACTTCCAACAACTTGGCCTTTCTTGGATTTTTCAGCTGTAAGGATGATAATTGGATTTTCCACCAAGGGTTGTCAGGAGGCTTAAATTAAGCAAGATCTATTCCGTGCGAAGGCTCGGCACCGTGAATTTTTTAAACTGGGATCTTCAGAACATAAGAGCCAGGAGGGGATAAAGAAGGGAGAGACCTTCATGGAGCGGCGTTGTGGATTTCTTTCCAAGGTTAGGCTCTTGACACAGACGTTCGAGCAGAGAAAACAACCTCCACCACGGAGACACATAAAACAAGAAGATACTGTTTACGGCCCAACATCTTTATGGCCCCTCACTGCTCCCTGCAGCCATCTTCCCCACTCCCTTCAGTCCCCCTTCGGATTTTCCCCACAAGCAATTTCCAGGGTCAGCTCACCGCTCTCCCGCCCAGGGCGGTTGCGGCAGCGTGAGCTCCTCCGACGGACCCGGCAGGTCCGATCCTGCTTGGAATGATTCGAGTTTTATTATACAATTAGATCAAGTCTCTTAGGTGTAGTAGCCCTCCTCGTACTTAGAAGAATAGATTAGCCATTAGGACTTTGTATATTTTTCCCAGTAATTGACACCACATCCCATTTTCCTCACCAAAGGGAGAGAGAACCACATAAAACAATCATGATCTGGGGGGCAGGAGGCAGGGGCGGGGGCACCGGTAATGCGGCCCTCTCTGGGTCTTTGCCTCTATCCACTTTCTTCCCCCAGCTTTGAGCCGCTCCAGAAGACAGGCAGAGCCAGCCTGGGTGTTTTTGATTCGTGGTGGTGGTTCTTCGGTTCCAGAGTCCCTCAGTCTCACAATCCCTAGGCACTCGACCTCGAATCACCCAGGCATCATTCCGCCCCCGAGAACCAGGACATTCTTACAAAGCCTAAGGAAATAGGCTTGGGACATAACCCCTTCTTCTCTTTCTTTTTTTCTTTCCCTTTTCTTGTTCAGGCTCGCTCGCTCTTTCTTTCTTTCTTTCCTTTCCGTTCCTTTCCTTTCCTTTCTTAGGGTCTCCTCCTAGGAGAACTCTGTTATACACCCTTTCCCTCAGCCTCACCTCTCTTGTCCTGGTTGTGGGGTGGTCCAAGCAGTGCTGATCTGAGGTCCCTTAAGTCTCCCAAACTGGGAAGAAGTGAAGGGTTCAAAGCCCACAGGATACCTGGTGCCTGAGACACCCCAGGTCCGTGTCTGTCCCCTCCCTTCGAACACCAAACGGTTAGTCTTGGAATTAAATAGGAAGGAACTCATCTCACGGAAGGGAAGTTAAGTAGGGAAAACCGCAATCCTCCAAGCCGGCTTTGCCCATATTTGGCATCACCCCTGCGTTTACAGTGGGCCTTTGCTTCCCTCTCAGCCAAAAGCAGACACCTCGGGCCAGGCGGGTGGCATCCGCACAAGCAAAACAAAACAGATGTTCTCAGATGTCTGGTCAAACATTTGTTTCCTGTGGTCACATCCTAGCAGCCCAAACTCAGATTCCACCTGCAAGGCCTGGTGGCACCAGCAGACACTTCACATGTCCCACCCTTGCTGCAAAACATCTGCAAGCTCAAGGACCTTCCCAGCTGCACCGGTCTTTGTGCCAAGGCTCCATGGGTCCCTGACAGCGCGCATAACCGCCCACCCGTCTGTTTGCGATGCCCCGGCTGCAGACCTGGGTGCACGCCGTCTGCCGGGAGAGGGAAACCTGGGCCTCCTCCCTCCCTTTCTTCCTCAGTGGACCATCAGACCCAGCAGTCAGTGGTACTGAGGCTCCAGCCAGAACCCGTGGACATGAAATGTTATAAATACACTTCTCAGCCTGGGTCGATGCGTCCAAAGGGGCTCTTTGCTGACACGTCCACGCTGACTCCTCGGAGAGAAGCTGAAATGCCCATTTCCCCAATAAGATCAATAAACCCACTCATCCCTGAATACAGAAGTTTCCTCAGGTCCCTCCTGAGCAAGTCAGGCTGTGCTGGGCCCTTAGGATAGTAAGGTGACCCAGCTCAGCACCCAAGAGTTTGCTTCCCTGAGGAAAAATGTTTTAAAGCTTTTGATCCAGTCCCCCAAGGACTGGAAAATCACAAGATGGAAAGTGACTTTTCTTTGGCCACAACTGGTGGTGACTTGTGAACATGTCTCTTTGCCCGACTTGGCATTAGCTAAAACCTACTGTTCTGAATAAAACTCAGGGCCACTCTCCACCGCCTTCATCCCCTACCCTCAAGTCCTGAAAGGCTTCCCTTTCCGGGACGAGGGATGAGGGATCCAAAATAAAACTTTAGCCCTAACCTCACTTGCTGATCCTGAAAACATGCAGATTCTTTTTTCCTTCCTTCCTTCCTTCCTTCTGTCCGTCCTTTCTTTTTTTTACCTTCTCAACATATACATGTCCCTCCCTTATTTTTAAACATTTCTCTCCCCACTCCCCCACCCCTGCCTTGGCTATTGTTAAACAGGGCCCAGTTGCACGGAATGTTCTGGGGCTCACCCAGAAAGCACCTGAGGGCAATACGCCGTGGACCGCTTTTCCTCTCTGTCCTTTGCCCTGTTGCCAGAAGAAACCCAGCTGGGTCCCTCAGCCGACACAGACCCCTAATTTACATTTAATAGTACAGCATTTTTACTGCTTTTGGCCAGGGCATTTTGAGAAAGGGTGAAATATGTGAAAAATACACGCTACAAAAAAAAATCTGTTTAGAAAACAATTCCAGTCTAAGTGCTCTATGCTCTCAGTCTCTGGCCCCCTTTCCAGGAAAGCAGCTACAGCAACCGCACAATTTAGCTCCATTTGGGGGTGGGGGGTTTCCATTTCCTTCCTATGGGATTTTTTTATTAGTTTTTTTTTTAAACTGTTTTTCTTTCCCTATGCTGGTTTACTGCCTTGTATCTCTCTACCCCCAAGGAGTTTAAAAACCTCAAGTAAGTATTATTGGATTTTTCTTAGTGTATTTTTCTGATTTTCCTGGTGTGAGAGCGTGTGGTCAGGACCAGTGGGTGTGTGTGTGTGTGTGTGTGTGTGTGTGCGCGCGTATGTGTGTATCGGTGAGGTTGGAGGGCTGTGGGTCCAAGATGTTGTCCACAGGAAGTGTCAGTGGAGCCTTCTAAGTGTGAACTGAAGAATGAATTGCCTGTTGTTTTCACTGTCATGGGAACCCCACCGGTTAAAGTCCGTGCACACAGTAGGCATAGAATAAGCATCCACAGTATGGAGATGGGATAACAGAGTACTAGGTACTGTTTTTTGAATGTTCACTCCACATATTGATCAGAATGGGTGTTTACATAGTTGATTTCTTCCAACGGGCCAACAGCACCGGAACAACGAGCGCTTGTGTGGAGGAGGAATCTTTAAAGGTCGCTCGCTCCATCCCACGTGGAAGAGGGCAGGATTCTAACCCAGTCCCGCCTGTCTGCTAGAGATACCTTCGACGGGGAGCAATGATGCACACATCATGATCCCTGCTCCCCAAAGGACAACAAGTATCGATGGGGAACCATGAGCAAATGTTCGGATCTGTTGGAAAAAGGCTATTCAAGATAGAATTATTGACTCAAAACATTTGAACAGTTTAGTTAAATTTTTCTGGACTTCTTTCTCCTCTGGGAAAGGAACATATTGAGCTTGATCAAAGAGGCCTCACAAGTCACTATTGGTACCCCCCAAGCTTGCATGGTGCCCCAAGGCAGATGTCACTAATAGGTAACACATGGGGCCTCAGAATTCTTCTCAACACACAATTCAAGACAGCTACGGACAATATTCCTGTTTTCCTGCTCCTCAAGGCAGTGTGGTCAACTGTGGTGGTCCCTGACCTCCCATCATTTCTTTGCCTCTCTTGTGAGATTTACCACATTAGCACTCTCAATGGATTTTACTTAATTGATTTACATAGATTCTCTTTTTAAATAGAAAATAGCCTTTTCTAAGAATATCCATGAAATACATGGTGCAATGTGGTAGCGATATGATTTTTTAACATTGGTCGAAAAGAAATATGCTACTATATAATTTTTTATGAGTTTGCCCAAGACCCACTCAAGGTCACGTTGGCATGTTTTCCACACTTTCTGTGACACTGGCATGGTGCAAGTCCACAGATTTCGAGGGTTGAAGAGACTCAATCATATACCAACCCTATGCATGTGGACGCATTAGTTAACCTTTCTGAGTCTCAGTATCCTTTTCCATAAAATGGGAATACTATGACTTTCTTTGCTATCCTGTCGTGAGGCTTAGAATTAACATAATACAATAAAGTACATAAAGCTCCCATCACAGCCTTTGGTAGAGAGCCGATGTTCAACAAATGGCAGCCATTCTGACTCTCCATTGTGACATGTGGTGTCGCTACAGCCACAATATCAACCCTGTTCCACTATCTCCTCCCTCCCCTGAGATACAAGCTAAGTCATGTCTGGCCCAACCGCTGGGAGTCCTGGGTTATAGAAGCACCAAGAATCCTGAAGGACGATGTTCTTTAATGGTCCATATTTACCCAAAGAGGGAGACCTTTAAAGAATTCTGTTCCTGTGGTTCTCCAAGTATGGTGTCCCCGTCGTGGAAACGTGGCTCTGGTAATAAGACTCCCCGATGATTAGGGAACTATTTCATATTTGTGATCACTGTCACCCCCGGACTCAGCGCACCTGGTTACATATGTGGTTTTCCTTTCCTGCCTTGGCTCTGTTATTACTTCTCATGTTATCACTTCTAACTTTCTCTTTCAGAGGGAGGAGCAGGGAAAAGCCAGCATACCACGAACAAGGATTCTTTGATATTAGGAACCAGAGTAGAAAGGACTCAACCATCTTCACTGGTCCCTGTGATCAGCCAGGTGCCTGTGACGTTCCACCTTTATTTCTCAAACCCAGCAAAACACACCTATTTTCTGGTCAACTTTACGTGGCGTTGAAAAAGTCCTATTTAGAGAGACCTGTCATCCCAGTTCGTCTATGAGAAGCGGATGACAGTCTGCTGTGACACTAAGTCCCCCCCACCTATGTTTTAGTCTGAAAGAAAGATGTCTTTGTTTATTTATCCAGAGAAAGAAGGGAGGGGAAGCAGAAGGAGTGGCAAACTGCGTGTGTTGGGAAAGATTTCTACCGTGGTTGCTGATGCTGTCCTGCTGTGAACTGTAAAGGTTGGGCTGATCCCCAGGAGACACGAGAAGGGAAGGTGTGCTGCCCGAGGAAATGGTGAGATCTGTTCTCAGGGGGCTGTGTACCCTCTCTTCTGCATCCCACTCCCATGCTTTGTTCTCTTTGGGGTCCAGACCAGCTGTGTCCCCAGGTCAGGGGGGAGAGAAGCCTGAGCTCTGACGGATGGTGCTGGGACAAGATCTAGGTCCAGGAGAGAGCCTTTCTGCCGGGCAGAGGGGAGGGAAATCCCTGATAAAAGCTGCATGACTCAAAGAGAAAGGCAAGAACCAAAATCATGTCCGGAATGTAGGGAATTCACAGGGATGGGAAAGAAGACCAAGGCGATGGAGGGAAAGGACGCTGGAAGACAGACAAGCAGCAAATCTGACTCTGAAAAGCAGAAGGAGCCTTGGCCATACAGACAATGGCGAATACTTGGCCGATGGTCTGCCCCTTCGCTGCTGACCGTGAACTTCTTTGCTCACTTCGTGTGCGTGTGTATGCAGAGCAATTAAAAAGGAAGACTGAAGACCAAACAAATCAATGTTTACGGATTCATAATAAGTTCCTCTCTATATATTTATTTATTTTCTCTTGAGCCACGAAAGAAGCAACAGCAAACTTGCAGGGAGCCGTTGTTGCCAGAGGGTGAATCATGGCTATATTGATTTGATTATGTAAAAGCTCAGAGGAACCTAAAGCCAGATACAGAAATATCTCATAGCCCTGAACCCTATGGGACACACACTAGTAAAAAAGCAATCTTTATATTGTTCCTGATAAAAGCATCATTAGTTTCCTCATAGTGAAACCATTTCTCTGCTGATACAGTATATGGTTTTCTTTTTCTCTAGAATCCACTCAGACATAATTAACACTCAGTTACCAGACTGGAGGTTCCCTGGGGTGAGCGGCTCAGGTTGGGGAGGGGGTGGGGGCCAGAGAGGGGAAGAAAGAAAGACTGAGAGAGGAGAGGGAAGGGAGGGACAGAGGAGGGGGCAGGGAGGGGAAGAGAGATAGGAGCTGGAGGGAGACAGAGGAGGGGGTACAGTATTGAATCTATCCATCTTTGGCCTTCCTGAGCTTCCCCCACTTGCCTGCACCGCGCGCAGCAAGACCAGAGTCAGCGCGGTGGCGCCCTCTGCTGGCCGCGCTGATCATCCCCCGCCGCCAAGCAATTCTGGTAGCGGCGCGGTCCCCCCCCCCCCCCGCCCCCCACCCGCTCTCCCTGCTCCCGGTTCTGGCTTCTTTGGGAATATCTGCCAGGCCATCACCTCCGGTGCAAGAAGCCTGGGCTGACACTTCGGTGCCAGTTCTGCAGACAGACAAATGCAGTCGTGCTCACAGTTTGTGTTGAAGCGGCAGCAGCAGCAACGCTGTTTCCTTTTCCCTGTCCGCTTGTAGGCAGCGGATCCTTGAAAAACCCTTGTAGAAACAGTATTTCTGAGGGCAGCAGGGCTGGCCTTGAATGGGGTCTTAAAATTTTAAGGGTTTGGGGAAGTGGAAAATAGAAAGGCCCTCCCAGGTTCCTAGTTCATGGCCAGATGATTAATGCCTGTGAGCCCCAGCAGTAGGTCCTGACTGCCCACAGGGATGGGCTGTGGGCTTGGGGAGCCAACATACCAGGGGACTTTGTGGTCCTCTCCAGCTGGCCTCAGCTTCATCAAAGAGGAGGGAAAATCACCAAGTATATTGCTCATCCTATGGCCTTTTGAGGAAAATAACAGCCTTTTCTGGGGGGCCAGAGAGGAAACGATTCTTTTAGAATTCTTTCTCTGTCTCTTTCTCTCTCTGTGTTTTCTTTTTTTTCAGCTTCATTTTCCTTTGGCTCAAGGGGAAGAACGATGGGAATCACTCAGTGGACAGGGAGACTCCTGAAGCTGAGTAACCCAGATGTGGCTATGACCTCACTACATAGGCAGAAACTAAGTCACTCTAGAAGGAATTTATTCTAGCACCTTCCATACACATCTGCAAGCCCACAGATGCACACACACCTGCACACGTGCATGCACACAGTAGGTATAAAAAACATACAGTGGGTAAAAGCATGAGTGCATAAACACTTTCACACACACCCGGAAACAGATGTGTGCAGACTTCGAAATACGTATGCACATATATCTTAATGGAATCCCATATGATCACATCTTAAATCCCCAGCCTCATCCTCATCCACCTTCCTCCCTCTGTTCCCAAGAGGCTGAGGTTTTTGTAGGAAAACCTCCTCTGGGCGTCTTCTTCCTGAGGACCCTTCCAGGGACCCCTCCCAGCCTGCAAAGTCTACATTCTCACCAGCACCAGATCTGGATATGTTCCTTAGTTTAGGAAGATCACAGGGGATTGCAATAAACTTCTGAAAAACATTAAGGTGCAGAGTTCTGACATCAGGCAGGCTTTGGGCTTAACAGCACAGATTTGGAGACGGACACCATGGGCACACCCCACCTCTGTCATGTGCCGGCTGTGTGTCTCAGTTTCCCCATCTGTACAATGGAGATAACAACAGTACCTGTCTCCTGGGGTTGTGATGATCGTGAATTGGGTTCATATTCAGCATCTGCCTGGAACAATGCCTGACACGTAATAACCACTATATGAACTTAATCCAGGCTGGTTGTGTTACAGTCACAGGTAATGCTGAGTAATCACAAGGAATCGTAAGCAATTCCTCTTCCCCTGTCTTTCCTTAGGTAAAAGCAAGGAAGGAACGCAAAGAAGTGATGACGAGGGGGACAAACCCTCCTGATGCTATACTGGGGATCCTTTTACTACCTCTCATGGATTACCTCCCAAATCTATGTTGACGTTGCATTGTCACCTGCAGCAAGTCACTTTGGATGGCAGTCTTCTCATCCACAAAGCCTCTTAGATCTTTGCTAAAATCCGTTTTAGTATAATTTATTTTAAAACCAGATATAGTTCATTTTGAAACCCCATTTTAAATACCAGTTTCAGCCTCCTGCATTGATTTCCCCCTCTTTAAAAAAAAAAGATTGGAGTTGTCAAAAAGTAGAACACGTGATGGCTGTAGATCACCTTTCTTCTTTTGTATTGTCCCCACTTTCTGACTGGAAGTAAAGTCAACTTTCTGAAATGGCGGAGAGTGGGGAGAGAGGGTTCATGAGAGAAGCTGACCAGTGAGCTTTGAATAATCAGTACATTAGGAACAAAGCCAGAGACAACAAAACCATAGTGGGAAGCCCAATAATTTACTATCTCTCTAAAATGATTTTTTTAAAAAATCTGTTCATCATTTACATGAAGGAGGAGAAGTGAGGAGAAGTGAGATGGAGAGAGCCATTGTTCTCCTCTGTTCTCTCAAAAGTTCTGTTTTGTCCTAGATCTGCATGCATGCCCCACTCAGACAAACGAAAGCCTGGCAACCAACCACACCTGCACTTCCTTGGTGATGAAATGACATGCAACTAGTGTGAAACCTCACCCCATTGCAAAAGGAATTTTTTTTTAAAGATTTTATTTATTTATTTGACAGACAGAGATCACAAGTAGGCAGAGAGGCAGGCAGAGAGAGAGAGAGGAGGAAGCAGGCTTCCCGCTGAGCAGAGAGCCCGATGTGGGGCTCCATCCCAGGACTCTGGGATCATAACCGGAGCCGAAGGCAGAGGCTTTAACCCACTGAGCCACCCAGGCACCCCGAGAATTTTTTTTTTTATTCCAACTGCACATATACTTCTGGTAAACCCAACTTCTTCCATGTTGTTGTATTTCCAGAAGGTCTAGCACTCCCATGATGCTTTGTGCCCTTATAAAGCACTGCCCCTAGAAATTACACTCTGACTTTCTTCTGAAAGCCAGTTTTGATTACCAGGGAAGTTTTCAATGGATGCCTTTCTAGCCAGGGGTCGGAGAAACCCCGAGAGAGTATTCAGGGTGGCACGTGTCCTCTGACATGGCTCTGCATTCCTCTTTGACCTTTTTCTTTTTCCTTCTCAACCTCATATATCTAACCTTACCATCCTAAGGTGGACTTCAAGAATTCCCTAACATCTGTAGTGCCATTAAGTCTTCACAGAAATACCAAATCACGCACAGCATTCTCTTAGAATAAAGGGATGTCTTATTAGATTCTAATTCTTTGAAAATTAGTAACGTGTGGGTAACCTCTGTAGTAACCTCTCACTAATAAAATCATCAACTGGCCACCACAACTTGCTTACTTATTCAGGCTAACTATGAGTTTACTGCGGCAATGACATGCTTCCCTCGTAACATCCTTGTATAGAGGAATGGTTCCTGTCATGAAGACATGTGCTTTTAGGCCTCCCATCCATGCCCAGTAATGCAGGTGGAGTTTATCCAGCTAGACTGTGACCAGGCAGACACACCAGTGGGACAGCTGGCCAGGTCAGAGCTGTCATGGTCCCTGTCTGTGGCAGTGATCAAAAAAAGCAAACCAGACCATATGGGAAATGGATTTATGGGGACAGCTTTATTCCTAGTCTGCTCTGAGCCACATGGTTAAATGAACAGAGGCAAGCTGTAGACAGGTTCCTCTTTCTCCACACCTATCATCATTTCCTCAAAGGTCTTTTTGGTGCAGGGATTTTCATTTGGGGATGGACCAAAAATCAGACTGTGGGTATGAGCTACATGAAACATAGATGTGAATACTACAGAAAGCTTTTTAATATTCACTGGGACATATGTGAGGGCTGTGGGAAAATTCCAGTAACTCTCTGCACCCTAGCCTCAGTGTCCACAATTCCTTGCCCAGACTGTGTTCTTACATCTCTTTCACCTTTCTGCTTAACAAACTCCTACTCATGGTTCACGACCCAACTTAAATATGTCCTCATTCAGGATGAACTTTACAACTCTGACGACCACCCAGACTGGAGGAGGACCCTCCTCTCTGGGTTCCCTCAATCCAGTGGCTGGGCTCCCAGCTCTAGAAATCACTAACCATCCTTGTAAATAAGTGGGGATATTATCAGTACCTACCTCATGGGGTTGTTCTGAGGGCTATGTTGCTCAACACATGTAGAGCCTTCTGACTACATGGGCATACAGTAAGTGCTCAGAAAATCTTTGTCATGGTTATTATTTTTTAAAATCTTTTATTTATTTATTTGACAGAGGGAGAATCACAAGTAGGAAGAGAGACAGGGCGGGGGGGGGGAGCAAACTCCCTGCTGAGTGGAGAGCCTGATGTGGGGCTCAATCCCAGGACCCTGAGATCATAACCTGAGCCGAAGGTACAGGTTAACTACTTAACCAGCTTAACCCACTGGGCCACCCAGGCGCCCCCTTTGTCATGGTCATTAACTGGATGCAATGTACTGTAATCCTCTCCCTGCTGTATTCATGACTCCATGCTTCTTAGAAGAATGACCATATCTTTTTCAGAACTCCAACAGAGCAGTCCTGTAACCCACCTGTGACCAGGTGCATGAATAAGACGCATCTTTATCCTTCTGGTTCCAGGACCCGAACGTCGCTGGAGTTGTACATTTCTTGAATGCTATGGGGATTCCTCAGTGCTCTGGAGGGCTGGTGTGGTAAAATCTGTAAAATATGATCAGGAATACTTTGATAGTCCTTCTTGCAAGAGCTAGACTCTAATTCCCTGTCTTGAATGTGAGTGGTACTTAGTGACTTACTTCTAACAAATGGAGTGTGGTAGAAATGATGGAGTGTGACTTCCAAGATTAGAACATAAAAGGCATCGGGGCTTCCTTCTTGCTCTTTCTCTTGGATCGCTCGCTCTGGAGGAAGCCAGCTTCCCTGTTGTGAGGACAGCCAAGCAGTGCTATGGAGACGACCACATGGTGAGGAAGTGGGGCCTCCAGACCATCATACCTTCCCCTGGCTGCAGCCTTTAACAGACCCTGAGCCAGAACCACCAAGCTAAGTCTCTCTGAAATGCTGGACCCACAAAAACAAAGAGAACAAATGATCACGTTTTTAAACTGTTAAGTTTTCAGTTAATTTGCGAATCACTGATAGATCATCAATACAGATGGTGACTAAATTAACAACACACTTTGGGCGTCACACTGAGTAGAAAATGAGAAAGGAGAGATGAGGTGTAGTATTTTCCTGTAGAACTTTCTGTCCTGGTGACAAGGAAAGTTTAAGTCATCCCTCAGTAGGACTGGCTAAACTGCCATCCACCTGGGGTTGGGCTGGGTGGGGGCATGGCCTCCCAGGGACTACCCTCAGAGAAAGCACTTGGCCTGCTCCTAGGGACACGACCCACAGCCTCCTATGTTCACCAGCTAAAAAGCTGACTTGGAACAGTTTGTGGGTATCTTCAGTTCCCTGGAGAGTCCATCTAGAATAGTAAGAAGCACTCACGCTCCCAAGGACCTGAGTCACCAAGGACCTCTGCTTCTTACTTATGGATCTTGGGAAAGTCACAGAAGCTCTCAAAACCTCAGTGTTCTTACCTGAAAGATGGAAATAATCTGAACATCTGTGTTATCTATCTTTTGTGTATTGTCGGGGGGTGAAATGATTTATGAAGCATTTCACAAACCACAGATTCACGGTGCTACAGAAATATTAGAGTTGGGTTTTTTTGGGTTTGGGGTTTTTTTGGTTTTCTTTCTCTTTCTTTCTTCCTTTCTCTCTCTCTTTTCCTCATGGCTCCCAGAGATGCCCAGTATTATCAAATTCACCAGTAATCCTGTACTGCCCTGAAGAAAAAGTTATTTTCTAAGTTTATATAAAGATCAAAAGAACATGCCTGGAGATATGCAGCCCAACCTATAAAATTTTAGACAGTAATGGAAAAGAGATTCAGAAGAAGGGCAATTACCTTCAAATAGATCTCATGTAGTCAACTCTGGCTAAAGTGGCTTTTGGTGACACAATCCAGATAGGGAGGAGGGCATGGTCTAAATATATATAATACCCTCATTGCCGATTTTATTTTATTATTTTTTAAAAATTTTATTCTATGTTTTCAGTGTTCCAAGAGTCATTGTTTATGTACCACACCCTGTGCTCCATGCAATACGCACCCTCCTTAATACCCACCACGAGGCTCACCCTTCCCCCCCCCCCTCCCCTCCAAAACCCTCAGTTTGTTTCTCAGAGTTCAGTCTCTCATGGTTCACCCATTGCCAATTTTAAACAGGAGACACATCCACCCTGGATTCAGGGCAGCCCTGCCTGCGTGGAGGAGTTGCAGCAACTGAACCCCTGGAATTCTCTCTAGGTTTCATGATTTTGTCTCCACTACATCCTCTCCCTGCCTCCCCTCCCCCCACTTCCATCTCGGCACGCTTCTACTTTGTCAGACAAAACCCAGAAATATTGAAATGTGGTTTGAGTATCACAGCAGCCAGGAAGTTGAGAGAACAAGTTAAAACTATTTTCTTAACTCACGGCTTCTTTCCAGGAAATATAGCACTTACAATATATAGATAAATAGCTTGAGCCATTTAGATAATTTCACTTGTCCTTTCCCACTTGTCAAAGCATTTAGCTACCAGCATGACGGGCCCGATTTAAGCGAACAGATACCTCCCTCAGCTATAAACAGCAGCTGGTCTCCAGGGTTTTGTTCACAGAATTAAGTCAGAGGCAATTCAGAAGATTCCCAACCAAGAAAACTGTGAGTTTCTCCTTAAAGAGCTGAAAACTCAAAGACTCTGTGTTTCTGAATTAGACTCTTCATTTAAGGTTCCTGCATGTACCCCTTCTCAGGATAGTGAATTCTCAGTAATAACATTTTTCAGACTATAGTCAGTCAAAGTTATGCCAAGTGGGATCACCTTCAATTTTCAGATTTCTGAGACACATTAGAGAGAGAGCCTTTCAAGGTCTCTGCCTCTGAAAATGCACTGATAGGACAAAATGTTTAGAGCCTCAGACACAAGGGTATATGGCAACTTCTAGTAAGAGTAGACCTTGGAGACTTGCTCACTGAGGAAAAGACACAGAAACATCTCCTGATAATTGTGTTTGCCTGGACTCATCATCAAGATGTATCTACACTTGCCAACCTCTCCCTTTCGTCTGACTATTAAATGATTCATACCTTTTGGATTGCAGGGAAAAAAACCTAACTCTTAAAAAAAACTGATGGTTTATTGTGATGATATACAGAGCCATGTATGGAAATTAGAAACCTATTAGCATTAGATATTTTAGGGACTTGTCCCCATTCCACTTCCCTCATTCTGTTTCTCCCTGTGCATCTTTCTTTTCTGTCCTTTAATGACCTGTATTCTCTCTGTACACCACATCTTTTCTCTGCCTTGGAGCTCCTGCCTCCTGTGGTATTTGCTTCCTCATCTCACTCAGAAATGGTTTCCCCAAGATCTTGTCCAGCCTTCCTCTACCACATCATGTTCTTTCTACTTCCTCTTATTGACGACACTTCATTCTCTCCTGTCATCTCAAATAAAGGTCTTGGTCGACTCAGCTCATCATTTTGGGGCCAGGCCATGTCTTGTGTGTTGTCAAAGCTTTGACTTGGCTTCCTTGGGTCAGTGTTCACCCCTGGTCCAATTAGCTGGGCCTGGGACAAGTCATGCCCCATATAAAATATGGTCGCCTAGAGTTGTCTTTTAGCAGGAGATATAGGCATAGAAACATCTCTAGAAAAAAGGATGGGGTCATGTTGGGTGGCCTCAGTGCTATATCAAGGTAATCGTGGTAGGACAGATGACTAAGGCAGGGTGGCTGGTCTCTAGATAGTCATTCAAGTTTCCTTTATTATCGCCATGTTAAAAAATAAGGACCCTTAATCTATCCCAAACTTGGTTTTTGATCAGGTACCACCTACAGATTTATAGTGTTCCAATTAAATGTGTATTAGTACTGAATACAGGAGAAATGGATTCTGGGCTGGTTAACCCCAGGCCTCAGGAGTGCTCAGTCTATTCACCATCTCAGCATTCAGAATATCCAAGAGCTCCCCGAGAATGAAGCTACAGAGCTGAGTATTGATGAAGCCTAATTTACTGATTTGCTGAACCTGATTATCATATACAGGGGTCAGGTTCCCTATGTGTCTTATAATAAACCCATGGTTTAATTTGGAAACTCCTTGAAGCATCAGCATCTACCAATGAAGTCCCAAAGAAAAACAATTTTGTAACTGTCAGACACATGATGGAATGGACAAAAGGACATGAAATCAGCTATGCAAATTGTGAAACGTAAGTCACACTTCTATTTGTACTGTGACAGTGTGAAAATTGGAATTATTTTTTGTCAATATAGAAAAAAAGTCGGAGACTATGTGCACTATCTTATGAGCAAAACTGCTGGGCTATGTTCAAATTCCTCTGTGGCATGCCCCACAGCAACCTTGATTTTTTCCCCCCTCACTTTACCTATAGTTCAAGGACCATCAGTGCTGTGTTTAATTTCATATTTTAAGAATCTAATACAATGAAAATATGCATATGACTATTTAATAAACATCCCCTGGCTAATAGCGAAGAAGCCAGTCCTGCCATATTCTTGTTTGTTTAGTTTTGCCAAGTCACTCTCAAAGATGTAGAAAGTAATTTTTAAAAAGGTGAATCTGAAGTTCAAATACGTGACCATCAAACAGTTATATTGGTTAAAAGATCCGGATCACTATGTTAAAATACAAGTTGAATGGACTACAAGTGGCATTACACTTCTTTTCTGGAGATGGCATAGTGTTGCATTAAGAATATGGGCTCAGGGACGCCTGGGAGGCTCAGTTGGTTGGACGACTGCCTTCGGCTCAGGTCATGATCCCGGAGTCCCGGTATCGAGTCCCGCATCGGGCTCCCAGCTCCACAGGGAGTCTGCTTCTCCCTCTGGTCTTCTCCTTGCCCATACTCTCTCTCACTGTCTCTCTCTCAAATAAATAAATAAATCTTTAAAAAAAAAAAGAATATGGGCTCAGCAGATAAAAATCTCTTCTTCCAATTACATAACATTTCTAAATCTTGGTTTCCCTATCTGTGAAACCATGATTGCAATGGTGTGCTCTAGAATTCCTTTAAGGGCTTAATGATCCAATAGCTAGGAAGTGCTTAGCACAGTGCCTGCCCCATATTGAATAATAATATGCAGTATTTAATATTATTTTACCCAGTTTTCCTTTAAAAAAATTAAAAAGCAGCTAAAAGCAAAATTCAAAAATAATAAATAACACAACTCCCAACTATTCTTAATTTCAGTCTCACTTAAGTTTAATTTCATTGAAAAATACATTCATAATTCTCCCTGAATCTTTATGGTAAAATCTGATTTTTCCTAGACTGGCACATCAGATGTTGAGTTGTCAGGCATGGCTCGTTTTCAGTCACTGGTGGAAAATAATATCAACAACCAACAATCAATAATATTAAAAATAATAATAACCACAGCAACAGCAACAATCTGTTTGACTATTGAATATTGATCCTTATTGAAGGGAGAATATTAGCTTGCCCATCTAGTCTCTTTATGAAACTCTTTTCTTCTGAATTCCTAAAGGCACAGGAGAGTGACCACCCAAAACCATGAGCTAAAAAAACCCACTACAAGCAGAAATTTACTTTGATGCTTCCTATTTTATTTTAAAAATTCACATGAATTTTGAATTCTACTTTATAGTATATTGGTTATTTTTTTAATTTTTAAAGAAGATGTTATTTACTTATTTGAGAGAGAGGCAAAAAGAGAAAGAGCATGAGTTGGGGGGAAGGAGCAGAGAGAGAAGCAGACTCCCCACTGAGCAGAGAGCTCAACAACGTGAAGCTTGATCCCATGACCCTGGGATTATGTCCTGAGCAGAAGGCAGATGCTTAACCAACTGAACCACCCAGGCTCAAAATAATGTTTATTCTCTGCCTTTGCATAATCCTAGCACACCAAACCAAACATCAGTGCATGAGTTAAAAATGCCTTCAATGCAAATAACAAAATATTCAAATACAGTGGATTAAGCCCTAAGTACCCATATGATTCCTAAACATATTTAGTGAATCACCTTTATAATCAGGAACCTGATTCTTGCAATCCTAGATTAATCTACCATCTTAACTGTGTTGAATTTCCATGATTGTCCTCTTTTGTTTTTTTTTTTTTTTTCATGATCACAAAATGCCACAGCTCTAGGCATCACTTCTCATACCATTACCCCAAGATGAAAGAAAGGAAGGAAAAGAAGCCCTCCAAAACATATAAGCTCCCAGAAACACATATTCTTTGGCCAGAATTTGTCCCTAGCTATAAGGAAGAATGAAAACCTAGTCCTGAAAGAAAGGTGAATGGAATTTCCATGACTGACGCAGACTAATCTTCCTCTCCTGGAGTATGGCTAACTGGGAATAATTAGGTGGGAATCTCTACAGAACAGACAAATCGTTGTGTCTGCATTTTAAGTTTGAAAACACAGTGATAGGAAGTTTTGCTTTTCCTGCCTCTTCTGAGTCTTCCCTCTTCAGGCATCAGAGAAAAACAAAATTCATATCTTTCTTTCATGAAATTCACACCTTTCAATCTTTCTCTCTTTCTCTGAATCAGAAAGAAATAATATTCTAACTTTTCTTAAAAAACAATCAAACAAACAAGTATTTTTATTCCCAACAGGATTTCCCAACATCAAATGGTATCTTCATGGTATAAATGGATACATCTATAGACTGAGGGAGGTCTGTTGCTGGACCTGCAGGGAATCCACGTATAATCAAGACTCTGGGTTCCTGAAGTGTCCATTGATAGACGAATGGATAAAGAAGAGGTGATACAGATATATATCAATATCTATAGATATCGATATCTATACACATATGGCATATATATATATATATATATATCATATATATTGATATTGATATCTAGATATCTAGATATATATAATTCAATTTCTTGGCTCTATCTTCCATATCGCCTATCTTTTCACTCATTATTATCATCCCTTTGTATTTTTGTTCTGTATAGTGAGACAGCTTGTCCATTTAATCTTCTAAATCACTAGCTGAATATTCTTTTAATTTCCTTGCTGTCTTTTAACATTTAGAAACTGCTACTTCTTTCTTCAGAAACATTTATGATCTAGAAACATTTACAATTATATATAAATGTATATAAATATTATTTTTATATATATAATGAAATATTATTTAGCTATAAAAAGAATAAAATCATGCCATTTGCAACAAGGTGGGTAGAGCTAGAGAATTCAATGCTAATGTTAATGAAATAAACCAAAGAAAGACAAACACAATATGATTTCACTCATATGTAGAATTTAAGAAACAAAACAAATGAGAAGAAGGGGGAAAAGAGAGAGAAAAATCAAGAAACAGACACTTACATATAGAGAACAAACTGACGGTTACTAGAGGAGAGGTGGTGGGGGAGGGGATGGGTTAAATAGATATTGGGGATTAAGAACTACCCTTGCTGTGATGAGCACCGCGTGTTGTATGGAAGTGTTGAATCATTATATTGTACATCTGGAACTAATAAAACACTATATGCTAACTATATTGGAATTTTTTTAAAAAGAGCTAAGAAAAAAAAAAAAAAAGACTTCAAGTTCTTAAGAAGAGGTACAAATGGTGGGCTGATGAATGGTGACTTTCCTGAGCCATGTTTTCACATGGTTGGTAAGTCAGGTCATTGAAGATGTGACTTGCCTTTTTTTCTTCTTCTTCTTTTTAAAATTTTTGTTTAAATTCAGTTCAGTTAACATATTGTGTAATGTTGGTTTCAAAGGTAGTGATTCATCAGTTGCATACAACAATCAGTGCTCATTACATCACCTGCCCTCCTTAATGGCCATCACCCAGTTATCCAGTTCCTCCAGCAACTCTCAGTTTGTTTCCTACAGTTTAGTGCCTTTGAAGGGCTCTGTAGCAAAGACCACCTTTCCCAGGGCTTCCTGAGTGGGCTATGTTGCTGAGCCCATGGATGCCCTTAGCACAGACAAAAGAACTGCCTCATCTGCTCACTGCATGTGGCTCTGGGAAGGCCTCTCATCCCGTGGGTCCTCGCTGCCTTCAAGGGCAGCACCAATCTGGGAATGAACATCTTCCTGTTTGTGGGCTTGAGGTTGCGTGTCAGTGGCACTAATGAAGACCCATAAAATCCCAGAGAGCTGCCCGCCCGTACCCAACACCCCTAGCAATGGGATTCACTTTGCTAATCTGTTGATAACAGGTGGGGGAAATGTTGCACTTTTCCTTTGGTCACCTACCAACCTTCCACTGTATGTATATGTCCAGGAGACATTGGTAGCCTTACCTGCACAGGTAAATAAGCAGAGAAAGATGGCCAATGAATCAGTGGTCTCTGAAAGAGGAGACCAAGGTGAAACCGGATGGGTAGCACCTGTTGAAGCCAATTTAGTAATAGAAATAAGATCTGACAGGGCACAAAACAAAATAGAAAACTAAGAAAACTCCTAAAGGCATATAAGATGATGGTGCAACAGAACCATCCAAGGTGGTAAATGCTTCTGAAGAAAGAAGTAACAATTTCTAAATGTTAAAAGACAGCAAGGAAATTGAACAATTAGACTGGACTCTGAAGAATATTCAGCTAGTGATTTAGAAGATTAAATGGACAAGCTGTCTCACTATCCAGAACAAAAATACAAAGGTGTTGGAATAATGAATGAAAAGATAGGAGATATGGAGGATAGAGCCAAGAAATCAAATGTGAACATAAGGGGTTCAGAAGGAGAGAAAGGAATGGTTTGGGGAAGAATACTCAAATATGTTTTGGAAGAAAATTTTCCTGGCCTAAAAAATGACTTGCATTTTCATATCAACAGGCTTACTAAGTGCCAGGCAGATTTAATAAGAAAGAGAGAAAAACCCATCTAGACATATCTGGATCAAGGTTCTGAAATTGGACAACAGAATGAACCTGGCATTGATTTTCCTATCTATAAATGAAGGATGATAATTTCAAAATTATCCACTTAACAAAAAGACAAACAAAAACCTTCACATGTACAAAGACTCTTGTGCTTTTTCTAAAGGAATAACTAAAATGCACAAATCAAATAAAAATAAAATCAGAATACAGATCTCAAGGTAGCAGATAATGGAGTACAAGAATCAGGGGAGACTAAATGCAATAATGCGATAAAATTTGTAGTTAAATCTAACTATATGGTATTATTCTATTACAGTTTTTGACTGCTAACCATGTGTCAGGCATTTTCCTAAGCACATGTATTATTCACTATTACTTTCCTCACATTGTACACACACACAAAAAATCACATTTTACTATTACCTTTTCTTTGGTAACTTACCCAAAATCATATAACGGGATTTGAACTCAGATTGATTCTGGAGCTTGCACACTTATCTTCTATACTATAAGACCTCCATAAATAGCCTCATAATAATGAAAGCATAAATTATAATACAAATGTTAAGAAAGAATATTTGAAAAGAAAGAGATATGCTCTAATAAGAAATTAATAATTGGTTACAACAATAAATATATATAAATATATATATAATAAATAATTGGTTGAAAATAAAATCCCATATTAATTAAGCAATACTCAGAAGGGGGGAAGGCGTATATACAGGAATTAAAAGGTGTATATAAAGGAATTAAAAGTGGGGAAGGAAAAGTCTTCTAAGGGTCCTGTGCTTTTGGGGAGAAGGGGTAGAGGTAGAATTATTATTTAATTTTGACAGAGGGATATAAGTTTAAATATGACTTCTAAAAGGATGAAAGTGTTTATGAACAAAATGAGATACATAGTGGAACTTCATATTAAAGATCAGGAAAAGGATATTAAATAATTCAAACCAGAAAAGGAAGAAACAATAAAAAAAAAGAAAATCGATATTAAATAGAAGGCATCAGAATGTCAAAGGTCACAATTCATGCAAATAGCTTTACTCTTCTCATTAATAGTCAAAAGACTCACAGATTAGGTTAGAAAAACCAAACAGAAAAAAAAAAATTGGGGCTAGATGTATGAGATATACCTAAAACAAAACAAAAAACCAAGTTTAAAAATAAAGAGTAGTTGCAGCTGTATCATCCAAATACAAATCAAATGAAAGGAAGAAGAGCAGTATTAATGCAGATAAAGTGGAATGTGAGGCCAAAACATGTAATTAGGTTAAAGAAGAGTATTTTAAATTGTTGTAATCAGTAAAAAAAGTAATATGAAAACTTTGAACCATATAAGACTAATTTGACAAAACCAAGTCATACTGGGGGACTTCGGCTCATTCTGATTCTGATGGATCAGTTTTGAGGGAAAAGTGAGGGAGAGAGAAGCAGACTCCCTGAGCAGGGAGTCCAGGAGACTGGACTCGATCCCAGGATCCTGGGATTATGACCTGAGCCGAAAGCTGATGCCTAACCGACTGAGCCACCCAGGCACCCCAATTAAAAATTTTTAAACAATTCTTGAATCAAACTGAACAATAAATCACCCCAAATCAGCAAAAAACACTTTATATTAAAAAATTATGGACAGTAGCTAAAGCTGTATCCAAAAGAAAGTGTGTAGCTTTATTAATTAATAAGATACATAAACTGAACTTGCCACTCAGGGAAATAGGGAAAAAAAAACACAGCAAAAAATAAACTAAAAGGAGATTGGAAGATGAATTGCATAAAAATAAAAGCTGAAGGTGATTAATTTTAGAAATTTAAAGAACAAACTATAAATGACTAGTAAAATCAAAGTGGCTTCTTTGAAAAGACATTTCAAATTGACCAACCCTAGCAAGTCTAGGAAAAAGCGGTAACAAACACATACACACACATCATGAGTACAAGCAACAAAAGGCACAGTCACAGATACCAGAAGGACGAAATTCATTTTATGAGACAAATGCAATCACATCTCCTAGTTGCTGAGGTCGCCTAGGAAAATTTCAACTTAATAACTGCCTGGAATAAAGACTTCTTTGTCTCCAGTTCCTCAGAATCGGTCTATAAATGGATTTGTATTTCTACCAGAACGAAACATTTTAAAACTGCATTAAAACAAACCATAACAAGAGTTTAAATAGAGTGTTGCAGGGATTTTATTACATATGTTCATACAACTCTGTTTTAAGTGACATCTGTCTTCTCTAGAATTCCAAGTGTAATCAAATGCCCTAGGCCTTCCTTGGGAAGGTAAATTAACACATCATTTTTATACTCAAATCACAATGGCCCAAGTCTCCCACCTAGTTAATTGCCAGAAACAGACCCCCCTTGAAGGGTTTCTGTTATTTCTTGACGTCCCTAAAGGGATGTCTTGCATGTCCTAACCCATGACAGCAGCATCCACCTACAGTTCAATCAGGTCTGTCCTTCCATTATCCCGGGGCTTAGAGAACACCAGGGTTCCCCACTCTTCCTGCTAACCAGTTCTCAGTCACCTCATTTCCTCTGGGGAAACACTGACCCTCCTCTCCCAATGGAGGTACTTGGTGGAAATGGTTTCTCCCAGCTCCAAGGAAGGATGGATGACTCAGGCCTGACCAATCAGAATGATCATTGCCCTAGACAGGGTGCCTGGTTCCAGGATGGTCAGGTGGCTCAACCAGAGGCAATGAGATACACTGGCATTTCTACTGGGCATGCCGGGAAAGAGGATAGCATTCCCTTCACCGGACTTGAACTGCTGGCAGCCATCTTGCCACCATGTGGAACCTCATCATGAAACCATCTGGGAAAGAGCTGAGCCAAAAGAAGGAGGGTGGTGACATCATTTGGGCCCTTGGCACAGCCTTCTAGATGAAGCCAGCCTCTTCCTGAACTTCTCAGTCATATGAACCAATAAATTCTTTTTTTTTTTTTCCTATTCCTTAAGCCAGTTGAGTTGTCACCAGAGCCAAAAGTCCTAACTGAATTATTTGCTTGGCAGAGCAGTGCTTAGTACTATCTAGGCCCCAAAGCAGCTGTGATTGTGTCCAGCACTTCTCCAAGTCTTTCTTGTGCTGTTCTGATGGCTTTTGCCTTTCACTTGTCTTTTCAGAGAAATGTACAACCAACCCCAGAAAGTGGTTGACATTCCATCCTTTCTCTCCTCATTGTCCCCCACTTCCACTCCCATCCAGAGTGCCTCCCACCTTTGCCACTGACACCAGACATGGGGAGCCAGGGAGCTGGAGAAGAGGGACTTTACAGGAACAGCATCTACGGTCTTGGAAGTCTAGCCAAGTTGTCCTCATTCCCTAATTCACCACATTCTCAACCTGCATGACAAGAGAACCGCCCTTTAAGCATAAAAAGCAAGTGCATAGAAAATGACCTTAAAGTGAAGGATGAAATAGATAGGGAGCAATCTCTCCAAGCTACCATCAAATATTTTGGTTGAAACTCCATATACACATATTTAAGGCCTTTTGCCATTCTTCCTAACATTTAAACATTTTCAACTCACTGACTCAGACTTTTTAAAGATTAATAAACCTTCACAAATCTGCTCTCGTCAACCATTTTAATAGATTTGTCCTGCAGCCATTTTATCCCCACCCCCTCAAAACAAAACAAACCAAACAATAAATCAAGGCCACTGAAATGAAATCCAGTCTCACACCACAGAGCAACGGTTTTATGGGTGAAACGTGTGCTTGCTAATTTCAAGAACAAATTATTGGGCTTTATTTAGTGCAGTTCAATTTATACACTTTTAGCTACAGGAAATAAAAAATAAAGCCCACAGGCCAATTTTAATTTGGTCAATTTTTTCTTTCACGAGCATCCCGTGGTGGAAACTGGCTGACATCAAATCAGAAAACCCCTCTCTGCTCTCTTGCCTGAGAGTAAACACAGCCACTCGAACTGAGAAGTTACCTCACTTACGATATCAATGATGCCTAATAGACTTGCATTATTAACAGAATAACGTTTCTGCCTGGCAAAGCTGGAGTCAATATTTAATAGATTTAGGTCCTATTTAGCCACTGGTTTTGGGGGAAACCTGACAAAATAAACTCAATGTGAAAGCTAATAGAGTAGATTCAAAGATTGCAAAATGAATATTTCCATAAATATGCATTCCTCATAAATATTTGAGGCAATGAATGGAAGGCGATCTGATATTCTTTAATCACTTCCTAATTAATATTCTTTGGCTAGGGCAATCTGAGTAAATATTAGGTCTCTGTTAAAGAGTTCTGTTGAAAAATGCAAAATATCCAATTCAAGAGTTTGAGATTGTTGTTGTTAAGGAAATATAAGCCAGGCTTTTTCTAAATAAACTAACTTTCCTGGCCTCAATGAGAAGAAATTCCTTCCTATATTCTAACCTTTGTAAAAGAAAAATGGAAGGAACATAGTTTAATGGTCAGGAGAGGCGCCTTTCCAATGCACAGGATCTGATGAGCTGGCTGGAAGGGCTCTGACGAGCCACCGGCTGAGGAGCGGCTCACAGCTGAGGGACCTAGAGCCACCAAAAGGGAGACAGGGTCACAACCCCACTCCACCCAAGCCAGTTGTCCTTGGATGTCTCTTCAAACTCCAAGAGTCCGTTTTCTTGGTTGTAACATGGGAATGGCATAGCCTGCTTTCTTCCTGGAACTATTTTGAAGAATCAGGGAAACTGTTCTTATGCAAGTCTGCAGACTATTCAAGCCTCTAACAAAATTCACACAGCTTGGGTCCAAAACCCAGCTGTAGTAAATGACCCACTGAAGAGCTTTAGGTGAGTCATTAGCCCTCCTGGGCCTCAGTTTCCTCACCTAGGAAATGGGCATAATGACAGTATGGGGGCAGGGGGCAGGTTCTTGAAAGATTCAGATGGATTCTCTCACAAAAAGCACTTAGGTGGTAATAATGCCTGCCACAAATGTTAGCTCGTCTTCTCCTTCTCCTCCAAATTCTTCTAGTATTATTATTATCAGTTGTTGTTATTGTTATCCAAGATGAGGAAACAGTCCCAGGAAACCTGAGAGGTTTCTTTAAGGTCGCAATTCCAAGAGAGAAAGCACGATGTCAGGGGCTGCATTTCATTCGCTTTCTGTACCACGATGAGGTGTTTCATCCTGCAGATCTGGCAGGGTGCCATCCAGCGTGCATTGACCTTCCGCCTCAGGGAAGAAAGCAGGACTGATCAGAAACCGTGACTGGTCGAACTGAAGTAGGACTTGGTGGCCGGCGCCCCAGGATGGGTGGCCGCCTTCCCGGCAAGGACCGAGCCCCTAAAACGCACAGCCCCAGCCGCCGAGAGTGGTGGGAAGGAATAGCACCAGGTCCCCAACATTCTCAGAAGGAAGGAAAACAAGAGAAGCCCAGCTGCCCTATTGCTGACCCTGAGCTGGAAAGACGACCATAAAAAACGTCATTCTGATTGATGAAGAGGTGATAAGGTGTGGAGTGATGCCCCAACCCCATTTCAAGGTTGGTGTGTGTTCTCCACACCGCGCTCCTCGGGGCCGGTCCTGTAAATCTCAGGCAGCGCTGGTCATTATAAACACGGGGCTGGTCTGGAGCGTGACAGCTGCTTTATCTTTGAAAGGGAGTCCTCCATGCCCAGGGACCCTCCCCAGAGGCTGGGGAACCTTCCTAGGAGAGCGTGGGAGTGTCCAGGCCCACCTCCCAGCCCACCCACTTGGCTGCGGTCTAACCGCTCACCTTTCCATACAGCACTCCCCTCCCCACTGACAGTCAGATGCCCACCCTCTCCGTCCATAACAACAGCGGGCGTCTCTCGTTTTTTGCTCCTGGGGGAAGACAATCAGGCATCACCCAGAGATGCCAAGGAACTGCGGAGGGGCCCGAAACACCAGAGGTTCCTTTGCCCATGAGCGGATGGCTTTCGCACACTTGAGTTTCTGCACCAGTGGGAACCTTCCCATGGCCAGGAAAGAGCACTGTGATATTTGGGGTGGGGGCAGGTGGCACGGAGACTAAGACGCTGGTGGAGGGTTTCCCTGTGATTCTGTCACCCTCTTCCATGTCTCTCGTCCCCCTCCTCCTCGTTTTCTCTGTTCCAATCTTTTCTCTGACTTTGCCTACCTTCCTTTCATGTATTATTTTCTCCAAATAGTGGTTATTCCAGAGATCAGTTTCACAGAAGATCACTATTTTACTTTCTTTTCTTGTTTATTGTCACCCAAACACCACCACACTAAGCAAATATTTACAAAAATGTTTTAATTAGCTTGATATTCATTTGATACAGAGTTTCTAGGCTGTACTGTGAGTTGAAACTCCTCCTGGCCTACAGAGAGGGGACTGTTTCCAAAAATCCTCCGGCACTGATTTCCGGGGCAATTTTCAGAATCCTATAACTCCTCTTCCCCCCATGAGGGCCCTTCTGGACCTATAGTCACCCTCCCAAAGGAAATATACCCCCAAACAATGTGCAATCAAGAAAAGGCACCAAGAAACACATGAAGGGATGTCAAGTCCTCTGGGGCAAAGCCTTCTAACGTTTACCAGGGCCTGCTTCTTAGAAAGCTGCCTATCCGACAAATACTGCACAGGCTTCACATGGAAGCCATGCAACACAGCAGCAAGATCCAACCTCTCCTCAATCTTAACCTCTGACCTCGAGCTATTTTTATCTTGGTGATTCAAGGACAGGGAGGTGTTTCCACAATTCGGGTGGGTGTCTGCCCTGAGGCCAGGGCAAGGGCTCTGAGAGACCACAGTGATTGGATATTTATTATAAATTAACATCCCATGGCAAATGTAACATTCTTTGGCTGACATCCCTTGCATTGAAGGTAGACCAAACCCACACCAGCTAGCCTATGACCACCCAGGAAGTAGGCAGTGATGCCATCCTCTTCTGTTGTTGGCAAACACGACAATAAGTTTGCCCCTGTTGGAGTGGAAGCGTCCATGGCAGGTCCTCTTATTACTATTAATAACACACTAAGTGGATGCAAAAGGGCCTGCATCCAGAAACGACAATCAAAACCCCAAACCAGTGAGAATTAACTTTGAACTTTGCAGTATACAGTATATCACACTCACACAACCAATTAAAAAGGCATGTCATCTTGTTTGGAAAGTATCTATTGATTTCCCAGTTCATCAGATCAGGTTGATGTGTCTTTCAATGGCCTCGATGACATCATCAATATTTTTCTATTTAGAATAATGACTTATTTTATATGCCAACAGCTATAAAAAACAACCCACCTATATATATTTCTACTGACGCCAGCTTAAGAGCCATTTGGTTTTCTCTCCTTAACATGTGATATTGGTAATCTGGGGCAAAAGAAATGTTTTGTTCTTGTCATGAGACTCATTTAGAGACCACAGTAAATTTGTTTAGTTTAAAAACCAACCACTAAATCATATTTTCTCTATTAGAGGCTGATGCTCTCCACTGCTTTTGGTGGCCAAATTATATTCGCTTTAGAGTGAATTACAATCATTTCAGAAGCGGCCCCCTACTCCCCTCTCCCTCCTGTCCAAGAAGGCAATATACTCACCAGCTGTGTGATCTTTGGCAAGTGACTTAATCTCTCGGAAACTCATTCTTCTCTTTTATTAAACTGCGGGAGAGAGTGCTAGGCTCCTTATGCTCATTAACCCTCACAGTCATGCCACAAGATTGGTGCTGTCAGCCCCACTTTACAGATGGGAAACTGAGGCAGAGAGAGACTAAGTAATAGGTATAAGATGAAGCCAGGGTATCTGAGCACCAATGTTTGTAAGCAACTGCACCTGCTTCATAGGTTCAATCACACAGTTAAAACACCAGAACACCAATCTGGGCTACTTAGTAGGTGACAAGGAGACATTACGGCAGGGGGATGGGAGTCCCACAAACTGACTGCACAATCCAGCTTTATCATTTAGGGCTGACATAACCTTAGGCAAACAACTAATCTCTGTGTAATTCATGTGTCTTCTATGAAATCGTGGCAATAGGAATGGCACCTGCCTTGAAGTTGGGTGAGGATAAAATAGCTCATGCCAAAAAAGAAATTAAAAAAAAAAAAAAAAAAAAGCTCATGCCATGTACAGCACCTGGCCCAGTTAGCGCTCAATAATGGGAGCTATGAGTATTCATAGGCACTCCATAAATGCTCTGCTCTCTTCCCCCCAAATCCTTAGCATCACTGAAGTGTCTTTAGCATACATTCATATGTCCTTCTCAATCTATGACCAGGACCAAAAATGAAGGGTCATTATGGCCTTGCAGGAACTTCCAGCTAGAAGAATGAATCTTTCTCTACCAAAGAGCAGCACTAAGGAGCTATGAAGGAGGAACTCGACTGTTGGCTCCCTACCGTTTTCTTCTCGATGGAAAAGACCCATCGTTAATGCCTGCAAAGTTGCATAACAGAAGAGGCCCTGCTTGGTGCTCAGTGATGACATAATCTGAACTGGAAGTGACAAGAGTTGGGGACACCAATGTGGCTTGAGGTCTGGCTCCACACCTGTAAGATTTCAGGTACACATGTCACTATCATGAGTTTTTGTTTTCTCTTCTGTAATCTGATTCATTCTACCAACTCAGAATGGGGATGTGGAAAGGAGACAGAGCACACCGAGGCTGAGTTCCCAACAGATATCAGTTCCCTTCTTCCTATTACCCTCCACTAAATTCATCTGGAGAAAGAGTGATACAGAGTCTATAAGTTTTCCAAGTCAGGAATGTTTTTCCACTCTACTTGGATCCTGTAAGAGGCAAAAACTCATCTTGATGGACAGTGAGGATGGGGTGTTTGCACATATGGGGAGTGTGCCAAATCATTGAGGGTGATATTTCAGGGCAGTCTTCAGAATCTTTTCAAGGAAGAGTCAAGTTTTAGGACAGAACCAACCATTTTCCAGCCTGGGGAAATCTAGCAGATGAGCCATTATGCAATGTTCTCCAAGAGGCTGCCCAGGTGAGATTCCAGCCAGGAACTGGCCATACAGTAGCTTTGAGGACAATCTTGAGGTTTTTGTCTATTGCTTCTCTTGTCTGTTTGGCTAATCTCCCCAATCCATTTTTGTCTTCCCTTTTCCAAGTCTAAATCTCGATGATTCAGTGTCTGCCTGTATGGAAATGAGCCCGGCTGGCCCTTTCTATTTCATTAGGCAATGAAAGGACATGAAGCTAAGGGCTTGAGGCCTTAGGAAAGGTGTCTTGGAGAAAAAGCTGGAATCTCAGCTTTAACTCCAGCACCCATGAGCCAGGTCACCCGGGATGAGTCATCTCACAATTCTGAACCTTCATTGCCTCCTAAGACAGGAGATTGGAGTGATCTGTGGTCTTCAAGCTGTGTCCCATGGAGTCTGATTTCCATGGCACTGCCCTTAGGGATTGCCAAAGGGGCCTGGGGAAAGAAGTAAAATCAAGCAGATCCTGGTCACTTACAACTGAATTTTTTCTTGACCTGTAGAATGGTTTTATTTTCTTTCAATATTGAAATAGCAGCTGAAATTTCAAAATGAAGAGTTTTTTGATTACCAGATTTGCTTAAAGCAGTTTTAGAGACATAGAAAAATTGAGTAGAAAGTATAGAGTTTCCAGATACAGACTCTTCCCGCCCTCCTCTCTCTGCCTCACCCCCATTTCCTTTATTATTAGCACCTTGCATTAGTATGATCTACTTGTTGCTATTGATGAATCAATAATGATACATGAGTATTAACTAAAGTCCATAGTTTATATTAGGGTTCACTCTTTGTGTTGTACATTTTATGGGTTTTGCAAATGCACACCCATTATAGTATCATACAGAATATTTTCACTGCCCTAAAAATCCCCCGTGCTCTGCCTAGTTATCTCTCCCTTCCTCCCAACCCCTGGCATCTACTGATCTTTTTACTGTTTCTACAGTTTTGCTTTTTCCAAGAATCTCATATAGTTGGACTCATACTGTGTGTAGCATTTTCAGATTGGCTTCTTTCACCTGATAAGATGCATTTAAGTTTCCTCCATGTCTTTGCATGGCTTAATAGCTGTTTCTTTCTAGCTGTATGGGTATATCACAGTTTATTTATCCATTTACCTACTAAAAGACATCTTGGTTGCTCACAAATTTGTGCAATTATAATAAAGCTGCTGTAAACATTCATCTGTGGGTTTTTGTATGACATAAGTTTTTTTTACTAATTTGGATAAATACCAAGGAACATGATTGCTGGAGCATATGCTAAGACTGTATTTAGCTTTGTAAGTAATGGCCAAACTGTCTTCAAAGTGGCTGCACCATTTCACATCCCCACCAGCGAAGACTGCAAACTCCTATTGCTCTACATCTTCACCAGCATTTGGTGCTGTCAGTGTGTGTGTGTTTTTTTAACCCCATTCTAATAGGTTGTAGTGGTATCTCATCATTGTTTTATTTGGCAGTTCCCACAAGTCATAATATATGATGTTGAGCATATTTGTATCTGCCTATTTGTCATCTGTATATCTTCTTTAGCAAAGAGTCTGTTCAGATATTTTGCCCATTTTATTTTATTTTACTGTTTTTTTTGTTGTTGTTGTTTTGTTTTTTAAGATTTCATTTATTTACTTGACAGACAAGAGATCACAAGTAGGCAGAGAGGCAGGCAGGGTCCCTGCTGAGCAGAGAGCTCAATTCGGGGCTTGATCTCAGGACACTGGGATCATGACCTGAGCCAAAGGCAGAAGCTTTAACCCACTGAGCCACCCAGGCACCCCATCTTTTGCCCATTTTAATTGGGTGACTTGTTTTCTTATTGTTGAGTTCTTTGTATATTTTGAATACACATCCTTTATTATGTATGTGTTTTACCAATATTTTCTCCCAGTCTGTGGTTTATCTTTTCAGTCCTTTAACAATGTGTTTCACAGAGAAGTTTTAGAAACCAGGAGTTTCACACAATAATCCAGCTTTCTGGCTACCCATGGAGGTAGGAAGATCTGGTAACACTTGAGACCCATCCTGCAGGGCTGAAGCCATCTTGTAGCTTCTCTTTAGACCAGGGCTGCACTTAGCACACTTCACCTAACCTCATGATCTACCTTGAGATGCTTGACTGGTGTACTTTGGCCTGGAAATTTCCATCTTCATCTGTTCTTTACATTGGGTTCCAGATAGGTTGCTTTGTATAAAACTGTCTGGAACTTAAAAAGAAAAGTTTCAACTGGACTGGCTTAGATGATCTTCCTGCTCTTCCACACTAGGCTTACTCATTTGTTGTCACATTGTCACAAGAAAAAGTTTTATAAACACTCTCAGGGTGGCATCTCCCAATGAGCCTGTTGTGCCTGGTCCAATCCATTCCCTGGAGTGTGACATCTCTGTGAGGATGCCCAAATGATGGCATTTGTCCACTGGAAGTGTCTCATTGTGAGGTCATCTCCTATATAGGGATGGGGATTAGTCTTACCAGACAAAGTAATTTAAACCCAGTATCATGGAAAATAGGTCTCTTTATCCATAAGAATCACCCTGGCCTAGAAGATGCTCTCAAGGGAAGGCATAAGGGAATTGAGAGCAGGAGGAAACCGAGGAATCCTGTGTCTCAGACCAGACTCATTGTGAAACATTAATGTACTGAGTAGGATGGTGGGCAAACTCGCTAGCATCATTTGAACTGCTCTCTTTCTCTCTCTCCCCTGAATTGGTGTCACTGACATTCTTTAAGGTTTGTGACATGAATCTATTTCACCAAGACCACTGGTACAGCAGGAAAAATGATTCTCAGGTCCTGAAAAGCATCAGTAAAGACAAAGCCAGGGGGATTAGCACAGGCCTTCACAACAGATTAGAGGTGAGGAAAAGATTTTTTTTGCGTAAGTACTTTGTTCTCGGGCTGGTGGCACCCTCCTGTGTACACTTGTGGAGGCCTATGAAAAGTTGCTAGGACTGCTGAAACAAAGTATCACACATTATAGCTTAAAACACAGAAATGTATTGCCTCATGATTCTGGATGCTAGAAGTCTGAAATCAAGGTGTTGGCAATGTTGGTTCCTTCTAAGGGCTGTGAGGGAGGGATCTGTCCCATGCCTCTCCTATGGCTTGTAGATGACCATCTTCTCCCTGTGTCTATTCATATATCTTTCCTCTATGCATGTTTCTGTGTCCAAATTTCCCTGTTTTATAAGGACACCAGTTGTATTGGATTAGGCCCCATCCTAATGATCTCATCCTAACTAATTACATCTCTAATGACTCAATTTTCATACAAAATCACAATGCTGAGGTACTGGGAGTTAGGACTTCAACAACATATGAATTTGCCAGAAGGACACCATTTAGCCACTAGTGTAGGAGGACAAAAATCCCTTAGCTCTCTAAGCCAGCTGAGAATAGGTCATTGGGAAAGTGATTAATGAAGAAAGAACACAGAAACAAAGATTAATGATGACATTCTCAATTTTCTGTAGTATACAGGCATGCTTTTCAGCTAATATAGTCGTATTAGAAACAAAGAGATGATAAAAACTAAAAGGAAACTTATTCTAAGTCCCCAAATCCAGCTCCTGGGCTCCCCCAATCACCACGATATCTTTATGAAAGCTGTTTTTAATAGTTGCACCATAAACAGCCCCTTCAAACAGTTGTCTTGGCTAGGTAAACAGAGCTCTGAACTAAAGTTCAGTACTACACTTTCCACACATTCAAAGACGTGGTCCCAGAGGCTCCTCACCTAACTACCTGGGTTCCTGCAGTAATCTTCTTTCTATTCTCCTGACAACCTTGACCACCCACTCCAGCCACACCACCATGCTGTTATATCCATGACTTGTGCCTTCAGACCCCTGACTCCTTTTTCCTGGTGACCCCATTCCACCAGCTTTCCATTCCAGCTGTTTCATCTCATGTTCTTTGGGTTACCTTTTGGGGTTTCTGGCCCATAAGACACCCCATCCTGGGTAGTCCCTCTCCTGGACCGGAGCATACTCTGTTTCCTTTCTGTAGTGAAATAGTAAAGGGACAAATTACAAATGAACAAAGGGGGAGAAGAAGAAGGAAAGAGCAATTAGCAATAGGTCTGAAAAGGTAGATCATCAGCTTCTAGGTAATGGAGGGTCAGATCACTAGTGTGGCCTAGTGGAGAGAGCAGAGGCTTTGTCAAAAGACAGATGTGTATGTGTAGGGATCTTAGCTACACCAAAGTCATTATCTCTCTGAGTGTGACTTTATACATGCAGTCCTGATCTTCCTCCCAAATGGGAGGGTCAAATTCCAACTTCCTTCCAGACATTTCTAATTAAATGATTGATAGTCATCCCAAAATTAATATTCCCAAAACTAAACCCTTAATTTAATCCTCAAATCTTTGCCCACCCTTTACCATCTCAGCCAATCTTTTCTCTTAGTACTCAAGCTAAAACTTTTCAGAGTCATCTTTGACCTTACATTTTCATCATTCAGGAAATCCTTCTAACTGTATTTCTGAATATATCCAGAATGTACACTTTCCTCACCATCTCCATTCCTGTCACCCTAGACCATGCCACCATTATTCATTACCTGGATTATTAAAATTGCTTCCTAATTAGTCTCCTTACTTCCATTCTTGCCCCGCCAGATGACTTTTCAAGCCAATGTTTACAAGAGTCTTTTAAAACTGTAAGTCAGATCATGTAACTCCTCTCATCAAAAGCTTCTGTGACTGAATCCTAGCTGTCTCCCAGCATGCATTCTCCTTTTATTTATCCATTCTCCAAAGTTTTTCTGACACTTGGTAGATCCTCAGGACACATAAGTATCCACTGCAGTTGGCTTGCCCATGTGATTCCATTAGATCCATGTGACTCACTAGAGCCATATGACTAGGTTGGAGTGAGCAGTCCATGAGCCAAAGCAACATGTACAACGCTGCATGCTAAAAGAAGGGAAGGCTCCTCTGCCTCCCTTTCCCCTTGTTGGCTGGTGAGCTGATGTCCATCATCTCACCCCAGGGAAGCGTGGAGCACAGCGACTCCAACAGCTCTGGATTTCCTGCCTCGGGATATCACAGGAAAGTGAACTAGACTTGCATCTTATTATATTATGATAGCAGCTGCATGTGTACTGCTCATTCACCCTCCAGTACCTTGATTTTGCAAATTAGAATAAAATCTAAAGCCTTCTCAAGGTCTGCAAAGCCCTGTATGATTTCGCTCTGGACTAGAGCGCTAGTCTTCTCACACTCTTTTGTTCTCGGTGCTCCAGCCACCTAAGATTCTCCTCCTCCTGGCTGTGCTTACATGTCGCCTCCTCAGGGAGCTCTACCCTGGTCACCCAATGGCACCGTGCTTTATTTTTCTCACACTTGCTTTATTTTACTACATCACTCTTATGGCTGCTTGACATGTAACGGTTCATTATCTATCTCTGTCTTACTCCGCATGAATGTGATCTTTCTGAGAAGGGGATTTTGTGGTTGTGTTCACTGCTTTAAGCTTACGATAAACTCTCCAAAATAATTTACTGGCTAAATGAACAAACAAGCTTCTGTCTCCCCATCTGTAAAATGTGGGTGGTAATTTCTGTCATAGAGGCTTGTGGTGAGAATGAGGGGACATAAAGCCCCTGGATTCATGTGTTTGACACTTGGTGGATCCTCAGGACACAGAAGCTACCCAATTTGAGAGACTAGCTCTTCTGACTTCCTGCACAGATGGGTGTGTTCTAGCATTCTGTTTTCCCATGTAAACCTGGAAGCTGGTTGGTTTTTCCCCATTGAATCAGAGAAGTCCCTATCAATTAATATTTTCTGTGTTATAATATCTTTGCTCATTCATTTACTGCCTCTCAATCTCCCTTACATTTGTCTCCGTTCCCTAGCAGTATCCTTTTATTGGTTCTGTCATTGATCCAGACATCTCTGAAACTGGCGATGCTGTTTCTCATCATCACTATAAGCATATCCGAGCCTGGAACTTTTAGAAACAGGAGACGTCCCCAAGACGGCGACCTCAGGGGATGCTCCCTGCTGACCATCTCTTTCAAGTTGGCAGACGGAAAGTGAATTGTGTCTAGTATTTCTCCTATTTGAACAGAGCTATGCTGATTTAGCACAAATTTCCCATAAAAAGCTGACCCCCAGGGAGCAGAGACTGAACTTGGAAAGTTTTATCCCAAAAGGGGAATTTGTCATAAAGTTATGAGTGACTGAAATGTGAGGGGCTGGGGCGGCTGGAGTGGGTTGAATGGCAGCGGTTTTTTAATGCCTGAGATTGCGTTTCCTCCTGTGAAGGCTCAGCTATTCCCCCAAGTGCCACACTCCCCATGACCCTTGGCCAAAAGTATCATTACCCTGTTCACCAGCTGAAAAAGAAGATTAGGACTGTTACCAACAAAGCTACTTCCCATGGTAAAAAGAGTCTCTTGGATCAAGTTTTCTCTCTACGGTCACTGAAAATGACAATTCATTTCTTTCCCACTAGCCAAACGCTGTCTCCAGATGCACACATGTGGATCCCATTGAAGTCAAAGAGGCCCCAAAACCCGTTTGAGGTCTCTTCTTGGTGGCAAGAAAGTCGAACTAGATATGCTCCAGAGCAGGAGAGAGAGAGTGTGTGTGTATGTGTATGTGCGCATGTGTGCGTGTGCGTGGGTGTGGGTGTGTGGGATGTGCGTGTGCATGTGTGCATTCTTGCTCCTGCGCACATGCGCACAGGGGTTGAGGCTTCTTACCGAAGTCAAAAACCCATTTCTGAATCTTCCTCGTTTAAAAGCAGCCAACGTGATTATCCTGGGAATCCTCTGACATCCATGATCCAGTATATGAGCAAAGGTGATGGAAAAGTTCTTTGGACAACATCTGCCAAATTTATAAAACCATGAGACCTGCAGGTCAGAAAGCAGAAAGCACCATAGGTAACAGTTGCATACCCAGGTTCTGAGGCCACAGACTTGTGTTCAAATCCCTGTCCCATCATCTTCTAGCCCCGTGCTCTTGAGCAGTGTCCTTAATTTCTGTAAGCTCAGGCTCTTGTGACGTCCTGCCTTTTGTCACCTGAAAAATGAAGATTGGAATACTGTAAATGCCTGGCATGTAGTAAGTGCTCAAGTGGTGGTCATTATATGTCAATAGCAAGAGGCTAGAAGACCTCATGAACACTGCCCCCTGAGAGAGCACCCACATCACATGCCGGCAAACACTGTCAGTCTGACAACTAAGCCTGCCAAGTGGGATACACTCCTGTAAGGCCTGCTTTCTGGCCACCAGGTCCTTCCCAGGCACCAAGCTGAGACCTCTTCCCTCTTCCTCGGTGGAGAAGTTTCTGGAGTGTCCCAAGCCAGTAGTTTGCATAGTTCTCACTCAAGCCATTCTCAATACCTAGCCCCACTTGGAAGTAGAACACTGGATTCAAATCCTGCTTCTGCTCCTGCTAGCCATTGTTAACTTTGTCCATTTTGGCTTAAGCATGACATATGATGATGGATATTTGTCTGCAATCTTCTCAAGAATGCAAAATTCAAGATAAAGTATAATAGACACCCTCCTACTGTTCTGTTACTTTTCATGTGCAATACTGGTCGTGGTTAAAATCTGCCTCCTTCACTAGACTGTAAGCTCCTTGAGGACTATCTTGCTCAATGTAGCACATTATAGCAGAGTGATTGGATCGTAGCTGGCCTTCAGGAAATATTTGCTGAATAAATATAAGTTCGAGAATGAAAAAAATGCTTTGAAAACTGCAAGGTGCGTACTAATGTCAGATACTATTATTATTATGAGCTATCATCCAAATACCAAGTGATTGGTTACTGGGCTGCCCCGTTCAACCAATTTATGTGTGTATTTAAAAGCTTTCCACTATGCAGTTTTTAGGCATATTGTTTCTACATAAATGAATATGATGTTTTTTATTTCTATAGAAATTAATCATAGGGCCCTGGTTCAAGAGTATAAAATCCTGCATTTTATTATTGCTTCTTTGGAAAAATAGATTTCTTTCTGGCTGGGCATGTATGTGAGGCCACCCATACTTTATCTTTATCTACCCATTCATCAATTCATTCATCATTCATGGATTCATTCATACACTTAAGAACTATTTATTAAATTCCTGTTCTGTGCCAGGTACTGTATCAAGTACTGAAAATACAATGATGAATATGGTGGATGGCCCTTGTTTTTAGCTCACTGTCTACTGGGAAAGCCTAACCCGTGAATACAGTTACAACAGTGTGACATGAACTACAGTATGTATGTACACACCAGGGGCTATGGGAGCTAGAGGGAAAAGTACCTACTCTGGGATGGGTGAAGGGTTGTAAGAAGCCTTGCAGGGGAGTTGGTACTGGAACCCAGTCTTGAAGGATGAGTATGAGTTGTGCAGGTGAACTAGGTGAAGATGTATTTTTGACAGTGGGAAGAGCATGTGGTTTGATGACTAAAGGAAGATGAACAAAAGTCATAATGAAGAGATCCTAAATGACCTACCATCTTGTATTTTAACTGTGTGGAAATTTGTGGGTGGAAGTGAATGCAGCAAGCTCCTTTCCACTCTGTAGCCCAGAGAGCCAGAAAAGACACCTGGAACCGTGGGAACAGGAGGGGGGGGCCTTAGCAAAGGAATATCAAGGAAGGAGTTTCAGGCAGATACTGGCCACTTGCCCACTTCCAGGAGAAGGATAAGAAATAATTCTCAGGGCCCTTTCAACCAATATGGAGATGTCAAAACATTACAGAGGGCTTAATCTTTGAATGTCACAAACATGTTCCAAAGAATGGACGGAGTGATGGACATTTTCTTCCTCTCCCGGATTCACAAATGCACTTTGGTTCAAAGCAGGGGACATTGTTACAGACAACATTATTCTTCCAGAAAGCCAAACCAGGAGCTTTTGAAAGCCTCCGATTCTGAATATAATCTATGCATTTGAAATCATTTTCTAAGCTGGGACAGTGACACAAACATCCACACAACACGAGCTACGAGCTACTGTGCATAAAGTTGGGCTGCCCGGTCTAGCCGAGCTGAAAAGTGCTGTTTCAGGGTGTTTTCATTTAAAAATTCTTATTATTTTTTAAAGAATTCTTGTTATAAATAAAAAATATTATTATTCAAGTGCATGCTGAAACTGAATCATGCCATTCTTACATAATTTTTCATTGGATTGTTGCAACCCATAAAGAAATCCAATTAAATTTCCCTTGCAGGCACAGGCCTTCATTCAGGGGCCTTGAAAAAGCCGGTTTGTTGTATTGTATGGCAGGTCGATGAATCGAGAAGCAGAGAGGGCCTGTCCCATTTCTTGTCTTGTGTGACATGATGTGAAGAGAGTCTGCCAGCAATGTTTCAAAGAGCTGCATTATCAGACAACATAAAGGGCCCTCCGTCCGTCCTTTCTGCTGCTTTACCACAGAATAGGCACACACCGGTGTCTCCGTTCCTGTGAATGGACGAACACTGGACGGTTAACGTACTGCTCTCTGGATCTTGCGGGCTTTCACCATCATTATCCCAGACATCGGACCAAGGTTAAGAGGGGAGTGAGTCAGAGATAAGATAATATTTTTGAAAATACTTGAAAGGGACTATCCTGGAAATCAGACTACACAAACATGTGTTTTCATTACCTAAAAAGAAGGCAGAAGCCAACGTGTCACCAAATTATATTATTTTACATTAATCTGTTTCTCGGTTGCTCTCTGGATTGTTTATGCATTTTCCTTCATTGATTTATAGATCACGTGGGGCCTCAATTATTTCCAGACACACAGGATTTTTGTCTTTAAATACAAATTTTGCATGAGCAGACAGTCATACACATCTAATCTCCACCCCCCCACCCCTTCTTATATTCCCTCTAGGGTAGAAAAAGCTCTTCTAAAGTTCCATCGCATAACTGAGACTTCCGTTAAGATGTCGGCCATGTTGTGGAATTCTGTCTTCTTGCTTTCTGTCATACCAGATGTGGAGAACTGAGGTCAGAGTCAAAACAAAGAGGAAAACACTCAGAGGCATGAGGGAGAAAGAAGCCATTCTGTATTCCTCACCAAAATTGCTATCTGGAAGTTATTTTACATTCTCTTCTCCCACTGGGTTTCTGTGGGGGTTTTTTGGAGCAGGGAGGGGGGCAATGTTTGCGTTGCTTTTCAGGGTATTTCAGGAAAGTATCAATTCCCTAATTCTTTTCTATCATCATTTATCAGCAAACACGAGAAGCTTATTCCACTACATGGGGGTTTATAGGGACAAGGGTGAACTCTACTCTTCTCTCTTTCTCTCTGTCTCTGTCTGTCAGATGGAGCAGGCATATCTCACAATCAAATTTTCAAAAGTAATTCATTTATATTTTTTTCCCATACAAGGAATTCAGGCTTGTATTTGTCTTGCTTTAACATGAAGCGATGATTTGATTGGTGACAAGATACATAGGCAGATATAATTGTTTTATGTAAAATGCATCTCATGGAGCAAAGCATGCATGGGTGTTAGCCTGTGCTTAATAATTGGGAAGCCGTGTTATGTTTTTCTAGATCTAGTGCTTGCAAATTATTTATGTCAGAAATGTTTCTTTCAAGCTGGAGTTCCAAAGTGAGCACTAGTGAGTCTCATCCTTCTGACTATCACCCAGAAGGCCCTTGTGAGACAAGTAAAACTGGAGCCAACATAGCCCAAGGAGGATGTAGAACATTCTCTCCTTTTGTTTCAGGTTTCTGAATTTCTTATCACAGAAAATGACCTTTTTTTCCCTTTCATATAGGTCCCTGAACCAGAGAGTATCCAAGTGAAATGTAGTTGGAAAAACCTCTTGCATACAAACCTTATACAACTCAGATGTCTGTCTGTCTGTGTCTATAATGTGCATGTGTGTGTGGCTTCCTTTAGAGGACCCCCAAATTATCCTTCAGATCAGAAATGAACCCTCCTCACACATCAAGTCCTAATTGGACCCAGACTCTCTCCCACAAGCTGACCCCGGATCCTCCAGAAACCAGTCCTGAAGAACTATCAAATTTGCCCGGTCCTCAAGGGTCACAACTGCAAATAAGCCTTCTGCTGAATTTGGCCCATGCTTTGGGTTTTCAGTGAAACTTGAGCTCAGGGAAGAGCTCTTCACTTCAAATTTAGCAATGAACATTTCCTCCTAGATGCTTACAGTTTTGTTCTTCTCACCGGGACCCCAAGACATTCATACATACACACACACACACGCATACACACACACACACACACACACACACATACACAGTCCCAGAGCTACAATTTCACTACAAAGGATAGCTTCAAAAGGAATTGGGTTTCAATGACTCTATCTTACCCTTGAAAAGAACCGTAACTGACCATTAACCAAATTATTTCCCTCAGAAAAACAAGTCACATTCTGAGAGTGTATTAGAAGTTTAAAAATTAGATAAAAGCTCAAATGTTGTTGTTCTTTATAATGTGAGGTTTTATTTTCATCGTATAGCATTTATAAAATGTCCACCCAGTCGTAGGGGAAATAGAGCAGAACATAGGCAAAAAATAAAAAAATAAAATAAAAAATAAATGGCTCTTGCCTTTTCTGCACATTCATAGTGGGATCTAAAAAACATGAGAAACTCTGGGGAATGTGGCCAAATAACTCAGGCACTGGAAGATTAACTCCATGTCTAATCAAGCCACTAATTTGTTCTGAGGAATCTATCTGCACCTCATTTTGCCATTTGTAAGCCAGAGCTCCTCATCATTGTGAAAGAAAATTAAATTACCCCCAAGTACCTGGAGCCATAGGAACAAGCAGACAAGGTTAAGTAAAGACAACATCTGACATTGAGCACTTGGCAACCGAAAACCCGTGAGGCTGGAAAGTCATACACCCCAAGGGGCGGGCATTGGAAAAACAGGAAAATTAAGGAATCCTCATTATGCAAAAGCTGAGGGAATGGGAAGAATGAAAAGACTGTGTACACTGGGTCTTGAGGTAAGTCACCAACATCCCTCTTACGGGCAGCATGACCGTTGCAAAAGAAATGGAACTTCAGAAAATCTTTGAGAAGTAAAAGAGGAAGCTGGGCAAACTGTGAGGAATAAAAAGGCACTTCCAGAACAGGAGTAGAAAGATGGAAAGTGGAAATGCCCTTTTCCTGAGGGGAAAAGAAGTGGAGTAGACAGTTACGAAGTTCTTAAAGATGCTGAATTTGGCAGCAGGAGACTTGCCGCCTTTCTCAGTCTGAAGGAGGAAGAATTGGGGAGTAAGTTGGTTTTCTGGGGGAACCCATATCAAAAAGAACACTTCCAAGGCCTCTAAAAAGTTTGAAAGACAAAACACTAAGGAAATAGAAAACATCATTGAACTAAAACAGCAAATAAAGGTGGAGTCATGGGCTCATCCTTGTTCAGCAATTTCTAGTAAATGTTCACAAAGAACCAAAAATGTCTTAGAAATACACACACACACACACACACACACACAACTCCGAAGAAAACAGAAAACATTGTAGCTCAGACAGCAGTAAACATCTGGGCACTTTGTTTCCTTTGGTGCTCCAGACCTAGGATGACTTTAGAAACTGGACACTTCCTTCAGATAGGGCCATATTGGATTAAAGGGTCTAGCTGAAAGAGGACTCCCCAGGCAGAGTGTGGCTACCTAGGGTTTGGGGCCGTCCTCCTTCACTTTAAACCAGAGAATCTGAGGTTAGGGAGGAGCAAACATTTTGAGAGACCTACTGAGATTCACCTCAGAATCAGCTTGGGCCAATGTATTAGGGCCAGAAGAACTGATTGAGACTAGAGAATGGTCAAAGGGAAAGACAGGAGCTCACCTCATTTGGGAACCATTAGAAGCTCACATCACACCATTCAAAAAAATCATTCCAAACCAGGCTAGTTCTCCAAACGAGCCCAGGTAAATACCACCCAAGAGCAGCAGGGCCTGCCAAGTAGTGACCAGACATTATAAGCAAAATTAGCCAATTAATGGGCTCTCCTGTCTCCTGGCTAGATGGCTGCCCTTCCTGGGGCAGCACCAGCCTGGCCTTGGGTCTGCAGACCTGCCCCCTGCTGTCCCCGGGTAGGCACTCTACCAGGTGAGCGACAGAAGGGTGGCAGGGAGACAGGGCTCACCAGATGGCTGAGCTGCGAGGAGCTGTGCTAAGCTTTTTCTGGGCGAGTTCCTCTCACCACACACTCTTCATAACCTTCCAGAAGTGATTCCTGATCTGTAGATAAGTTGCCAGGTGTGACCTGAATGGGTGATGTTAACGTGATGTCTCTCTTTTCTCCCCACACAGGAACGAGTGTTTGAAAGATTTTCCAACAATGAACTGAAACCTCAACGAAGCCTTTGGATTACTATAGCAACATTTTCTTTTGAGGAATTGCAAGGGTTTGAGGAATCTTCTATTCATCTTTACAACACGGTGGACAGATAACCATCAGGAAAATGAACGCTGCCCCCATCTTACCGATGAGGAGAAACTGGGTGGTGAAGTGTTGAGCAACTAGCCTGCATGCATCTGGAAGGCTAATAATGGGCTCCTGATTTCAATTACAAACTGGATGGAGTATTCCAACTGTGCACTTTAGGCTCTTTTAAAGAATGCTTTTAAGAGGGAAGAGGCAGGGGCGCCTGGGTGGCTCAGTGGGTTAAGCTGCTGCCTTCGGCTCAGGTCATGATCTCGGGGTCCTGGGATCGAGTCCCGCATCGGGCTCTCTGCTCGGCAGGGAGCCTGCTTCCCTCTCTCTCTCTCTCTCTGCCTGCCTCTCCATCTACTTGTGATTTCTCTCTGTCAAATAAATAAATAAAATCTTTAAAAAAAAAAAAAGAGGGAAGAGGCAAAAAACGCTTTACCCCTAAATGAAGATAAGTAGAGCTGTTTGTTTTATATGCAGCAGACAGAATAAAAATCCTGCCTTTTGTGACATCTGTAATGTGACTGATGTCAGAGCCCGACACAGTACTGTTCCCAGATAGAAAGTCATTAGCATAATAATATCATCTGTAAAATTAGTCAAAATAGTCCTGTTAAATTCAAGAAATACGTATCACATGTTTGTTTGCTTGGTGTTGGTTTCTTTTTGTTTGGTTGGTTTTTGGTTTTTTGTTTTTTTTTTTTTTTTTTTTTTTTTTTTTTTGCCAGACACTGAGCGAGGCTTTGTAGAGATTGAATTCTATCCTTAAAAGGAGGTATTATTCTCACATTGTATACACAAGGAAGTCAAGAAAGTAAAGGTTTATGAAGGGGTAATTGGAAGAATAATTAGCTTCCTGCGCTGTTTCTCACTTCCCCATCCGGAGACTGGGAGAAGGAGAAGAACCCATTCAAGAACCCAGTTTGGCTGGGAAGCTTGGGTGGTGCAGTGGGTTAAATATTCCACTCTTGGTTTTGGCTCAGGTCATGATATCAGGGTCATGAGATAATGGAGTCCAGAGTCAGGCTCCATGCTAAGGTTTAAGACTCTCTCTCCCTCCGCCCACCGCCCCCCCAACTCTCTAAAAAGAATACATCTTTTAAAAACAAACTAGCTTAGGGGTGCCTGGGTGGCTCAGTGCATTAAAGCCTCTACCTTCGGCTTGGGTCATGATTCTTGGGATCGAGCCCCGCATCGGGCTCTCTGCTCAGTGGGGAGCCTGCTTCCTCCTCTCTCTCTCTCTCTGCCTGCCTCTCTGCCTACTAGTGATCTCTATCTGTCAAATAAATAAATAAAATCTTTCTTAAAAAATAAAAAATAAACGGGGTTAAAACAAAAACAAAAACAAACTAGCTTAACCATGACAAGCTCTTCCTGAGAGGCTCTGTGAAGAGAAAGCAACAACTTCACAAGAAGGTAATAATCAAGGAGTTCAGAGCTGAGATGAGGAGTTAGTGAACAGTAGCTCCTGGCAGAGTGAACAGCAATGGGGAGAAGCAAGGCGAGCAGAAGTTGGGAAGAGGACAAAACCGTGGTTCATTCAACTCTTTCCCCACCACCGTTACCACCAGAAACACCACCATTACTCTCTTCAGATATATTCGGGGGGGATGACCCCTACATTGGAGGAGGAAATGAGCCCATGTTCCCCCAATGTGACTGCATGGTTCATTTTATCCCTCAAGCTAAGTGAGCCCCCCAGTCAGTGGAGGTAGACATAGAATCCCACCTTTGGAAACTCTAAAGCAAACAGGGCTCCATGACTCCTAAGGAAACACAGCCCATGAATGGTGGAACCTATACAACAGTCCAGAAGGGGCAGATTCCATCTGCCATGGAAACACGGAAGCTACCCACCTAACTCAATGCAGTGAATGAGCCACTCAACTGAATTTGAACTTTGCTGAGGTTTTTAAAAACCAGACAAACAAGGAGCCAGAAGGTTCTCATCCAAGTCTTGCACATTGTTTCCTTTGAAGGAGTCCTTCCCTGAAACACAGACCTCTTTCCTGACTAAATATGTCATTTCAGCCCTGCTCATTCTGCTTGTTACCACGATGGTGTTAATTCGAGCATGGCTCACTTCAAAGTTGACACTGATCCTTCTCATAAGCAACTGTTTTTCAGCCAGACCCATCAGTGGCTCCCGTCAGCCCCTTTCAAGCATGGCGCCGGCTTTTCAAAATGTTGACAAGAGTTCCCCTCTGTTGCCTAGGACAAGCCATGGTTGTCCTTTTCAGAGCATGTAATTGTCTCCTGCAGAGAGCAGACCCCCTACCCCATTGGCCCAGCCACCTGTCTTTCTCGTCGCAACAATTGGTAGCTCAGACTCGGGCAAAGGCTAGGGGAAGTCCTGTCTTAGAGGGGAGCCAGAACACGGGGATGAAGCAAATAAAAACAGGACTAATTGGTGGAATCCACTGGAATCTCTGAACTGCTGCCTTGGAGTATAAGACCATAGACCTAGAAGGGCTTCCTTTTTTGTTTCCAGGGGGCACTGACTTGCACTGCCCCAAATGGGAATCCTATTCCTTTTTAAAGCAATGATTCTCCAACTTTAATTTTCTTCAGGGGAATGAAATGCAAATTTCTGGGCTTCATCTCCAGATGAGTGAGTCTGGGGAGAAGCCTAGGGAACTGCATGTTTAACAAGCTCTCCGGTGATTCAGATGCAGGTGGTCTTGAACAACACTGAAATGCTGCTCTAGAGTCTTAAGCAAACAAAAGTCCTCTACCTTCCTTAGAACTCTTCTGGGGATTTCAAAAGCTTCAGGAAATTCTTCCTTATATCTTCTCCCTCAGGTTTTGGGACTTACATGGACAGTCCTTGAAAATAAAATAAATGCATTTCTCTGAGTGGAAGGGCAACAAGAGCCAGGTGTGTGAGCCCCTCGTCCCTTCTCCACCTCTTCCTATTCCTATCTCATCACAGGTGCATCTTCTGATGGGCTCCTCCTACAAGTGCTGGAGGACTCGCAGCCATGAGGATGCAGGAAGGAATGTTTGTGGCTTCAGCTCCCCCAACTGGAAGAGGAGGGGCCTGGAATTGAGTTATCCACCACCCAGACCCAATCCCAGAAAGAGCCTGTGGTCAGCAAGGCCACTGAGCTAACATGCCTGTCTGCTATCTCAGGCTTCCCACCTCCATTCTGTGAGCTTGGTATCAAATCTCCAGGATCTGCCTTGGCCCCCCATTTCCCATCCTCCATATTGTCTTCCTCACTCCCAACCTCCTCTGGCTGGATATCAGCCCCAACTTGGACAACACTCTCATTATTTCTCAGCACCCCACAGGACAAGGACAGGGTTGCACAAGTCTCTAATGCCATTCACCAGGTGTTTCCAGTCCCCTGCCCTCTAACTGCCGACTGTGAGGATTGTGTTTCCCTTGTATAGGGGCTGTGAAATTAGTTCTGGCCAACGTAAGCAGAATCTATATGGGTTGCTCCTGGGATGGAGCATTTAATGACCAGTGCAAGACACCCCAGGGTCCTCTTTTATCTCAGGTAAGGTGACAGGCAACGTTTGAGATGGTGACTGCTCCATCAGCCTGGGTCCCTGAGTGACCGTGATGAGCTGAGCCTCTTGCTGATGTGCAATGCACATATAGCATGAACAAGAAACAGACCTTGGTGGGTTGAAGCCACTGAGCTAGGGGATTATTTGTCTCCACAATATCACTTAGCTTGGCCTGGCTATGGAAGGTCTTTGTGTTGTTTGCAGCTCTTGCTAACCCCCTTCTTGGGGAACTGAGTCCTTTCCTTTTATCCCTGGCTATCAGCAGAGGCACTTCCATGAATCAACAAATAGACAATTGGACCAGAATAAGAGTGCACATCTTGGAGTCATGATTTTCTCCACTTTTCACTGGCACTGTTGCCTAATTCAGTATCACATGCACTTTGATATCCTTGGGACTGCTGACTCTCCAACGAGGTACATTTCCTCTAGCTTGCACCTAAGACGCTGGTAATGTGGCTCTGCCAGGTCCTACTTCTTTCCCTCCCTCCTGTTCAGTGTGGCTGCTGCCCTGTCTGATCAAAGCTTTCTCAGAGCCTAAGCTCACAATGACAAGGGTGGTGGAAATCTTCATGATTTCTAGAGACATCTTCATCACTAAAAGTTTTTGCCTAGAGTTGGGAAATGATTACAAGTAGATCCAACCATGCTGCCTCTATTTTTCATAATGATGATAATATAACTGCCAGAAATAATTCATTTCCAGCAGTTGCCTTGTCTACCTTGTGTTCCTGTTCTTAAGGACAGTTGGCAAGTGAGCCTTCTCTGCTGCAGGCTTTGGCAGCTCACATGACTATCTGGTTTTGCAATGATGACAAATGAAATTACTGCAGGTCCTGGAGCCTTCATCCCTGGAAACCATCAACTGGATGACAGCTCCTTCTATTTGGCTTGTAACAAGCTCTTCCAGGCAACTAATCACCAGACAGGGTCTTCCATCCAGAATGCAGAGTTTCTTAATCTGATTTTGAAGAATTAATTGTGTGACCTCAGTACTGGGATTATTTTTCATCAAGAATTCCAAAATTGCAACTCAGTGTAAAAGAATAATTATAATCCCACAACAATCAGATCCCCAAATACAATGATAGGAAAAAGGAAAAATCTAAAGAAGCAGCATGTTTAAAAATGAAGTGTTATTTCAGAACACACATGAGCATAAACAAAAAATTTCCCATGTAAATTTTTTGCCACAATTACAATAAGTAAAACAGATTTAGTTAAGAGATAACTGAATGGGGTTTTTCCTAGAGAGAGAAGACCATTTTTATTCCTTTTTATAGGACTTTCCTCTTGCCCCTGCTGCTGGTAAAGGGTTTTGCACTAAGAGGATGTTCAATTAATACTTAATGAGTTTGAAATGACCTCATGCCTAAGTGTTTTATGCTTAGTGTGTGTGTCATGTGTGAAGGGATGTGATGTGGGGAGGGGGGCTGGAGGCGTGTGTACTTGGAAAAAATATGTGTGAAGAAAGATATCAAGACATGTGAACACTAAATATAAGGTATTCATGTCTTCTATAAATATTTATTGAATACCTGCCACATACTTGGCGGTGGCCTAGGAATGCAGATAAAGTTACTAGCCTCGTGATATCTATATTTGGATGAAGGAGACAGAAAATAAACAATAAAAAATATTAGTCTTATAAAGAAAAGTAAGACAAGAGAATGATGGACGGGGTGTTATAGGGTGGCTAAGAAAGCCTCTTTGAGCAGAACTATGAATCAGTCAGGAACTAGGTATGTAGCTGTTGGTGCAGAAAACATTCTAGGGAGATAAGACAGCAAGTGCAAAAACCCTGGGGCAGGATCTGTTTTGTGTATTAGAGAAACAAATATGCCTGTGTGACTAGAGCAGAGTGAAGGAGAGGAAATGGTCTAAGGCGAAGCCATGAAGGTAGGCAAGGGCTAGATCATAGGCAGAGTAGGCAGAGTAGGCAGAGTAGGCAAAGGCCCTATGTATAGGGCCTTTTATGTCATGATAAGAAAACTTTGAATTTTGTTCTGAGTGTGAAAGGAAGGCACTGGAATGTTCTGAGCAAGAGAATTTCATGATCTGATTAAAGCTCTGAAAAAATTTTCTGCTGCTGCAGTGTAAAAAATTGGCTGTGGGTTACCAGGACCAATTATACCGGCTTATCTTGACTTTCACTCTTCATGATTAAGATTACAATTGGACTTCTATTTCAAGGCAGGATATCACCAGAGTTTTCTGTATGTTTGCTTTTTCAAATGGATTCCTGTCTTCATGTGACCACCGTTTTCTCTTAGAATCTCACTATGGGAATACTGCAATAAAACCGAAGAGCCAGGACACCAAGAATCACTCCATATGGATTTGAGCTGACAAGGGCAGGATGGGGGGGGGGGGGATTCTTGGGCTCCCAAGAGAAGAGGGTAGGATAAAAGTAGAATTTGTACCATCCTTCTAGGCTATCCAGCTTCAACGCCATATGTAATAATTCTCAGTTCTGAAAAATGATGACACAGATAATCCCCACATTTATAGCATCTCCAGTTTTGAGGATTACCCAAGAGTGAGCCCTCCCTAATATTCTGGCTCCTTAGCAGTTTGAGCTGTTCAAGACCTTTTCGGAGGGAGAATAAAATATTTCAACAGGTTCTCCAAGTTAAAGTTTCCTTCTGCTGCTAAGAACCTCACAGGATAGTGGCTAACATAGGTGTGCCTTCCAGCCTTTTCATTACACAGGATACCTCCATATCTTTTGTTTTTAGAGCATGAGCGGCAGTCAGAAACAGAAAGACAGACAGAGATGGTGGTAGCCCATGAAAGAAGGTGCGTTCATTGGATCGGTAGTGGCCTCGGAAAGATTTTCATGATCCTCCAGGAAAAAGAAAGCCTTCCCCTAAATCTGAAATTGTAACTGGTACCACTTCCCCAAATTCAGACTCATCTTGTGGGAGTGATAATTTTCAAGAATCTACCTTCTCTGGTCTTGGTTTCGTCCTGTGTTAGAAGAAAAGGGAATTGGACTACATGATTCATATGTGATGCACTTAGCTGCAAAATTCTGATTCTTAGAATCACACACAAAGAGAATCCAAACTAACATATCACAAGACTGATGACCTGGTCCCATAACATGGAGATTCAAGCATGAATTTCAAGACCTTCAAGACCTACTCTAAGTGATTTTGCTTACTCTTACATATTGTAAGATATTGTAGATATTGTTCAATGTTCATCAAAGAAATGAAGGCAGAAAGATGGAAGGAAAGAAGAGTCCTGAGAATAATGCAATCAATACATGCTAGATAGAAAAAATCCTTTTCCCATTATCAGTGGAAATATGAGTTTCCTCCTATCCTCTAATGTAGCCCATGTGTCGTGGGGTTGGAAAATTTGGCGGCCCTGGCCCACGTGACAACCTTCTTGCTCACCTATTTGTTTTAGAAAATAGTTGTTTTAAAAGTCACTTTTTTTTCTTTTGCATTTTCTATTGAAGTAAATGCAAAAAATTCAAAAAAGTAGAGTGAATGCATGGAACTAAGTTTGTTTGCAGTGGGTCTTCACCTGGCAAAACACTTCGTGCTGTAACCAACTCCTGGCCACCACGAGAAGTCCTTCAAGTCTTCTTCTGTCTTTGTCTTGCTGTTAACTAGTGCTCCCCAGAGAATGGTGTCCCCTTTGGAGATACCATTATGGAGACAAAATGCTACTTAATCAGTTCTCTGATAAAGAATAGAATGAAACCCAGGCTTTAACGCAGAGCACAAGACCAATCCATTGACTTATTCAGTCCTAAGTAGCAACTCCAAGAGGCCCGTGACCCACCATTTCTGATTTCATGTCTCTGCCCATAATGAAGTTCTGTCTCCCATTGTAATCTGACCATCTTGGCTCAGGTTGAGAAACACCTGTGGTATTTGAATCTCATGGAGCTAGTGGCTCCTAAAACTCTGAAACCTGAGAAGGAACATCTGTCTGCCTTTCTCCTCTTCCAGCAACCAGTCCATGGCACTACCAGGAAGTAAATGCTGAATAAAGCTGGTGGCTGGTGTTGAACAGGAGAGACCCCGCAAAGCAGTAAATACTGAGCCTTCAGCATGTGGGGCTTTTTGTCCAAGCTGGCTGGCTTCTCTCTTTCATTTCCCCCTCACACAGTAGAAAGGAAATTTATTAGGCAAATTCTTCCATAGCAGAAATAGTGCAAAAGTCTTAACAATTGGTGTACACTTGACTTTTGGTCAGCAACGTGTCAGGATCATGATTTGTAGTGGCCAGAACCATTTCATTTGTCTTATGTTTACGCACGGTCCGAGGGACATCAGCTAAGAGGAATTAGTGTATTCATTCTGCTGACCCTTCTTGTCCAGCCTGACACAGAAGGTGGAGACAGACAGGAAAGAAGCCTAGAGACGAGTGGGAGAAGGAGCCGGTGAGGGGGTCACTGGCAAACAGAGCACAGAGCTGATGACAGCTTTCTTACCTCATTTTCTTGAGTTCTTCACCCTTCTCTAGGGGTCTGAAGCTGGAAAATTTTTTTACTTTCTAATTTAAGCTCATCATTTCTTAAAGGCTCTTCATGGGAATCTAAATTTCTCTTCCTTTTATCCTTCACCTTTGTGAGTTAGAAGGATGCCTATGTTTCCAAGCACAATCAGGACAGAAATGGGGACTGATAGTGAAGGTAGGAGATAGATGTCCTGGTCATCTTGAAATTGGTGGGCTCCCTAGCTTCCAATCTCTGGGAGCACAGCCACTGAGATGACCACCATGATTGGTTTGGGAAAGTATAGTCCCAAATCCAACTGGATGCCCTTTTGGAATTCATAAGCAAGTGAACTTCTGGGAATGGTGTCAGAGAGGCAATGAAAGTGTTTTCTGAGTGCAACATAGAAAAGTAGAGAAACCATAAGTGTGTCGGGCATTGCCCCTAAGCTGGCTATACTCATTAATGCTAGTCAGATGTTGGTGCCTCTGATGGGAAGGGTTGAAACCTGTTGGCTCAGGGGGCAAGCATGAGAAACCAGACTAATTCACTAGCATGTGATACTCATCAGAAGTACTCCCCAAATATGTGAACGATGGAATGAGCAAGAGAGTCACTGAACATTATTTTTTTTTAAGATTTTATTTATTTATTCAAGAGAGAATGGCACAGAGAGAGAGAGAGAGAGAGCATGAGAGGAGAGGTCAGCAAAGCAGACTTTCTGCCGAGCAGGGAGCCCGATGTGGGACTCAATCCCAGGACTCCAAGATGATGAGCTGAGCTGAAGGTAGTCGATTAACCAACTGAGCCACCCAGGTTCCCCTCACTGATCATTATTTAACATGGTACCCCTCCAGAGCATATGTATTTAAACAAAGTCTCTGGGAGAACGTGGTTGGTTCAGTCAGTTAAGCATCTGACCCTTGATTTCAGCTCAGCTCATGATCTTGGGGTCATGGGGTCAAGCCCTGCATCAGTCTCTGTGCTTGGCTCAAAGTCTGCTTGGGTTTCTCTCTCACCCTCTCTCCCTGCCACTCCCCTGGTGCTCACTCGCATTCTCTCTCTCTCTCTCAGTTAAGTAAATCTTTAAATAGAGGCTCTGGGACTGAAACCAGCAGGGCAGGGCTTTGCCATGGTTCAGGGGGAAATCTTAGAATCAAACAATCCTGAAACTGAGCCCTGGCTCTGTCCTCTACTAGCAGTATTATTTCTGGCAATGTGTTAGCTTTCAGTCTCAGTTTCATGGCCTGTAAATAGGGATTACACTGGAGTCTGCTTCACAGAGTTATTGTGATCCTCAAAGGAAGAAAAGTACAGGTGATGATTCGTTTTGTGGGTCAGCTTGGCTAGTCTATAATGCCCAGGTGCTTGGCCAAACACCAATCTAGATGTTACTGTGAAAGGATTTCCTAGCTGTGACTAACATTTAAATCACTAGCTTATGAGTAAAGCAGACTACCCTCCACAATGTGGGTGGGGCTCATCCAATCAGTTGAAGGCCTACAGAGAAAAAACCAAGGTTACCCAAAGAGGAATGAATTGTGTCTCCAGATTGCCTTTGGGCTGAAGACTGCAACATCCACTCTTCTTTGGGTCTCCAACCTGCCAGCCTGTCCTGAAGATTTCTAACTGCCAAACCCCACAGTTGCATGAGCCAGTTCCTTAAAATAACTCTCTTTCTCTCTCTCTCTCTCTCTCTCGATGAATGGATAAATAGATCTTGTACTGGTTCTGTTTCTCTGGAGGATTCTGACTAATACAGTGTGGAAAGAAGTCCTGAACTCAGCTCTTGGCACATTGCCTGCTCGATAAAAGTTTTCTATGATCATTGATTTCCCAAAATGATAAAGTTTTATATCCCAGGACAGAGTTCCAGGTGCCTGTGGGAAGGCTGTGGGTGGGGGGTGGGGGTGGGGCAGAGATCAGGGAGAACAGAAGAGCTGTACATTGACCCCTGCAACATGCAGTTTCGGTAGCACCAGCTCTGAGAGCGGTGTCAGCCTGACACCTGCTATGTTGCAGGACAGAAGACTGAGCCTCCCCACACCCGGGCCCATCTGGGCCTCCCTCCCCCACCCATTCTCTGCTCTCACCAGGGAGATGATTTGCAATTCAGGCTCCTTGGCAGCTGTGCCTGTGGATGCTGGCTTCTTGCTCTCCATCCCGTAGCCCGACCTACAGATGTTTTCTCCTGGCCTTTCTTCTTTCAGACCTTGTTTCCTCTTCTGACCCAAACTCCCTGGGAGGCTTTTTGGTTAGTTGTGTTTTTCCTCCAGAGCCCCTTTGCCTCTGTTATCATTGCTAAATCATCTGAATCATCAGCTCGGTATAGAGTCACTGACATGGGAGAGAGACCCCCGGCTCACCCCCTCCCTGCTCTTTCCCCAGGGCAGCTATTACAAGGGGCAGGTAGGAGGGAAGGGGACCCTGCATCACTGAAATGCCTGTCATTCTCTGTCCCCAAACCCAGAAGAGCCACAGCTTCCTCCCTGCCTGCCCTTCCTCTGCCCCGCCAGCCTTGGGCTCTCCTTGCTTGTCTGAAGAGGAGGCCTGTCCGATAACTCACCCCTGGCCCTGGCCCTTCTACGTCTTGAACCTCTGTCCCCTTCCCTTTCTGCTCGCACCTCTAAGAACAGGCCTGTCTGGGGGACTGGAAGCTGCTCTGCGGGACACTCTCAATACCTCATTTCCAGGAGCTGGAAGACACAGGTCCAAGCTGCAGATCCTTGATCATTCAGCTGAAGTCTTTAAGGAATCTGTGGCCTGCATGACTGGGGTTCCTCCCACCAGAGGACAAGTGTGTGACAACTATGGGCACCTTCAAAGGTCACCTCCAGAGAACCATATTCTGATGGGCTTCAGCAGACCCCCTGGGCCAGATGCTAGTGTGAGAGAATCGGCAGCTAATGCCCAGAGAAGAATCCTCAATAAAGCCACACAATTAGTTTGGAGCCCAAATGTGGGTCTTCTGATTCTAGCCCTGTGCTTTCTACAGAGGACCTGGAGTAGGCCATGGAGGTGGTATTCAACTTGGCAATGACCCTGGATATCATATCTGAGGATTGTTGATAGGTTGATTCAAACTTTGTTCATTCAGGAAGTAGGAGACAGGATTTGTAGCTGGCCTGTGGCATTTGTAGATGGAAGGAGAAAAGAGAGGGAAGACCAGAGTAGCCCAACATAGGCCAGATCATCAGTTTATTGATACCCTCACTGATTCACCCATGCGGTCATTCTTTGGTTCCACTGTGGATTTCTGGGGAGGCCCTGTCTAGCTCTGGGTATAATGATGGCCTTCACACAGACACACAGACACACATACATACACGCACAGAGCTTGGCCAAAATGAAACCCACACCATGAAAAAGACAATGATGGGACTGACAGGTGAACAATTCCTCCTTCTTCCCACAGAACTTGAAGTTACAGCCTGCTCTCTGTCTGCTCCCCAGTGGGCCACTAAGCCTGGAAATCCAGTGGCTGCAGTGGCCGTGGCTACAGTAGCTGTGGTTTTAGGGTCCTGACTGGACTCTGTGGGTGGGCAGCAGCTCTCAGTTCTTCTTCCCTTCTCAGGCCTCCTCCCCGGGTCCTGGTGGTGGGACCTCTTCCCCCTCTCTGGCCATCTTCCCTTGCCCCCACAGCTGTTAGAGCTCAGCCTGCCAAGTCTCCCGGACTCATAAGGAACTCGCCACCCAGTGTAGGTGGGAAGAACATGGAGGTGCAGTCAGCTGGGTGGGAAGGCGGCTCCCAGGAGGCAATGCTCTGAGGTCCAAGTCAACCCCACCCCTGACTGATATTTTCAACAATTCCATGAGAGGCACTGCAAAGGACATTTGGCCCAAAGGCTACCACTCTTCCCAGCTTAGCCCCTCAGACACATGACGGGGGTTCCTCAGGGAATCCCAAAGACCAGTACAAAGGCTGAGGGGAAAGAGAAGTGAGAAGACAGCTTCTCTGCAAGGACAAGCCAAGGCCCCCATGGACCCTGAGAGTCTGGTGCTCCTTGCAATTGGTTCTTGTGTGGTCCATCAAGACAGAGAAAAAAAGAGGACGAAAACAAAAAAAAAAAGTATTAGGAGGCTGCAGCTTTTCCTTTAAAGAGCTTAGACTTTGGAAGTGGCTTCTAAAACTGCCCAGCTCTGTGACTTTGGGCAAGTTACTTAACTTCTCCGAGCCAAATCTCTAAAATGGAGATAATGATACTTTTCCTGCTGGGCTGGTGTTGTAAGAATTAGAAAAAATATATACAGAGCACCAAGACAGTGTCTGGTGGTGCCTTAATACTAATGATGATAGTTACAATCTGGGGAGAATTTACTATGTTCTCAAGCGCCGAGAGATATGAGGTCACTTGCTTTTTATTCGTGGTGGAAAAGAACGGTTGTTACAGGTACAAACACAGACTGGGTCTCTGGCCTGGTGCTGCATCTCCTTCCCCAGGAGACGGCCAGCCTCCATCTCTTCTCACAGGGGCGCGTGACTCAGAAGAGTGGAGGCCAGGCCATGAGTCCATGGCCCTGTGGTCTCAGAGCACCTACGTGCCCTTGGGCAGACTCTTCAGCACCCAGAGATCAGGCACAGCCCAGCTCTGCTTCTGCGACCACAAGGTGGTATGGCCAGCTGCCATGGGAGAGTTCTTCTTTTTCCAAAGTATGTTTGCTATATAAACACAATCGTAAAATAAGAGCCAAGCGTCGGCGATGGTGGGGTCAGAGCAAGAGCGGGGAGAGGCGGCGTTCCTGGCGCTGGCCAGCCGCTCCCAGCCCGGCCCCAGCGGTCAGTGTGGAGGAGGACGGGCCCTGCGTCCCATCATGCTGTCAGGCCTCCCAGACCATACTTTCTTCAAACCTCACTTGGCTGGAGCCATCTAGAGAGAGGGTCAGGGGAGGAGGAGGCAGCCAGAGAATCAGGTCAACTTCTCCCTCTCTCTGGCTCCAAGGCCTTGCCGGACTCAGAAAAATAACCCGGCTTCCACCACCTTGTCATTTGATCCATAAAATTCACTGCTTGGGTACTTAAGCTGTTCCCTTGGGGCGACATCCCTGTGATTCTGATTCAAAAGCGAAATTACTGACCGTGGAGTTGGCTCCACCATCAAGTAGCCAAAAGGAGGAACCCCGTCTCAGAGACGCTCTGAGCTACATATGCCTCCGTGGCTAAAATCGAGTGGGAAGATCGGAACGATGATCTCGGGGACAACACAACCCTGTGAACCTTCCAAACACAACACTGAGGGCAAGAACTTGCATCTATCAGGAGGAAGTAGGCAGAAGGGCCTTCACCGTCCCAGCAGCTGTCTTAACCCCTGGTGTCCGCACGGCTCTGGAATTCCATCTCCTACACCCGCTGCCCCTGTGACCTGCCTGCTCCTTCTCCTCACCGCCTCTCACCCTCCCTTCCCCAGGACTCGGGGACTTTAGGAATAATTCCAAATCGCCACCAGGTGTAGCCGCCCCACGTTCAAGCCCTGGCTGGGACAGCTTTATTCTTCAAGGGGGGCGAGGAGTCGGGGGAAGGTGCAAGGGGTCTGGAAAAGGCATGCTCGTTTCTGAATCAAATTCAGATGTACTGAGCTCTGTCTGCTCAGAAGAAAACTTACGGCTCGCAGCTGCGGCGCGGCGAGCACGGGGATGAGGCCACGGAGGGCCTCCGCATATTTTCCTTGGCCTGCACACAAGCCGTTGACATCATTTCAGACATCGCCATTCATCCGCTGCTGCTGGGAGCTTGTGTGGCTGTATGAGGCCGTGTTCCAGAGTCTGGGGAAGGTCTGATTGCAAATTGGGTGGTGGTGGGGATGGAGGTGGTCCCGTTGAGTTTGTAAAAACAAACAGAAATGCACTGAACCTTGCCTTTCCTCCACCAGAATGATGAGTGAGACGAACCCCCACCCGCTCTGCCCAGCCCGCTTCCCCAGCGCAAACAGACCCAGGCCAAGGCTAGCGGAGACCCAGAGAAGCCTTTGTTCTGTCTGCACTATTTTGGGGAATGATGACGAATGTTCGCCACAGGTAAGAAAAGCTGGGGCTCCAGTAGCAAATTCTATCACGTCCTTCCAGACGTCACTCTGGGCCCATCTGCATTCTCCTGCAAATCCTGGGTAGCAGGAAAATTCTGTTAATGGTTCCCAAAGGTCTCAGAAAAGAAAATGGCAAAAGTAGGAAATGTTAATATTAGGAAACAGGGCATGTGCGTAGGTGCACGTGGCAGAGAATTAAAAATCATTTTTCGGAGACAACTCTCAGATGCTGGGGATATTGTCAAGAAGTTCCTCTTTTATCTGAGCTGCCCACGTCCTTGCGTCCTCTCAGTTCCGGTAGCATGGAGTGTGGCTGGGTTGGAGGTCAAGAATGGGGGATGCTTCAAGGCAGAATTAGAGAGCGCATTCCCACCCCCCTCCCCAAGTCACTTCCCATGTTGAGAATGTGAGACTTAGTGTTTCCCACCGTGGGCAAAGCTCTGGACCTTGTCACTGAGAAAACCCCCCCAGACTCTAGCCACCATGGCAGTGAACTTGAAGCCCGACAGCGGCCACTCTTGGTCTTATAACAGCCCAACTGTAGGACCTCTGCACAGACTTGGGAATAGGATAGCTTCTTTCTTAAACATTATTTGACACAAAGTGTCGGAGCAGGGCACCCTGCCCCAGGGATGCCCACCTGACTCGGAGCTGGAGAAGCCCCGAGATGTGCCTGGAAATTTAACCACCAGTCCTCTCTGAGGAAATAGCCCTGCTCTGTAGCATGTGCCGATTTCTATGGTGTAAATATTCCCACAAGGATCAGCTTCAAGCCACTGACTCGAGAGATGAGCCACTGGTTTCTTGCATTTCTGCACAACATGGGAGCAAAGGTTCAGATGTCTTTGTTCCACACTCATTTTAAGGATATTTGTTTTCTGTCTGCCTGCCTGCCTGTCTGTCTCTCCCTTTCTCACTCTCTTTCCCCAGCGATGGAAACAGAACTCTGTGTCCCTAGAAGATGGGAGATACTTGTGATGGAAAGACTCCTGATCTCCCGGTCGGTTCCTATACAGGGGAGCCAGCCAGGAGAGCTGTCTGTCCAAAACATCCACATGAGACTCCGTGTGAATGAGAAATTGACTTTTCTCATGGTGGAATGTTGATATTTAAGACTCTGCATACGGTATGTAGCAGTACTTACTCTGACTACTACAAGGAGCCACCACTGTTTTCTCTTTTATAGAGATGGAAACTGAGGCTCGGGGGTGAGCAGACCAGGTGTTATTACTAGCAGGTGGCAGAGCCAGGATTCAAACCTGGACCCATCTGCCTCCAAGGCTTTTTGCTATGCTTTGCTGAATCTTCACAACAAAGGCCCATGTGTGGTTGGGGTTCCGAGGTCCGCAGATTTGCCCAGGGTGGGAAGCAGGTCTCCCTGCCGGAGAAAGCCAGTTATCTTTGGTAATCAGTCCTGCCTTCAGGGAAGTCTGGAAGTCTGACCATCTGCAGCTTCCAGAAGATTGATTCCTCGCGTCTAAGCCACTGCTGTTTGGGGCAGAGCAAGGATCCCCCGAAGAACTCTTAACCTGATGAGTATTGCGCATTCAGGACAGCTGGCGGACTAAATGAGGGCCCCCCCCCCACAGCCACTGAGAGACCCCTGTCACCATGGGATTGCAAACATTGCAACAATTCAGTAGCAGCTCATACCATGAAAGTGCTGAACCCCGTAGTCTGCCGTCAGGCGGGAGCCCCCTGAGAGTCACAGCCAGAATGACTAGGACCCCAGGAAGCAACTTCCTGGCTTTACCTTACTAACCATCCCAAGTGACTTAAGATAGGCACATTTGAAGCATTTATTGAGCACCTGCTGTGTACATCACAACTACAGTTACTATGACTTTTGCCACACCGTTGCAAAGACCAACAAGGGATTTCGTTGTTCTGATCTCCAGATATGTTCGAAAGAAAAACCTGCCAAGGGTGCAAATGTAAGGTCACATCTGGTTTGACATTTCATGAATCACCTTCGCGGCAAAGGATAACTATATGTAAGTTCAGGCCTGCCTCGGAAAATGCCCAACAGGAAATGGTGCTGGGTGACGTGGATGACACAGAAGGCATGAAGGGGCCTCCTCCTCCTTCTCCAGATGTGCCCTAGCGTCAACACACAGAAAACACTCCAGAAAGTATCTTGAAGTGCTTAGCTTTAAGAAACGAGAGTTTTGTGAGCTACTGGGTAGAGTTTACATGTTTCCCGAGCCCTCCAGAAATCTGCAAGGTTCACCTCCGTGCTAATTCCGGATGACGTGGTGGCCTTTCTGCCACAGTCTTTCCCAAGGTACTTGAGCAACACACGGGCGGCTCAGCAGCGGGTCTGAATAAACCATTCGCTCTCCGAACCTCTGCCCTGCGGTCCCGCCGTCACCACTTCCAGGCTCTTGGTGCTTCTGACGCAAACTGAAGACCACAGCCCAAGGTGTGAGTGGATAAGCATGAAATGACCAGCTGCAAGCCTGAGCGCTTGTCTGCTGAGCTCTGGAAAATGCAAACTTCACAGACCATTTCTTTCTCTGCGGCCTGCCCAGCTCCTCCCAAGCCTTGGCATTCGACAGCCCAAGAGTAGTAATAGTAACTAATAATAGAAATCATTTCCAATCATAACACATGGCCAGATCTTACTATAGAGTCATAGGGATTAAAATACTCTCTGTATGAAAGAAACTGTTTGTCTCGCGATTCGACCTTTGGCAAACCCAGCTCCTGGGTCCCCAGCCGTCTCCCTGGGCTGGCCTGTGTGTCCGTGCAGAGGGAAATACCAGGCTGTGCATAACTCACAGGGGCCCTGGCCTCTAACACAGCTTGGCATCCTACTCCCTCCCCTCCTCCCACCGCCACCATTTCCCCATGCCCCACCCTCTATCCAAAAACTTGCACATGAGTGTTTCTCCCCCCGCCCCCGTCAAAAGCCGTGGGTAGCTCCCCATCATTTAGGTAATAACGTTCAAACCACTTTGACTTTAAATGTCCCAAACTCTATACCAAACTTTTATGTTACCCCTGTATCCCCCATCCAGAATCCTATGCTCTAATCAAAATTATCCATGCATTTTCCCTGAACACATTTTTTAATTAAATAAACATTAAAGTAAAATGCAGTAAAGTACACAGATCCTCAGGGTACCATCATACGAGTATTGATAAATGTACACAACCATATTACCAACCCCTCAGAATGTCCATAACTCACAAGTTTCCCTCATGTCCCCTTACAGTCCATTCTCCCCTCATAGGCCACCACTTTCCTGATTTCTGTCTCCACAGATTAGTTTGCTTGCCTTGAACTTTATATAAAGGAATCACATAGTCTGTCCTCTTTTGTGTCTGGCTTCCTCTGTATAACATAACGTTTTGATATTAACACACGCTATTGCAGGTGTCGGTAATTTATTCCTTACTTGTGAATAACAGCCAAAAGCATTCCATAGTATGAATTTGCCACGATGTTTTTATTCATTCACCTGTTGGCAGATACTTGGACAGTTGGCAGTTTTCACCAATACAAATAAAGCTGCTATGATCACTCCCGCACAAGTCTTATTGTGGACATTTGTTTTCCTTTCGCTTAGGTAAGTACCCAGGAGTGGAGTTGCTGGAACATAGGATGGGTGCACTGTGAAGCCTGTTTGAAGCTGTTCGCCTGTTTTTCAGGGTGGCTGTGCCACTTTACCCTCCCACTAACCAGGTACAAGGCTGAACACCCTCTATGTTCTTGCCTCTGAGTCTTTGTTTTCACAATTTCTTATACCTGGCAAGTCAGGCTGCTGCCTGACTTTTCCCCCATTAGTCACCTCTATTAAGCCACCTAATGTCTGTAACAAATAGTCCCAAACTGTATAATACCTTAAACTCAATGATGTTTCCTTCTCATTCACTTCCTGTCCAAGGTAGTTCTATGCCAAGGAGTTCATCCCCAAAGAAGGCTTACAACGTGACCCTGTGTCAATGTTTAATTTAGCCAGTGGATGGAGAATGAGAAGATGGAGAAAAAAAAAATTTTTCTTTATTGGCTTGTCCCAGAGGTAGCCATCATCCCTTTGACTCATGTCTCAGGGCTGAGAACTCATCCCAGGCCTCCCTTACATGCGCGGAAGGCTGTGAAACGGACAGCTGTTTACCAACCCCAAGTCTGCACCTTGGGAGTGGGGACAGAAGTCTCTGGTGTACAGTCGGCCATCTCCGCCACACCTGGGGTTAAAGTCGTACCCTCCCTTCTGCTCTGTCTCCACTGAAACTGTCCCACGAACCGTGTGGAATTAATCCCTCCCACCGCTGTACCCACCACACTTGCTGCCCCTCTTCATGTAGCTCTTAAGATCCGCCTTTCATTAGTCATTAGTTACATCTTGGATCGTGGTGTTTGGTGCTCAGCGATGCCTCCCTAAGTATTTGCTGAATTCATGTGGTAGAGACATATGGCATCCACCCACTCCTCCTCTTGGACACATGACTTATCTACAGTCCTCAATTCCCCAGCATCTAGCTAAGGCCCTGTGACTTGCCAAGCCAACATGCACAAGCCACAGCAACCTGGTCATCTCCAGGTTGATGTGGTAAGAGTGGAAATGCTGGGTGCTTGGGTGGCTCAGTGGGTTAAAGCCTCTGCCTTCGGCTCAGGTCATGATCTCAGAGTCCTGGGATCGAGTCCCGCATCGGGCTCTCCGCTCAGCAGCGAGACTGCTTCCTCCTCTCTCCCTCTCTACCTGCCTGTCTGTCTGCTTATGATTGCTGTCTGTCAAATAAATAAATAAAATCTTTGGAAAAAAAAAAAAAGGAAAAAGAGTGGCAATGCTTCCCTATATTCTGGATCTCTCTTCCCTTGCCTGCCAGTGGGCCGTGGAGCTCTAGAAGAGGACCCAACACCTGGCCCAAGCCGAGCCCCTCTGCTGACTCCACAGCTGAGATCGGGCATTGTTTGTTAATCAGTCAGCCTACTCTGACTAACACATTCACTTTGCATCAACACCAGCCACCAAACTCAGGAAGCTCAACGAGTTTCCTTGTCTTTCCATTTCCTTTCACTACTTCTCATGATGGGCCAATAATCTGACACCAGGCCCATGCTGGTGTGGGACGCCAGTGTCTAGGTAAAGAGAGCTCTTATGGTTTAAGTGAAGCTGTGGTTTTGTCCTTCAACCTGCTAATAACTCCAAGTCTTAAATGTTATGCATCTCTTCTGTGCTCCATTTGACGACAAGCTCTTCAGAATCAGGTATGAATTCTTCCCCTATACCCTGAGTACATCACTGTTCATTCACTTAGGATATGTTCGCTGAGTGCCTACTATGTGTCACTTACAATTCTAGGCACCAAAGAGAGAGCAGCAAAGCAAAGACTCTCTGTCCTCAGGGAACTTAATGTTACACACTAGGAGAGATGGGCAATAAAACAGTAAGTGTGATTATTGGTGGAAAAAAATGGAAACAACAGAAATCCCATCACATAGCCTCACGTCTTTCCTCCCCAGGTCCTGGCACAGGAACATTTTCACATTTATTTGAGTCAATAATTGATGAATGTCTGTCTCACTCCCAGAGTCATGAGATCCATGAGTGTGGGGGTACTCCTCTAGCACAATGCTAGATAGCAAACACTCCATAAATATTTCCCACGTCAGAAATAGAAGGAATGATTATGGTAATATCTATGACCCGCTGAGAGCTGATTACTTCCTGGGGGCCATGCAAAAGGTTTGTGGGCATTATCTCATTCGGTCCTTACACCAGCCCTGCAAAGTAGCTGCTATTATCTCCCAAGGGAAGTGGGGCCCAGAGACACTAGGTGACCGGCTCAGTGTCACATGGCGAGCAGTAGGTACAGACCTAATATTGAATTCCCACACTTTCTGCAACAAGAAGTGCTTTCCTATGTCCCATATATTCCTTCTCCACAACAAGGAAGCAACAGCTATGGGCCACTGTTTCTGTGAGCCAGAAAATTCCTTCCCTCCTGCACTTTGCCCTGGCCAGCCCAGGCGGCCTTCCCCGGCAGATGGAAGATGTGTGCTTGTGGTAATTACAGACCGTGTTGTCCTTTTCATTTATGTCTTCACAATCCAGCTTGACATTGTGTCATAAAAGTTTATGTACTGTGTTCTCTCCGTTCCTTACTAATATTCTCTGGCATTCTCCCTGGCCATCCAGAATCAATACTATCACTCCTCTCTCAATAAAGTAGGGAGCTATGAACAAGGCCCAAATGTGCACAATGGCTATTTGCAGCAATTAGACGTCACACTGAGAAATGACCGCACTGAAGGAGAGTGGGTAAGATCTAAGGACCAGCACGTCACTAACGTCCCTCACTGGGGACCCTGGAAATGGGACTGCTTTAAAAAAAAAATACCCTCTCTCTGCTCACCTCTTCTCCTTCTCACATTCTGTGTCTCTTTCTTTCTCACAAGAGATAAGGAGAAAGAAGTGCATTCAAATTAGGGACCCCAGCAATCGATTTTTACTTGCAGTTGGTGGATTGTAATCAATGTTAATTAACCAGATTCTTTTTCAGCAGAGGTTGGGACAGGAGAGTAACTGCACGATATTTTTGACCAAGACAACAGATATTAATGGGCTTAGGTAGGGTCGGAGAGCAGGAGGGAGAGAGAGGGGAGGCAGGTGCTAAGAGGCTCAGTGGAAGAGAACAGGTGCACAGAAAAAGGAAAGACTTGGACAGTTCAAGGTGGTCCTAACCATGGGCCAGGCCCCTTTCATGAGCAGGCCCCTTGGGAGTGCTGCTCATAGCTGAACAATGAGGCACAAAGAGAAGAACAAGGACTTGAACAATGGAAAGTTTGGGTTTGGGCATTAGAAGGTGCTTCCTGGCTCTGGAAATGTGGGTGAGTTACATAACATCCCCACCCTCCATTCCCTCATCTACAGTGGACATGATTAGCACTGACCTCATGTAAAGACTCAAGTGAGATGGCATATGGAGGCACATGCTACAGGAATGTCAGCAGCATCCACTGTTACAGGTAACAAGGACAACACCCCAGGACCACCGATGGCAATCAGCCAGCATATGAGAGGGGACTACAGGTTCCTTTCTGATCTGTAATGACATAGGATGTTGTCTTTGCCATTATCCATGCCAGTCTTACTTGAAAATCTCCCCTATCTTTAAGAGAAAAATCTAGCATTGAGGAAAGGATACTTCAAAATCCCAGAGAAGTAAAAGAAACTGGTAACAGCTGGAAACACAATAGAGCTGCCAGAAATCAACCCAAAAGTTGTACCTGCTTTGAAACAGTGCAAGCTTTACACATTTTTGGACAAAATAAGAAATAAAAACAGAAGAAGCCTATGGGCAGCATCTCCTTGAGCAACCTATCATGGTCAGGTTCTCTGGGCTTCCCCCAGCACACACAGGAGACTCAGAGGGTCACAGAATGGGGGTTGCCTGGCGAGAGACAATTTGTAGGACATGGGGGAGCCCAGAAGAGGGCTGCATTCCTTAGCTGGGGCTCTAAATAAAGGACATTCTCAGTGAGGAGAAGAACAAAAGAACAGAAGGGGAAATGAACAGAGGAAACTAGAAAGGGAGGGAAAATCAGGACAGCACAGGGAAAAGAAATGATTACCTCACCCCAGGATTTATATACTAAGCTCCTATGCAAATCTTGTCTCATTGATCTGTGACTTCAGTGAATAAAACTGCCTTTTCTGGGGCTATTGATTGTGAAGCAAGCTGAGAAGGCCAGGTCAGTCCTGAGTAGACCTGGGGGGGTGGTGAGCTCACAGTGGGTGGGCCTTGCACTTAATTAGGGAAGACCAATTGCCCACAGTGACCTAAGGTGCATCATTGTGGGAGAATGTAACTCCAATAGTCCCCCTCTCCCCCCTACAAAAAATTTACTGTATTTTGGCAAACAGGACCATGTCCACCATCCCAGAGCTTTAGAGTGGGACCTCCCTGGGCCTGGTCTGAGGGCAGGGGGCCTGGCACATCTTCAGGGAGATTGATCCCCAGAAACCAGTGGGATTCAACATCAACCTGAAAGACAGAGTCTGAGCCTTGAGTATGGGCAAATCTGAAGAGTTGGGGAACATAGGACAAGCTTCCATATGGTGCTCCTGGGAGTGACGGTGGAGAGATGGAAATGCAGGAATCCTTTTCACTGGCTCATTCCCCAGAGCTGGGTCAGACCGGTGGGCTGGGTGTACTGAGCTCCATGGGGGAGACGTCACCTTAACGCAAAAGAAGTCTGCGAACAAGAACATGATGATGAAGATCCTGTCACTCTCCTGCTGAAAATTTTTCAGTGGAAAGCAATGAAAAGTTATTGACTCATTTTTCAGAGTTTTGTCTCTTCATTGTTAGCACAGGAGGTCTTTCGGTTACATCTGATGTTATCAATCTTAGATGTGATAGTAGACAGTAGAGACCTCACCCGTATCCTACAACGGATGCAGAAGCATAAAGCTGACCAATCATCCCAGTCAGCCTGAAAATACGGTAAATCCTGTGTCCTGGGAAACCCCTTATCTCTGGACACTCCGGTTCAGTTGGTCACAGTAGGCATGATCATCAAGTGCCCACCAAGGCCCCACTGAGGACCATCTGAAGCCATCTTAGCCCCAGTGAGGCTCTCCCTGGGCTCCCTTCACAGCCCAGCTGCTTCCTCAGCACAACTAGTCCAGTCTCCCAGTCCTCCACTGCCACAGGCTGAATCCCAAGCTTCCCTCCCTAACAAACATCCCAATCTCTGCCTCAAGGCTGCATCCTGGAGACCTCTATTGAAATTTCCATGAAGTCATAATTATGGAAGGAAAGACAGAAATGTGATGCATGAAATCGTGACACCCCGCCCCCCCCAAGAAGATGAACTGAAATCCTAACCCCCGAGCACTTCAGAATGTGGCCTTGTTTGGAAATAGAGGCTTTGTAGGTATAACTAGTGAAGTCAGATGAGGTCAAATAGGAGTAGAGCAGGCCAATCCGATAGGACAGGCCTCCTTTCAGGAAGAGAGAGTTGTGCGGCAGTGATAACATCATGTGAAGTCACTGAAACATGAGAAAGAAGACGGAGGCAGGGACTGAGTCAAGTGGCCACAGATCAAGGCATGCCTGAAGGTGCCAGATATCGGAAAAGGAGGAGATGGATCTTCCATCTGAGGCTTTAGGGGGAGCCTGCTTCTGCCGACATGTTCACCGGTGACTTCCAACTTCCCAGACTGTGAGAGAATGTATTTCTGTTGCTTTGTGTTACTCAGTGTATGGTACTTTGTTAAAACATCCCTAGGAAACTAATAAATGATGTTAGAAGACAAAGAAGACAAGGAGAAGGGCCACAGAAACAATGAAAGAACTCTCCTTGTCCAAACTAAGGGCTATGGATCCCTTCTGGGGGGATGTCTGGAAGTCAGTCTACGGTAGGGGAAAAGAGCAGTTCAGGCTCGGACCCATTCCAACAAGTCCTGGAAAATACCAGGGGCCAAGAGAGCCCAGCCTGGGTCTGAGGCCTGAGGGTCCTTGCCCTGGAAGGAGTATAGAGCTACCGGAGCAGACAAGTCCAGCAGAGAAGATGTGGAGAGAAAGAGGCAGAGGGCTTAGTGCTGAAGTTCAGAAGCTGTCACATTTGAGGGCTGGGAGAGAAAGAGGGATCTCGAAGACCCTGATAGGAGAGCAAGAGAAAAGCAAGAGAAGGAGTTCATAGACAGAGACAGGAGAGGAGAGAGAGATCCAGACACATCAGAAAGCGAGCTGAGCAAGAAGGAGGCAGTGACAAGTGGATTCAGTGCCTCAAAGACTCGATACTCACATTTTCATTAGGCACTGTGCAGGATCAGGGAATACAGCAGAGAGCAGGACTTTCCTGCTCTCATGATGCTTGTAGTCTTATAGAAAAGACAGAGCACTTGAGGGCAGACAAGGCTTCTTAGACTCTGTGGTAAAGGACCAGTTGCCAATTTCTTTGTGGACTGATACCATGTCACATAAATGTCAAGTAGCTATAAAAGTCTCTTAACGCACATTTCTGTATTTGCCTGTTCACAGACTGACGTGGACTGCCTACGACATCCTGAGCAGCTTGATTGACAAAGATGATGACTGTCTACCAAATAGCTCCTCTTGTTTTTTACTTCACCAAAGGCAGCCAGTGTTGCTCAGGGGGCTACAAGACTACATACCTCAGCTAAGGAGAGGCAAGTTGACAGCTTCTGGTAGAGCTTCCAGGAGAGTTTATAAAGGGAAGTGACTCATCTGGGTGACATTCTTTCCAGTTCCTGCCCTTTTCATGGATGCAACGCTTGCATTCCAGCAGCCACCTTGCAACCATGAGGCAACACTTAGCAAAAAATTGAAGGATCCAGGTCTCTGTCAACCATAAAGCTACTGCACCAGCTCAGGAGAGCCTAGCTCCAAATTTTTCCTTATAGGGAAAGAAAATTAAAGTTTTATCTCGTTTGCCACTACAACTTGGGACCATCATAAAGTATATTTTTCATCTGTGTCATAAGTTAATAGGCACTTACCATGCAAGGTGGTAAATACTATTATCACAACAATGAGGGAAGGACAGATTACTAAGGAATTCAGAGAAACTACCTCTAACACAAGTTGGACGGAGGGTTGGGGAAAGCTCTCTGAAAGAAAGAAACAATGGCAGAATAAAATCCTAAAGGAGGAAAAGTAAAGAAGTGAAACGGATTAATAGGGAAAGGAGCTTCCCAAGTCCCCACATGTAATCCAGTTTTTGCAAAGACCAGGATGTGAAAGGAGTGGGGACATAGGAAGAACTCCAAGTAGTCCGTGTGGCTGGAACGAGAGTGCGAAGAGGGCGTGGGAAGGGAAGAAAAGGCGTGGTCTGCCTCAGGGTTAGGGCTCAGTGTTGGAACGTGGTTGTCCACATGAACAGAAGGCAGGCATGTGACCTTCTAGAAGCTTCTTCCCCAGCCAAACCCAAGAGAGAAACTTTCAGGAGACAGTGTTACATGCTAGAAATCAAATCGCAGTTTCTAGTTCTGATAGCGTCTCTGATGAGGGGAATCATGCTCAGTTTAGCCAAGTTGCTCACCTCTTGGTTCCCATTCCCAAATCTGTGATACAGGCTTTGTGACACCATGCCATGAACCTTACAAGGGCTTTGTGAACACAGGTTGTGTTATCTTACAAGTAAAGAATGTAAGGAGGCCATGTTCAAGTCTCTCACTTTACTGGTAAGGCACAGGAGGCCCAGAGAAGTCATCCCAGCTACACGGAGACAGCTGAGCCTGGAATTTAGCTCTTCCAGCAATCAAGCTGTTTTTCTTCTGCAAAGAGCTGAGTGTTACGCACATGAAGTGGATGGTTATTGTTCCTGCCAAAGGGAACACAGCAGAGCAAGATGATACTTTCTTATTTCAAGAAACCTAGTACTTGAAGGTGCTTGGAATAACACATACTTTTGAAACTAACTAAATATTTGGAGTGTGCTTCCCATCCTTCCTTTCTGCTCTGAAAGCCAAAACAAGTCTCTGTGATTTGGTGAGGGGGACTGAATTAGATAAAAGGGAAAATCGAACTCAGTAACCGCAGATGGGAAAGTGCCCTCAAGTATTTAGACCAGATTCACATCATTGGAGGTAACTCTTAAGTTTCCACTGAATCACTGAGAAAACACAGCCAACCCCCTTTGGTGACTTCACAGTGGCTCTCTGAAAAGGTCATTGTAATCCACCCTCTTCATTCCATAAGCTAGCATCTCTGAAAGCCCTGTTGGGATGACCATTACTTGGGGGACTACAGAGAAGATTCGGAACCAAACGAAATAATATTATAGTAATAACTATTATTTACAGAAAGTTTGCCTGTATTTAGTTTCATGCTTGTAATATCCCTGAGGCATTGATTAGTGCTGTGGAGTGTGTAAACCTGGTGATTCACAGACCTTTACCCCTGGGGCTAATAAGATGACATTATATGTTAATTTTAAAAAATTAAAAATAAAAAAAATTTTTTTAAATATCCCTGAGGCATGAGGACCTCTGTCCCCATTTTCTGGATGAAGAAACCAGGCCTGGATGCTCCACTTCCTTCCCATCCAATCAATTACCATGCCCTGCTGAATCACACTGTCACTTCCATGGGTCTTAGTTTTCCCAGCGCTTCCTGGAAAGCCTGGTGTCTTCTATTCACTTCTTCCCAGATGTTCTTGTCTGGGAACATTGCCCCCCATTCTCAGATATGTGTGGGGTATTCTCTGGTATCATGGCCTCACCGCAATCAACAAAACTTGTGTCAACAAAACTTGTGTTCCCTTGCAAACTCCCTATTTATCTGAACTTTTTTCTTGTAACTCTATTGCCCAAGACTGAACCATACATCCTCCATTTTACTGAAAAAGGTCTATTTACAAACTCCTGAAAGTGCCTTGTACTTTCTACCCTTGCTCATGCTGTTCCCTCCCTTAGGCTCGACTAAAATTCCACCTTTTCTCTGAAATCCTCCCTGATCTTCCCAAGAAGATGGTGCTTCAGCATGTGCAGAAAAATAAAAGAACAAGGTTGTTCACTACAATGCTGTTTCTAATGGAGTGAAAAATCTCAGATTGGATCCAGCTGTTGATTAGTAAGAGACATTAGTGTGTACATGCACGATGGAATATTATACAGCCAGTGAAAATAAAACAAGGATAAGATATATCTACATGTACTGATAAGGGTTAGAGAACAATATGTATGATATGGTCCCACTACATAGAAATGTTTCTACATGGAGGCACCTGGGTGGTTCATTCAGTTAAGTGTCTGCCTTGGCTCAGATCATGATTCTAGTATCCTGGGATCAAATCCCGCATTACGCTCCTTTTTCAGCAAGGAGACTGCTTCTCCCTCTCTCTCTGTCACTCCCCCTGCTCATGATTTCTCTTTCTCACTCTTTTTCTATTTCAAATAATAAGTAAAATCTTTTAAAAAAAGTTTCTATATGCATAAAGATTCTGAAAGGCTATAACAAAATTCTTTTTTTTTTTTAAAGATTTTATTTATTTCTCTGTAGATGGAGAGGCAGGCAGAGAGAGAGGGAAGCAGGCTTCCTGCTGAGCAGAGAGCCCGATGCAGGACTCGATCCCAGGATCCTGAGATCATGACCTGAGCCGAAGGCAGCGGCTTAACCCACTGAGCCACCCAGGCGCCCTATAACAAAATTCTTAATAGTGCCTATCTCTGAGATTAGCGATGGAAAAGTAGAAAACTATACTCTTTTTACTAAATACGTTCCTAAATTATATTCATTTTTAGGGCAGTGAATTACCTTTATAATACCAAACTTCCCCATTTTGGAAAAAAAAAAATTTCTCTTTTGAATTGCTTAGAGCCCATAGTATGCCTGGAGGGTCTGGATATGTCTTACACATCTGTGATCCTCCAGGGCATGCAGCACACTGCCTCGCATGTCAAAAGTTGTCTTAAATTGGGATATTTTCATTGGGTATAAAGCACTGACATAGAAGATTAAATTTAAGAACCCTGCTTCCTGGCATTTCCTCGTATATATTGTGGATGGTCCTGACACATAAACACACACATAATTCACCACCACCACCTTCACATTCACGAGTAGAAACTAAACAAGGCAAAGAATGCATAACTGTTCTTCAAAGGGAAAACCCGTTCATCAGATTTGGAGAGAGAAGCTGGACCACTCAGAGATCTCAAATAAGGGAGAATAAATGAGGACAAATTTGTTGACTTTTACCCAATCCCTGTTTTCTCATGGCTCTAAGGTTTTAAAATGTCTCTGGGAGATACTGTATTATAACCAGGGTCGAAATCTATCACCAAGATAAAAGAAACTGTTTAAAGTGTCAGTGAAGGGATGGGAATGTATAGGCTTCTGTACTTACCTCTTCCTGCTTGTTTGCTTATTGTGGTCAGTGTAAATAATTTAAACTGTTGGGTTATATTCTTGAATATCAGTCACTGTGGTAAGCTGTGAAACCCAGTCAGCGAGACTCTCTTGTCAATGGACCTTCTTAAGGATAGGAAACAGGGTGTCAAGTGTCCTTTCAACAGACAGTAGCTGTGACTGCGGGATTCTTTGGAGACCTAGGGACATACCAGAAGCAGAGCTTCGAAAATAGAAATAGAAATGTCTGGCAGTTTGGGAAAGAAAACCAGGCTCCAAAACTACCCAGCAATAATAGCAACGTGGTCTCAGTGGCTAGACAAGGATATTAGGGCATATCATCACCTCCGGAACCAGTCCTCCCAACCCAAAAGATATTTTTAAATGTTAGTTCCACCTGCCATACTAGTTCTTGAAAGGTGTAAGTTCACCAAAATCCCTCTGTGGGTTTGTGATCTGTGGGGAGACAATACTTAAATATTCTCATCCATTCATCATAAGCCTTTACTGATACCAACTTTGTGCCTGTTAGGATACAGGGTAGAAAAGAAGAAGGTGAGAACTTCCACCATCAAGGAACTGAGACAACATGCAAGAGTACACAACCACAAAATTAAGTAGGATTCACACTGGGTAAGATTTCAGGGGATTCGTTCATCAGGAAATTTTTAGGTGCCTCTTATGAGCCCTGCAAAGGCAGAGAACCCTGTGGGACACCAAAGAAATATGAGATGAAACTTAGATGTTGCTCTCCAGGACCTTAGCATCTTCTTGGAGAGTGCAAGACTTTCAGTGGGAAACGATGTGAGAACAATGGTATTGAGTAAGATACTGAAACATGAAGTACAAAGAGAAGGGATAAATTGAAGGTTAAGAAAAAGTACAAAAAGTAGTTGAAGGCTTCTATTCAATTCAATTCTGCACATATCTGTGGAACTCCTTACTATATAGCAGGTGTTAGGCAGACACTTGGGAGATGAGACTAATAGGACAATTTTGGACAAAATAGATTTCTTTCCTTCAAAGCACCAATAGTTTCGTAAGGCAGGCACAATATATATAAGTAAATACAACTAATACCAGATGGTATCAGTTGGACTTAGTATGTCTGGGCCCACTCACTCCATCCAAACAAAGATGGATAATGAGTTCCAAATCACTTAAGAAGATTTTGGCAATGAAGAAGGAGGAGGAGGAGGCAGAGGAAGAAAGAAAAAAAGAGAGAGGAACAAGGAGGAGGAAGGAAAGGAGGGAAAAGAAAAAGGAGAAGAAGAAGAGAAGGGAAGGGGAGGGGAGGAGGGGGGGAGGAAGGAGGGGAGGGAAGGGAAGACCTTGAATCAGAATGGCTTAAACCATGAGAAATATGCCATTCACATAACTTCAAGTCCAGAGGTAAGACGATCCCAAGCAGACATTACTTCCAGCTCTCTGCCCTGCTGTCCTCGTTAGTGACTCTTTCCCAAAGCTAGTTCCACGTGGCTGCAGCAGTTCTAAGCCTCTCCTCCAGATGTGACACCAAAAAGGAACAAGGGACAGTTGTGTTTAGAGGTTTCTCTCCCAGAAGACCCCCAGCAGACTTTTGTTCCTGTCACATGGGCCAAAGTCAATGTAACCCTGGAGCTATGGCCAGCTGGGAGCTGGACGGGGTGCTAGACGTTGTACTCAAGACAAAGTCTCTCATTCAAGACATGAGGAAACAGGAATATAATAGCCAGCTACAGCACCATGAGCTCTCAGAACACTCAAGAGTATAGAGCACCTCTGTGGATCAGTTGGTTAGGCATCGAACTCTCAATTTCCACTCAGGTCACGATCTCATGGGTTGTGAGATTGAGTCCCAAGTTGGGCTCCACACTCCAAAGGAAGTCTGCTTGAAGATTCTTTCCCTCTGCCCCTCCCCCTGCTCACACTCTCTCAAATAAATAAATAAATAAATACATAAACAAACAAACAAACAAACTTTTTTGAAGAGTGGTATTAGGTGGGAATGGGGAGTGGAAGAATGAAGAAGAAAATTCATGGAATGGTAAAAGTAGCTGGCAGAAGAGGAGGGGGGTCAGAGGCAATGAGAGAAGCAAGTTCTAAGACGAGAGGCAGAATTTGAGTCTTGACCAAGTCATGTGCTAGGTAGGCACTGCCATATTGCTACATTCCCACTGTCTGGAGAACTGGCTGGAAAATATTAACCCTTCAGGGAATGCCAGCTGGATATCTGTACAACTGAGTGAATTAATGAGCGTGGAGTCTGAAAATTAGCTGGCAGTCGTGAATTTCTAGTTGGAAGACCAGGGCCCTTTATGCTGTGTGAAGGAGTAAGAATCCCATCTTGAAGACTATGGGAAGCTGCAGGATATCTGAATGCAAGGATGGCACAATCACATTTTGGTTTTACTGAAGACCATGCTCACTGGAGTACGGGCTAAGAAAGACTAGAAGCAGCACGACAGGTCAGCAAGAGTCTGCACAATAATAAAATCCAAAGCGGATCAGAGACCAGTCACCACCACCCAGTGGTGAGGCTACCACACAAAAAAATCTGGATCTCTCTTCTTGGCCTTGCAGCGACCTGGGTGTTGTTGCAATGGTATTTCCTCATGACCTATTAGCATCCTCTTAAAAGAGAACCCTCTTGCTGGTTAAAACAGACTAAAGGCCTATTATTACTTGACCAGCTTCTGGAACAAGTTATTATATATCTCAAGACTTTTTAGGGTGTGATTTCTTTCAAGTGCCTATAGAAACAGAGCATGGGATTAGCCGAGAGATTTCCTGCCTCCATAAAGGACTCAGCCATTCAGCTCTTTCCTGTCTGCTTCCGGTGGGTCCAGCACAGCTCATTCCCAAAGACCTTCCCCTATAGGCTGTCATTGTCTCATCTATTTAAAAAAAAAAAAAAAAAAAAGGTAAGAGCAGGGAGGAATCAAAACCTGATTTAGCCTCAGGGAGCTGTTGAGGGTGAAGAACATTCTGTCGGCTAGGAGCTCTGGACTCTTCAAAAGAGTGAAGAAGGTATATTATTCATGCAAGACAGTGTTTCTCACTCTCACTGGGGAGACCCTCTCTGGGGAGTGGAGAAGATGGAGCACTGTCCCTCCACCCTCTCTGCACACTCCTGACCCAAGCCCAACCTCAGCGATGTAGGGAGGAGGGGACACATTGCCCGCAGCCCAGCCCTGAGACAAGAGAACCCGTGGCAGGTGCACGGTAGGCAGTCCTGGAGCAAGCACCCGGCCCCAGGCCAGCTGTGGTCTGGGCCAGGCTCAGAGGTTGCCTGCTTCCACTCAGCTCTCCTCCAGGGCAGAGACCCTCCCACAGCCGCCCCCACCCTTGACCTTCACAGAAGCCGCATCTCAAATCCTAGGTCAGACTTGAAGTCCATTGGTAATGAATCACTGGGACTAGAATTTGGTTCAGCCAATGCCCGTTAGTCGGGGTAATAATGAGGGTTTTTATCCATCTTGCACGTTGGCCTGTTTTTCCTTTTGGCTACAGTCACCACCCAAAGAGGATTACAGAAGGCAAAATATTGCAATTCACTGGGGATCATATTTCCCTCTCCTCATACTTTGACTCCACTTGCTGCTGAAAAACCAAGGCTCAGAAAGGCTACCCTGGAGGTCAGGAGCTGGGGGATACAGAGGGGCCGGTGGGACAGCACTGGGTGGTACAGGCTTAGCAAACCCCCCTCCCCCCTAACCCAGAACTTCATCATGCACGCAGCCAAACAAGGGCTGGGTTTCCAGAAACCTGTGCAGGGGCCAGGAGAGTCGATGTTTGAGCCTTGAGGCAAAGACCTCTGGGTGAAAAAATGTCCCTGGAGAGAAGCTGGCTTGTGTCTTGTGTTTTTCCAGAGGGGAGCAAAAGGTCCAATGTCCTCACTTGTACTGATGAGAGGACGACAGCGGGTCCCCAGAGCCATGACAAGCTGCCTCCTGACACTCACACACACAAGCACAGCCTACCCCACCCCCGCTTTCCTGATGAGGAAGAGGAATTTGATGATCTGTTTTTGTGGGCGCCCCAGAAGGGCTTGGGGGCATTTACCAGTTTGTTTCTTCTCCGGGACAACTGTTGGATCTGCTCAGAAGGGAGTCTTGCTGGGATATTCAATATCATGCATTTGTTGCTTTAAAAATACCAGTGCCCCAGCAAGAGAAGGTCATGTACTTCTTGTTGGCACATGGCCCCAGACTTGGTGTTTTCTTTGTCTTGGAGAATCGCTTAGATTTAATGGGTGTTGCATACAAAGAATGATGGGAATTTAGTGATCACTTAAAAAAAAAAAAAAAAAAAAAAAAAAAAACGAAAAACAGGAGAAATCGAGCAAAAACAGTCCATCCTCAGTTCTTCCCAGATCCCTAACAAGCCACTCAGAACAGTTCTCCTCCCTCAGGAAAGCCTTTGGCGGCACCAAGGACCTCGGGGTACATTTGGTGCAAAAGAAGCCATTCTGTAATGCCCAGAGCCTCATCTTCTCTCCATGGGCCACAGGAGCAATTTCTTTCCACCTGTCCCATGGGCTGCCTTTGGCTCCACCCCCACCAATCCCATTCCCAGGGCCCGTGAATTCCGGGAAGTGATTTCAATGTTGTCATTTCCTGAAGAACCCCACAGAGGTAAGAAGCCCATTCCATGGTATTTTCTCTTAAGCTGTCCTGGCTGATTCTTGCATCTCAGTAAGTCACATTCAACCCAAGAAAACTAAGTAATAGTTATTACAGAAATTGAGGAATGGGGTGTTCCTGATGATCGCTGTTTTCTTTGCCCTTGGGCAACCTGCTCTTCGGGTGCTTGCTTCAGGGCATGTCAACTGGTCAGCTGGGGTGGGAAGGCTCCACCCCTGCATTTGAGAGGGGCAGAACATTGAGCTATAAAGGGCCCCGAACATTCCATCCCTAGCCTTAGTTTGCCTGGCCTATACATATTCTTTTTGGCTTTTCAAGTCAATCCTGGAAGCATCTTCTTCAGCAAGGTCTACTTCTCCCCCCAGCCTAAGTTCCCTAAGGAGAAGGGCCTGGCCTGGTTTACCTCTGTGAATGCCCAGCCCTTGGCATCCCATAAACATAATGATAGTATTAGCTACCACTTAGTGAGTACTATACCTTGCACCTAGCACTTTGTAAATATCATCTCTTGCCATTAAAATATGCTTAACTGAATTTAAGTGACCCGCAGAGCAGGAATGACACTAATTTAAGGGGCATGGTGGTAACCCGGTTTTGGAATCAGAGAGACTTCCATTCAAATCTTGACTTTGTCACTCATTGATCACTTGAAACTCTGGGCCTGAGTTTTCTCTTTTCTAAATTGGAGTAAATAAAAGTTACCCTGCCTGCTCCATTAGAGCTGTCAGGAAGAAATTACAAAGAAATATTTGTGAGATATTTCTTTGTAAGTTTGAACATTTTTAAAAAATTGAAATGTCCCTACAAATCTAGCAGTACCAACAGCCCGATTACACATTGGGACTGTCACAGTTTATTGGGAGGTATGGTATGAGGAGAGGTCAGACTTTCCAAAATGTCTTTCCAATGACCTATCATAAATTATTCTGTCTCGTCTGGCTCATAATTCCCACAACCAGCATGAGTAATAGCATGGATAGCAAAAAAGGTTGTTGCCAAGTCCCTGTATTAGTTATCAGTCACCATGTAACAAATTAGCCCCAAACCAGGAGCACTTGGCAGTCCACAGATCTGCAACAGTGTTTGGGCAGAACAGACCCAGGAACACCCCTTTTATCAGCCTCTAACCATCCTCCAACATTTTTTCAAGTCACAACTTTTGGGGCCATCTTCTCAGCCACCTTCTGCTTCTGGAACCCCCCAACACCCTATTTTGAGCTTAGCTCCTTATTACCAATCCACCATGAGCTCCCAGATTCATCAGAATTATTCCACGGAAGTGGACGCCACTGTCGCCTGGTCAATATATATCTGCTGGCCTCCTACACCTATCTCTCTAGGCTTCTATTTTGATTGTGACAATGTGGCTCTGGAGGGCGTGAGCCCCTCTTCTGCTAGTTGGCTGAGGAGAAGCACAAGGGCACTAAGTGTATCTTGAAGATGCAAGACCAGAGCAGTGGCCATGTCCCCTTCCAGGATGTGCAGAAGCCATCCCAAGACGAGTGCGATAAAACCCTGGACACCATGCCAACTGCCCTAGTTCTGGAGATAAACCTGAACCAGGCCCTTTCAGTTCTGCATGCCCTGAGATCCATCCATGGAGACAGCCATCTCTGGGACTTCCTGGAGAGCCGTGTCCTAGATAAGGAGGTGAAACTCATCAAGAAGATAGAAACTGCCTGACTCACCTCTGCAGGCTGGCTGCCTCCCAGACTGGGTTGGGTGAGTATCTCTTTGAAGGGCTCACCTTCAAGCAGGACTCTGAAGCCCAGCATCCTTTGAAGGGCCCCTCTGGTATCCTCCTGGTGCCAGGGCTTGGGCCTGAGACTCTCCTTGAAGCTACTTGGAAGCTTTTTAACCACCCTGGAACCCTCTCCCAAGCCAAGAACCAAATGGAAACAAGAAAGCTCTTTGCAGCAAAACAACCCCCAACAAATAAACAAACAACAACAACAATAACCAATTAGCCCAAAACCTAAGTGGCTTAAATCAACAATGAACACAGCGTCTTCTGTAATTTGTATAGGTCGGGAATTTGGAACAGCTTTGTTCAAGGTTTCCAGTGATGTGTGTAGTTAAGATTTGGGCTGCGGTTGCAGTTATCTGAAGACTTTATTGACCCTGAAGGATTCACATCCAAGATAGTTCACTTACACAGCTGTGGATAGGAGACCCCAGTTCTCCTTCCTATGACCTTCTCTACAAACTGCTTGAATGAACTCACAGCATGGTGTCTGGCTTGTCTCAAGTGAGCAGTCCAAATGCAGGAACAAGGAGGAAGCCACCATGCTTCTTATGACCCAAGCCTTGAAGTCACAGCCTGTGGCTTCCACCACATTTGATTTTTTTGGAAAGTAATTGATCTTTCAGGCCTATATTCAAGAGGAAAAGAATTAGGCTCCACCTTTTAAGATAAGACTTGTCGAAGAATTTTTGGATATATTTTAAAATCATTATCTCCGCCATGAAAATTCACCTATTATCTTGGGGGACCTCTTCTGCTAGTGCTCAGCTGGGCCGAGCAGTTGGGGGTATTAAGAGGCAGAGAAGATTCCAGGCTAGGAGAGGTCCCAAATCAGGCACAGAGATGAAAGACTCTGGGATACCAGGCCATAAAGTACCTTAGGGAGAGATATTCATGACCATAGGGCATACCCTTGGAGAGCTGTTGCCTTGGTCTTGCTTAAAGGCTGACCAAAGGTTTTCATCCCAGAACAGTTAGTCTTGGTCTCTCTCTTGTTGAATGGCTTACTCTCCATATTGACAGGGAGCTTAAAGAACCACTCCTGGAAGGTTTGACTGGTTTGGGAAATGGAGGCAAAATCTTCTGCTTTGAAAGGCATTTGTTCTCCTGATATAGGTCAGTCCTACTTTCTCTTGGGCTTTGGCCCTGCCAAGAGTTGATCAAGGGTTTAAAGCAGGGGATCATGGACTTAAGAGCCAACAGGGTATAGGCAAAGGGAACCTAACAAATCTAAGAAATAATTAGGAGTGGTAAGCATTGTGACAAACAGGAAAGAAAGCTAAGATAATTTAATACTAGAAAAAGTGAAATATCTGGACCTTTCAAGTATAACTGGATGTTGCTTCTGAACTCAAGATAATCCTTAGTATTCCAGAAAACCACCATGACCCATAGGTAAAAATGGATATTTAAGAGAGTCCATTGAAAAATGGAATTTAGGAATAGTGGAATCTCTCGGTGGGCCCACTACATCCTTGAACATATTCTTTTGTTATTTTCATAGTTCCTGACAATGTAGTTTGAGTGAATATACTCGGCAATCAGTAGAACAGCCACGGTGGTTCCTTGACTTGTAGTGGGAGGGCTTTCGGAATCAGACAAGACAAAAGTACCTGTAACACTCCCCTCTATACCAAAATAATGAATCCTTGGGGCACGAGCACAGGTAGTCCACCAACAAAGACTTTGGCAAAAAGTCTTTTTGCCATCACATGGTGATCCCTCCTACATCTCTTTAACTGGCCTATTTGGCTCTGCAAAAGACAGAAAATTAGGGTGCATTATTTTAAGTGTTATTAAGTGATGACTACAATTAAAGCTGCTCTTCTAAAGGTTGTCTTTTCATCCTGTGGGTCTGCTGTGTGACTATGGATCCGGTAAATATATTTTCTCTATTAGAAATTTGTTTTTACCTGACAGGAATAACAGTACATATTCACCATCCTAGACTCAGAACTACATTAATTCTTTTGCTTTATGCCATAACTTAGATCAGAGGGATTTTTTTAATGCAACTTATTAAATTGAGGTATAATTGATGTATGACAATATAACCACTTCAGGTATATAACATAATAATTTGACATCTGTATATATTGCAAAAAGAGCACCACAATAAATTTAGGTAGCATGTGTCACCATACATAATTACATTTTTTTTTTCTTGTGATCAGAACTTTTTCTTAAGATCTGCTGTCTTGGGGCACCTGGGTGGCTCAGTGGGTTAAGCCGCTGCCTTCGGCTCAGGTCATGATCTCAGGGTGCTGGGATCGAGTCCCGCATCGGGCTCTCTGCTCAGCAGGGAGCCTGCTTCCCTTCCTCTCTCTCTGCCTGCCTCTCTGCCTACTTGTGATCTCTCTCTGTCAAATAAATAAGTAAAATCTTTAAAAAAAAAAAAAAAAGATCTACTGTCTTGGCAATTTTCTTTCTTCTTTTTTTTTTAAGATTTTATTTCATTTGAAAGAAAAGAGAGACAGCTAGAGAGGGAACACAACCCAGTGGGGAGAATGAGGGAAAAGCAGACTTTCCACTGAGCAGGGAGCCCAATGTGAGGCTCAGTCCCAGAACCCTGGGATCATGACCTGAGCCAAAGTCAACACTTGATGACTGAGCCACCCAGGTACCCAGCAATTTTCAAATATGCAATAGAGTATTATAAATTATAGTTGCCACAGTGTACATCACATCCCTAGGATTTATTTTATCACTGGAAGTTTGTATCATTTGACTGCCTTCATCCATTTGACCTATCCCAGTCTCCCACCTCTAGCAGCCACGAATTCATTGTAGATCAGAGGAATTTTTTAATCTTCTTGCTAACCCATAGAACATTATGCTGGACCACAGCTGAGATGCCATAATGCTAAAAGACCAAGTGAGCAAGCAGAAACAGATATCCTAGACACCCTATAAAACCTATGTGTATCAAAGTTTGGGAAATACATCCACTGGAAACTAAGGAATCTGACAGACATTTCCAGAAGTTGATACGTCTGTATAATATCAAAATATGTCTTCCAAAGTGAAATAAAACTCATTATACCATGCACAACTCACCACTAACAACAAGTTTGGCTTGGACCTCACAGGAGTTTGAAGGCATCGTATACGAGGTATGGGTGTACGCCTCCGACCCTGTTGCTGAGTAATGCATAAGGTTACTATCCTCAAGGGAGTCCCAAGCGAGAGAAGCTGATTCAGGCCACAACACAAACAATTCTGGCACTAGGTCTTCAGACTGGTGAATCCAATGGGGCTTGAAGTGTTAGTGTCTGTTCAGGTTGGTCTATGGTGCCCTTGCCAAGCCCTGATGGAAGAGTCACAAAGGAGAGTTCTAGAGTTTGAAGGTACAGGTTTGCCCTCAATATCAAGAGGATATATTTTGTTAAAAATCAATTTCACTGAGGTGCAACTAACATACAATAACATGTACCCACTTTTGCATGCACCTGAAAACACACAACTGGGTCAAGATACGGAACATTTCCACCAAACCAGAATGCTTCCTTGTGCCCCTCTGCACCAATCCTATATCCCTTCCCCAGAACCTAGCCCAAGGTAGCCACTGATTCTGTCGTTCTTGATTTGATTAATAGGTTCTCGGGTCTTACATAAGCAGAACCAGGCAGTGCGAACTTTTTTGTGTCCGGATTTTTTTTATTCAGCGTAATGTTTTTGAGGGTCTTCCATTCTGTCACATGTACCAGTAGTATTAGCAATGTGTTCCTTTCTTGTTAATGACCAGCATTCCATTGTACGGACATACTCCAATTCCTTTATCCATTAATAAACATCTAGATTGCTTCCAGGTTTGGGTTCTCAGGAGTAAAAGGACTATAAACATTCTTGTAAAGTCTTTGTGTGGACAAATATTTTTATTTCTCATGGGTAAACACCTAGGAGTGCAATTTCTTGGGCATATGGCTAGTGTATATTTAACTTTATAAGAAACGAATGAAGGGTTTTTCCAAGTGGTTGTGCTGTCTTACATTCTCATCAAGAACAGATGAGAGTTCCAGTCGCTGCATATCCTCAACAATACTTGGTACTATCAATGTCTTTAATTTTAGCTCTTCTAACAGGTGTATAGTTGTCTTCACTGTGGTTTATATTTTCAGTCTCTGATATCTAATCATGCTGAAGATCTTTTAATGGGCTTGTTAGCTATTTTTAAAACTTGTGAAGTGTCAGTTAAAATTTTTGCCCTTTTTAACTAGGTTCTTTTTCTTATTTTTGAGCTGTAAAAACTCTCTGTGCTTTCTGGAAACAAAACATTCGACAGATGCATGCATTGGGAACACTTTCTTTGAGTACCATATTAACCAATGACATATTAACCAATGCCCAGGATGCAATGTGTTAACAGTCATTTCTACAATTAAGGAAATCAAGGCAAATATGGCTTCAGTAATTTTTTTCTAGCACATAGAAAATAAAAAATAGAAGTCAGGAGCCTCTAATAAGTGCTTGTCAAGTCCTGCATCAGGTTCTTTGCTCAGCAAGGAGACCGCTTCTCCCTCTGCCTATCGCTCCCCCTGCTTGTGCTCCCTCTCTCTGACAAATAGATAAAAAAAACCTCTTTAAAAATGTAAAAAAAAAAAATCTTTATTTATAAGAAATGCTTTCTAAAATATTTAGGAGTAAAATATTTAGGCATCGTGTCCACAACTTACTCTCAAACAGTTCCAAAAAAAATTATATATACATGCATGTATCTGCATGTATATATATATATATATATATATATATATATATATAGACATGTGTACCTGTCTAAACAAATGTGTATACATGTATGACAGGCACACACACACACTTTTAGAGAGAGAGAAATAAAGCAATTATGAGAAAATATTAGCATTTGAGGAATCTGGTTAAAGGTTATAGTGCCTGCCTTCTCCATGAAGCAATACTGCACTCAAAGAAATAAAAATTGTTCTTGGAGGCCAAAAAATCTTACTTTTTTTCCATGTAAAGTTGAGATATACATAGAGACCATAAACAGATATTTATTATCTGTGGTATTAAAATTTCATGGCAGAAAGCAATTAGGGGGAAAAAATACCTAAAAGGCTCTTGGGGAGTGATGAGAAAAAGATTAAGAAATGCTGGTAGAGAGGAATTCTTTATGCTCTTATTGCCACTTTTCTAGAAATCTAGAATTATTTTGGAACAAAAAGTATAAACATTGCGACGTGCCAGTGTTGAGAAAGTTAGGGGAGCACAGATGAGGTGGCCCTAATTCTGCAGGGGTGGGTGAGGGCAGCTCTGGGTCAGGGGGCACGGGAAGTCCCACCAGGAAGATGACACTTGCCCCAAGTCTTGAAGGAGGGTCAGGAGTGTGCTGGGTAGATAAGGACACGGCCTAATCCCAACAAGCCTTGGAAGATTAAATTCTATATCATTTAGTTACATTGTTTAGCATATTTTACCATATTCTAATGAGATACACAGTGATAAGCCATGTCTTTTCTAAAAGATGACTTGTAATTAAATAGCAATCCTTTGTGAGGCAGAAGATCTAACTCAAACTTTCTGAAGAAATGCGAGTTTGAGGGCAAACAGCCTTCTTTCTTCTACGATTCCCTGTTTATCCAAACTTTCAGTCTCCGAGGGAATGGCTCTGGATTCATGATTTACAGGCTTGGGGAACCCTTTGGGATTTGGAAGCCGGAAGGGCCACCTGTGAAATTTGCCTTGAGCTCCAGGGCCGTGTTGGGTCAGCCGGTCTGAGCGAGGCTGAAGGTGGCTGTCACATTCAGGAACAGCAAACTCTGCCTTCCTTTCTGTGGGCTGGAAATCCGACACTGGGCCGTGGAAATGCACAGAGTCAGAAAGCGTGCTGTGAGAAGGGGTGCGGGAAGGGGAAAACGCTGGAAAAATTGTACTTTTCTCCCCATGACAGTTGCCTTTTGTTTGAACAAATAATTTGAGGAGAGAACAAAAAAGCAGTTGTTTGCTTAATGCCAAGCCACAAAAACATGGAGCCTTCCTGGCCCCAGCTAGGAGCACATTCCTGGTCCCAAGCATTCCTGATGATTTGCCCCCTGGTGCTGCAGATCGAGGTGACACAAGAAAGCGCTCACTGTCCCTGGCGCCCCTTTTGCTGGGCGGGGGCCACCTCCCTCATTCATAGCTCAATAGGACACGGGTCCGGGGAGGCCAGGGAGCTCAGGGCCAGGCCAGGCCAAACCAGAGGGTGGCTGTGATGGGGTGGGGTGGCCTGAAAGCAAGTCATTAATGCACATGGGTGCCCTGCCCGCCAGCTGCCTGTGTTCTTGGCCAGAAGAATCTGCAGAAAGAGTACAAAACCTTGTGTTCAAAAGCTTTGGAGTTTGTAACATATACAGACTCATACACACATATACACATGCCCAGAAACACACAAACTGCTTGTGATACATACATTTGGTGCCAACATAAACAGGGCCTGGGCCAAAAACTGTGTTGGTTAGCAACTGGCCAATGAAGTGTTTAAAGTTAGAGGCCAACAGAAAAACCCGAACAGTGGTGTTTTTCCTAAACCTGAAGTCACCAGTTAGTATTACTTTTCCTTTGCAGAATGGTTTTCTAATATCTTCACTCAGGAAAGATCCTGTCTGCAAAAAAGCCCACGACGGGTTTGCTCTTAGGTGAGTTCATTACCGTAAATCCATCCACGGCCGGTTCCAATAACAATTACAAGGCCACAAGCCATGAAACCCAATGGCCGCTTTGAATTTGTGACCAGTGCCAGTGAGAGGTGGGGGTGGGGAGGGGGGTTCGTTCTGGGTTTCCAGAACAGCCAGGTCTCCAAAGCTTGTGGAAGCGCTGAGGCCCCAAAGGAGGAAAGAGCAGCTTGTCAGGCCAGCCAGCTGACACCTGGGAGAGCAGGCTGGGGAGGAAATGCGTGCTGTTCCCCCAAGCCAGCCTGAGTCTGCCCCTGGCACCACACAGAGTGAGCACGTCATCCTAAGACCATGAACACATAGTAAGGAGAACCCACTTCCCTACAGTCCCCCACCTTCAGATGTTAAAGGCCCTTCTACTTCTAGCGAAACCCGTTCCCAGGGGAGTACCGATGTCTATTCTTTACCACTTAGTCAGACGTCACCCTTACCAGGTCACTTGATGTATTGCACTTGAACTCTGTGGCCTAACAGCCTGTGCTTCTGCTAGAACTACTGTCCTTAGCCAGCGAATAGGAGGGGATTTGGTAGGGCTAAGGGCAGGATTTCTCAAAGCTGTCCCAACCCCCTGCCCGTTCTTTCCTCTCAACCTCCAGACGTCAGCTCAATTCTCCATTCCTAAGTCAAGTTCCAATGAGATGGTGTCTTGGTCCCAACTCCTTCACCCTCACTGAAGACAAGACCCAGGTCTGGATTTGATCCATCTCCATTCTCCATCAAGGGTGAGGCCTCTGCCCAGCATACAGCACATGCTCAAGCAGTTTGTTGAATAAATAAATGAATGGTTAAATGAGGGCTTGGATGGGTGCATGAGTGGGGTGGATGATAGATGGATGATGGGTACCTAGATGAACAATGATGAGTGGATGACGGAATTCCAATACAACTCTATCTGGACCCCGCCCAAGTGCCTAGGATCCCGCCTCCCTGGGAATTCTGTTGTTTTGGAGCAGCTTAGAGAAGAAGGCCAATAGGTGATGGCGCTACTGGGTGTTCATGATGAATTACTGCCATAGCGACTGAGAAAAGCCAAGAGAGCAACCAAGGAGAAGGGCTGGGATGATAAAAGGCAGAGAGGAAGAAATAGGTTGAGAAGGGTACCAGCAAACAGACCGTAGGCAGCTAGAGGAGAGAGGCAGCAGCTTCGGGGACCCGAAGGTAAAACAGGGAAGAGGGACATCGAGACTAACCATGGGGAGGGGGAGGCAGCTGAGGGGGGAATCATGGAAAAAAGGATTTATATTATCAGGAAAACAAAACGGTAGGGTCTTCTCTGATAGGACCTTAGGAAGGCAAAGGTTGAAGGTGGGAGGCTTTCCAGAGGAAGAGAGAAGAGCAGGAGAATCTCAACCAGAAAGATTTAAGGAGCAGAGAAAAAGCGAAACAAGACCAGAGACAAATGCTGGCCCTTCAAGGTAGGGAAGGGGTGCCCAGGGTGAGAGAGCCAAAGCCACAGCTGCTCTGCCAAGGGAGGAAACCTTAGGAGACCCGCCCAGCCAGAATCTTGAAGTCTCAGACTTTTTCCACCTTATGAGCTGTAAATTGATCTATTCAGTTAGAGAAACCTGGTTTTTATTGAGTAATTTCCTCTGAACGACCTCCAGTTTTGAAAATGTCCCCACCGTTCTCTGACTTCCCCCTCCCCCGCCAGGTCCCTGCATCAATGTCCGTAAATCATGGGGAGGCAGCCCCCCTTCCTGTTCTCCGGGTCCCTTGGCTAATCCTGATATGGCACTGGGTCCTTCTGGGACGGAGACCTCAGATCTGTTTGTTCTGTGGCCAGTTCCCAGCATGCACCTCGCCGAGCGCCCATCCGGCAGCTGCTCAGGAGCCCCCAGCCACAGAAAGGATTGCTAACTGGTCCGGAGCCATGTCCTCTGCCTGGCCTCTATATCAAGGAAATTTCTCCATTTTTCTTCGTAGCCCTCAAACGGGGCCTCTTGCAGATGCAAACAAGGGGCTCTTTATGGGAAACATTGCCCATCACTTGCTTTTACATTGCATCTTTTATGCCAACGTCCCTCAAAGCTCTTTCACAAACAAGTGTCATTGTCTCCCCCTTACAGATGGCACCAAAAGGAAAGCGCGAAAAGTTAAGTGGTTCAACGAAGGTCACTCAAAAAAGTCAGAGCAGAGGTGGGAACAGGACCCAGAGCTCCCTGCTCCCAGGCCTATCACCTGCCCACCCCCAGGCCCAATGGGAAAGAGCCAGCATCTGTGGGTGCCCTTCCCACACTCTGGCAGCATGCAAGACCTCCCCCACCCCCACCCCATCTTTGCTACTTAAAGCTCAGAACAGAAACCCCGTCTTCATAATTAGGATCACACAGATCTTCAGATGGAAGGGGCCATCTTGCAAAGTTAACTGAAGGCCTGTGGACTTGCCAAGAGCCACTAGGGTGGGCGGGAGGCCGGATGGCCCCTCAGGAGGTGGGATGCAGGCGTCAGTCTTGAAGAGCAATTGCATTACCTGTGTGGCTGAGGTTTTACAGCTTGCTCAATCTGAAAGTTAGCGAAGTAGTAATCAATGAAAAGGAAATATAATTGAGAAGATTAAAAGCTGAGGGTGGGTATGGACAGGGGAGGGAAGTGATTGCTAAAGAGGTCCATTTGTATAATTCAAAGGTCGATGCCTCTCATTAAACTCGCATCTCCAGACACTCAGGGGATGAAAGAGAATCTCTCCACGCTGACTGGCTGACACCTAAGAGTTTCCTCTGGCCACTTTCAAGGGCAACATGAGGCCAGAGGGACAGAAGAAACTGTTGGAAAGAGAATTTAGGGGAATCCATAAGCAAAAGAACATTTGGAGAATTGAAACACAAAGCCAAGTCTTCTGACCCTTTTTAAAAGACATCCAAGTTTCTTCTAGACCATGAGGGCTTATTTACATGATCTGAATGAAAGCTGAATTAATGCCCAGGGGACATTCTAGACTGGTACAGCCTTACCTCCTCTGTTCTCTCTCTCTCTCTCTCTCTCTCTCTCTCTCACACACACACACACACACACACACACACACACACTTATCCTTACAT